>NW_028270247.1:300000-600000 GCF_037043375.1 Chiloscyllium plagiosum | reverse complement strand
GGAAGAGAGCGAGTGTGAGAGTGAGAGTTAGAATGGGACAGAAAGTGTGAGAGTGTGAGTGTGGATGGGAGAGAGTGTGAGAGTGAGAGTGAGGATGGGAGATTGAGTGTGAGAGAGAGAGTGAGGATGAGAGCGAGTGTGAGAGTGAGAGTAAGATTGGGAAAGAGAGTGTGAGAGTGAGAGTTTGGATGGGAGAGAGTGTGGGAGTGAGAGTGAGGACGGAGAGAGTGTGAGAGTAACCTTGAGGATGGGAGGGAGAGTATGAGATTGACAGTGAGGATGGGAGAGAGTGTGAGAGGGAGAGTGCAGATGGGAGAGAGTGTGAGAGTGAGGATGGGAGAGAGAGTATGAGAGTGAGAGTGAGGATGGGAGAGAGTGTGACATGAGAGTGACAGTGAGGATGGAAGAGCGAGTGTGAGAGTGAGAGTGCAGATGGGAGAGAGAGCGTGAGATTCAGAGTGAGGATGGGAGAGAGTGTGAGAGTGAGTGTGCGGATGGGAGAGATAGTGTGAGAATGAGAGTGAGGATGGGAGAGAGAGTGTGAAAGTGAGAGTGAGAGTGCGGATGGGAGAGAGAGTGTGAGAGTCACAGTGAGGATGGGAGAGAGAGTGTGAGAGTGAGAGTGAGGATGAGAGCGAGTGTGAGAGTGCAAGTGCGGATGGGAGAGACTGTGTGAGAGTAAGAGTGAGAGTGAGGATGGGAGAGAGTGTGTGAGAGTGACAGTGAGGATGGGAGAGAGAGTGTGAGAGTGAGTGTGAGGATGGGAGAGAGAGTGTGAGAGTGAGAGTGAGGATGAGAGCGAGTGTGAGAGTGAGAGTGAGAATGGGGAGAGAGTGTGAGAGTGAGAGTGAGAATGGGAACGAGTGTGAGTGTGCAAGTGCGGATGGGAGAGACTGTGTGAGAGTAAGATGAGAGTGAGGATGGGAGAGAGAGTGTGAGAGTGTCGGGGAGGATCGGAGTGAGAGTGAGAGTGAGAATGGGAGAGAGAGTTTGAGATTGTGAGTGTGGATGTGAGAGTGTGAGAGTGAGAGTGAGGATGGGAGAGAGTGTGAGAGTGAGGATGGGAGAGAGAGTGTGAGACTGACAGTGTAGATGGGAGAGAGTGAGTGAGAGTTAGAGTGAGAATGGGAGTGAGTGGGGGAGTGAGGATGGGAGAGAGAGTGTGAGAGTAAGAGTGAGGATGGTAGAGAGAGTGTGAGCGTGAGAGTGATTATCGGAGAGAGGTTGTGAGGGTGAGAGTGAGAATGGGAGAGTGTATGAGAGTGAGAGTGCGGATGGTTGAGAGAATGTGAGAGTGAGGATGGGAGAGAGAGTGTGAGAGTGAGAGTGAGAGTGAGGATGGGAGAGAGAGTGTGAGAATGAGAGTGAGGCGTGGGAGAGAGTGTGAGAGTGAGAATGAGAAAGGGAGCGAGTGTGAGAGTGCAAGTGCAGATGGGAGGGAGAGTGTGAGAGTAAAAGTGAGAGTGAGGATGGGAGAGAGAGTGTGAGAGTGAGTGTGAGGATGGGAGAGAGAGTGTGAGAGTGAGGGTGAGGAAGAGAGCGAGTGTGAGAGTGAGAGTTAGAATGGGACAGAAAGTGTGAGAGTGTGAGTGTGGATGGGAGAGAGTGTGAGAGTGAGAGTGAGGATGGGAGATTGAGTGTGAGAGAGAGAGTGAGGATGAGAGCGAGTGTGAGAGTGAGAGTAAGATTGGGAAAGAGAGTGTGAGAGTGAGAGTTTGGATGGGAGAGAGTGTGGGAGTGAGAGTGAGGACGGAGAGAGTGTGAGAGTAACCTTGAGGATGGGAGGGAGAGTATGAGATTGACAGTGAGGATGGGAGAGAGTGTGAGAGGGAGAGTGCAGATGGGAGAGAGTGTGAGAGTGAGGATGGGAGAGAGAGTATGAGAGTGAGAGTGAGGATGGGAGAGAGTGTGACATGAGAGTGACAGTGAGGATGGAAGAGCGAGTGTGAGAGTGAGAGTGCAGATGGGAGAGAGAGCGTGAGATTCAGAGTGAGGATGGGAGAGAGTGTGAGAGTGAGTGTGCGGATGGGAGAGATAGTGTGAGAATGAGAGTGAGGATGGGAGAGAGAGTGTGAAAGTGAGAGTGAGAGTGCGGATGGGAGAGAGAGTGTGAGAGTCACAGTGAGGATGGGAGAGAGAGTGTGAGAGTGAGAGTGAGGATGAGAGCGAGTGTGAGAGTGCAAGTGCGGATGGGAGAGACTGTGTGAGAGTAAGAGTGAGAGTGAGGATGGGAGAGAGTGTGTGAGAGTGACAGTGAGGATGGGAGAGAGAGTGTGAGAGTGAGTGTGAGGATGGGAGAGAGAGTGTGAGAGTGAGAGTGAGGATGAGAGCGAGTGTGAGAGTGAGAGTGAGAATGGGGAGAGAGTGTGAGAGTGAGAGTGAGAATGGGAACGAGTGTGAGTGTGCAAGTGCGGATGGGAGAGACTGTGTGAGAGTAAGATGAGAGTGAGGATGGGAGAGAGAGTGTGAGAGTGTCGGGGAGGATCGGAGTGAGAGTGAGAGTGAGAATGGGAGAGAGAGTTTGAGATTGTGAGTGTGGATGTGAGAGTGTGAGAGTGAGAGTGAGGATGGGAGAGAGTGTGAGAGTGAGGATGGGAGAGAGAGTGTGAGACTGACAGTGTAGATGGGAGAGAGAGTGTGAGAGAGAGTTTGAGAGTGAGGATGGGAGAGAGTGTGAGAGTGACGGTGAGGATGGGAGAGAGAGGGTGAGAGTGAGAGTGAGAGTGAGAATGGGAGAGAGAGTGTGAGAGTGTGAGTGTGGATGGGAGACACTGTGAGAGTGAGAGTGTGGATGGGAGAGAGAGTGTGAGAGTGAGAGCGTGGATGAGAGCGAGTGTGAGAGTGAGATTGAGAATGGGAGACAGAATGTGAGAGTGTGAGTGTGGATGGGAGAGAGTGTGCGAGTGAGAGTGAGGATGGGAGAGAGTATGTGAGTTTGGATGAGAAGGGAAGAGAGTGTGAGAGTGAGAGTGAGAGTGAGGATGGGAGAGAGTGTGCGAGTGAGAGTGAGGATGAGAGAGAAAGTGTGAGAGTTCGAGTGAGAGTGAGGATGGGAGAGAGAGTGTGAGTGTTCGAGTGAGAGAGGATGGGAGAGAGAGTGTGGGAGTGAGAGTGAGAATGAGGATGGGAGAGAGAGTGTGCGAGTGAGAGTGAGGATGGGAGAGAGTATGTGAGTGTGGATTAGAAGGGAAGAGAGTGTGAGAGTGAGAGTAAGAGTGCGAATGGGAGAGAGTATGAGAGTGAGGATGGGAGAGAGCGTGTGAGAGTGAGTGTGAGAGTGAGGTTGGGAGAGAGAGTGTGAGAGTGAGAGTGAGGATGGGAGAGAGAATGTGAGAGTTCGAGTGAGAGTGCGGATGCGAGAGAGAGTGTGAGTGTTCGAGTGAGAGAGGATGGGAGAGAGAGTGTGGGAGTGAGAGTGACAGTGAGTATGGGAGAGAGAGTGTGAGATTGACAGTGAGGAAGGTTGAGAGTGTGAGTGTGAGAGTGCAGATGGGAGAGAGTGTGAGAGTGACAGTGAGGATGGGATAGAGAGTGAGAGTGCAGATGGGAGAGAGTGTGTGAGAGTGAGAATGAGAAGGGAAGAGAGTGTGAGAGAGAGAGTGCGATTGGGAGAGTGTGTGAGAGTGAGGATGAGAAGGGAAGAGAGTGTAAAAGTGAGAGTGAGTGAGGATGGGAGAGAGTGTGAGAGTGAGATTGAGATGGGAGAGAGTGTGAGAGTGACAGTGAGGATGGCAGATAGTGTGAGTGTGAGAGTGAGGATGGGAGAGAGTGTGTGAGATTGACAGTGAGGATGGGAGAGAGTGTGAGAGTGAGAGTGAGGATGGGAGAGAGAGTGTGAGAGTGAGAATGAGAAGGGAAGAGAGAGTGAGAGTGAGAGTGCAATTGGGAGAGAGTGTGAGAGTGAGGATTAGAAGGGAAGAGAGTGTAAGAGTGAGAGTGAGAGTGAGGATTGGAGAGTGTGTGAGAGTGAGATTGAGATGGGAGAGAGTGTGAGAGTGACAGTGAGGATGGGAGTGAGTGTGAGAGTGAGAGTGAGGATGGGAGAGAGAGAGTGAGAGTGAGGATGGGAGAGAGAGTGTGAGGGCGAGATTGAGGATGAGCGAGAGAGTGTGAGATTGACAGTGAGAATGGGAGAGAGTGTGAGAGTGAGAGTGATGATGGGAGAGAGAGTGTGAGAGTGAGAATGAGAAGGGAAGAGAGTGAAAGAGTGAGAGTGAGTGTGAGATTGGGAGAGAAAGTGTGAGAGTGAGGATGAGAAGGGAAGAGAGTGAAAGAGTGAGAGTGAGTGTGAGGATGGGAGAGAGAGTGTGAGAGTGAGAGTGAGAGTGAGGATGGGAGAGAGAGTGTGAGAGTGTGTGTGAGAGTGAGGATGGGAGAGAGAGTGTGAGAGTTAGAGTGAGAGAGGATGGGAGAGAGAGTGTGAGTGTGAGAGTGAGAGTGAGGACGGGAGAGAGAGTGTGAGAGTGACAGTGAGAAAGGGAGAGGGTGTGAGAGTGAGAGTGAGGATGGGAGCGAGCGTATGAGATTGACAGGGAGGATGGGAAAGAGTGTGAGTGTGAGAGTGCAGATGGGAGAGAGTGTGAGAGTGACAGTGAGGATGGGAGAGAGTGTGAGAGTGGGAGTGCAGATGGGAGAGAGTGTGAGAGTGAGAGTGCGGATGGGAGAGAGAGAGTGAGAGTGAGAGTGAGAGTGAGGATGGGAGAGAGAGTGTGAGAGTTAGAGTGAGAGAGGATGGGAGAGAGAGTGTGAGAGTGAGAGTGAGGACGGGAGAGAGAGTGTGAAAGTGACAGTGAGAATGGGAGAGAGTGTGAGAGTGAGAGTGAGGATGGGAGCGAGCGTGTGAGATTGACAGTGAGAATGGGAGAGAGTGTGAGAGTGAGAGTGAGGATGGGAGAGAGAGTGTGAGAGTGAGAGAGAGGATGGGAGAAAGAGATTGAGAGTGAGAGTGAGGATGGGAGAGAGAGTATCAGAGAGAGAGTGAGGATGGGAGAGAGAGTGAGAATGGGAGAGAGAGTGTGAGAGTGTGAGTGAGGATGGGAGAGAGAGTGTGAGAGTGAGAGTGAGGATGGGAGAGAGAGTGTGAGTGTGAGAGTGAGATGAGAGAGAGTGAGAGTGAGGATCGGAGAGAGAGTGTGAGAGTGAGGATGAGAGCGAGTGTGAGAGTGAGAGTGTGGATGGGAGAGAGTGAGAGTTAGGATCGGAGAGAGAGTGTGAGAGTGAGGATAGGAGAGAGTGTGAGAGTGAGAGTGTGGATGGGAGAGAGAGTGCAAGAGTGAAAGTGAGGATGGGAGAGAGTGTGAGAGTGAGAGTGATAATGTGAGAGCGTGTGAGTGAGAATGCGTATGGGAGAGGATGGGAGAGATAGTGTGACAGTGTGAGTGAGGATGGGAGAGAGATTTTAAGAGTGAGAGTGCGAATGTGAGAGAATGTGAGAGTGAGAGTGAGAATGAGTATGGGACTGACAGTGTGAGAGTGAGAGTGAGGATGCGAGAGAGTGTGAGAGTGAGAGTGAGGATTGGAGAGAGAGTGTGAGAGTGAGAGTGCGAATGGGACGGAGTGTGAGAGTGAGAGTGAGAATGGGGAAGGGAGTGTGAGAGTGAGAGTGCGAATGGGAGAGAGTGTGAGAGTGAGAATGAGGATGGGAGAGAGAGTGTGAGAGTGACATCGAGGATGGGAGAGAGTGTGTGAGAGTGAGAGTTAGGATGTGAGAGAGTGTGAGAGTGAGAGTGAGAATGGGAGAGAGAGCGTGAGAGAGGGAGTGAGAGTGAGGATGGGGAGAGAGTGTGAGAGTGAGTGAGGATGGGAGAGAGTGTGAGAGTGAGAGTGCGAATGGGAGAGAGTGTGAGAGTGAGAGTGAGAGTGAGAGAGAGGATGGGAGAGAGTGAGATTAGGGATGGAAGAGAGAGTTTGAGAATGAGAGCACAGAGGGGAGAGAGAGTGAGTGTGAGAGTGAGAGTGAGAATGGGAGAGAGTGTAAGAGTGAGAGTGAGGATGGGGGAGCAGTGTGAGAGTGAGAGTGAGAGTGAGGATGGGAGAGAGTGTGAGCGTGAGAATGAGGATGGGTGAGAGTGTGAGAGTGAGAGTGTGGATGGGAGAGAGAGTGTGAGAGTGAGAGGGAGGATGGGAGAGAATGTGAGAGTGAGAATGAGGATGGGAGAGAGATTGTGAGAGTGAGAGTGAGGATGGGAGAGAGAGTGTGTGAATGAAGGTGTGGACGGGAGAGAGGGTGTGAGAGTGAGAGTGTGGATAGGATAGAGAGTGTGAGACTGAGAGTGAGGATGAGACAGTGATTGTGAGAGTGAGTGTGAGAGTGATGATGTGAGAGAGTGTGTGAGGGTGAGAGTGAGGATTGGAGCGAGAGTGTGAGAGTGAGAGTGAAAGTGAATGAGAGAGAGAGTGTGAGAGTATGAGTGAGAATGGGAGAGAGTGTGAGAGTGAGAGTGAGGATGGGGAGCAGTGTGAGAGTGAGAGTGAGGAAGGGAGAGTGTGCGAGGGTGAAAGTGAGGATTGGAGCGAGAGTGTGAGAGTGAGAGTGAATGGGAGAGAGAGTGTGAGAGTAAGAGTGATGATGGTAGAGAGTGTGAGAGTGAGAGTGAGGATGGGAGAGAGTGTGAGAGTGAGAGTGAGGATGGGAGAGTGTGTGAGAGTGACAGTGAGGATGGGAGAGAGAGTATGAGAGTGAGGATGGGAGAGAGAGTGCGAGGGTGAGAGTGAGGATTGGAGAGAGTGTGTGAGAGCGAGGATGGGAGAGAGTGTAAGAGCGAGAGTGAGGATGGGAGAGACAGTGTGAGAGTGAGAATGAGGATGGGAGAGAGTGTGTGAGAATGAAACTGCGAATGGGAGAGAGTGTGAGAGTGAGAGTGAGAGTGAGGATGGGAGAGTGTGTGAGAGTGAGAGTGAGGATGGGAGAGAGAGTGTGAGAGTGAGAGTGATGATGGGAGAGAGTGTGTGAGAATGAAACTGCGGATGGGAGAGAGTGTGAGAGTGAGAGTGAGAATGGGAGAGAGAGTGTGAGAGTGACAGCGAGGATGGGAGAGAGAGTGTGAGAGTGAGAGTGAGAATTGGGAGAGAGCGTGAGAGTGAGAGTGAGAGTGAGAATGGGAGAGAGAGAGTGAGATTAAGGATGGGAGAGAGAGTGTGAGAGTGAGAGCGCAGATGGTTGAGAGAGTGAGTGTGAGAGTGAGAGTGAGAATGGGAGAGAGTGCGAGAGTGAGAGTGAGGATGGGTGAGAGAGTGTGAGAGAGAGAGTGCGAATGGAAGAGAGAGAGTGAGAGTGACAGCGAGGATGGGAGAGTGAGTGTGAGAGTGAGAGTGCGGATGGGAGAGAGTGTGAGAGCGAGAGTGAGGATGGGAGCGAGAGTGTGAGAGTGAGAATGAGGATGGGAGAGAGTGTGTGAGAATGAAACTGCGAATGGAAGAGAGTGTGAGAGTGAGAGTGAGAGTGAGGATGGGAGAGTGTGTGAGAGTGAGAGTGAGGATGGGAGAGAGAGTGTGAGAGTGAGAGTGATGATGGGAGAGAGTGTGTGAGAATGAAACTGCGGATGGGAGAGAGTGTGAGAGTGAGAGTGAGAATGGGAGAGAGAGTGTGAGAGTGACAGCGAGGATGGGAGAGAGAGAGAGTGTGAGAGTGAGAGTGAGGAAGGGAGAGAGTGTGAGAGTTGGAGTGAGAATGGGAGAGAGAGTGTGAGAGTGAGAATGGGAGAGATTGTGAGAGTGAGCGTGAGAGTGAGGATGGGAGAGAGAGAGTGAGATGAAGGATGGGAGAGAGAGTGTGAGAGTGAGAGCGCAGATGGGAGAGAGAGTGAGTGTGACAGTGAGAGTGAGAATGGGAGAGAGTGCGAGAGTGAGAGTGAGGATGGGGGAGAGAGGGTGAGAGAGAGAGTGCGCATGGAAGAGAGAGTGTGAGAGTGACAGCGAGGATGGGAGAGTGAGTGTGAGAGTGAGAGTGCGGATGGAAGAGAAAGTGAGAGCGCGAGTGAGGATGGGAGAGAGAGTGTGAGAGTGAGGATGGGAGAGAGTGTGTGAGAGTGAGAGTGAGGATGGGAGAGAGTGTGTGAGAATGAAACTGCGGATGGGAGAGAATGTGAGAGTGAGAGTGAGAGTGAGGATGGGAGAGTGTGTGAGAGTGAGAGTGAGGAAGGGAGTGAGTGTGAGAGTGAGAGTGAGGATGGGAGAATGTGTGTGAGAGTGAGAGTGAGGATGGGAGAGAGTGTGTGAGAATGAAACTGCGGATGGGAGAGAATGTGAGAGTGTGAGTGAGAGTGAGGATGGGAGAGTGTGTGAGAGTGAGAGTGCGGATAGGAGAGAGTGTGAGAGCGAGAGTGAGAGTGCGGATGGGTGGTTGTGTGAGAGTGAGAGTGAGGATTGGATAGAGAGTTTGAGAATGAAACTGCGGAAGGGAGAGAGTGTGAGAGTGAGAGTGAAAGTGAGGATGAAGAGAGAGTGTGAGAGTGAGAGTGAGGATGGGAGAGAGTGTGAGAGTGAGAGTGCGGATAGGAGAGAGTGTGAGAGCGAGAGTGAGGATGGGAGAGAGAGTGTGAGAGTGAGAGTGTGGATGCGAGAGAGAGTGTGAGTGTGAGACTGAGATGGGAGAGAGTGAGAGTGAGGATCGGAGAGAGAGTGTGAGATGAGTATGGGAGAGAGTGTGAGAGTGAGATTGTGGATGGGAGAGAGAGTGCAAGAGTGAAAGTGAGGATGGGAGAGAAAGAGTGAGAGTGATAATGTGAGAGCGTGTGAGAGTGAGAGTCAGAGTGAGGATGGGAGAGATAGTGTGACAGTGTGAGTGAGGATGGGAGAGAGATTTTAAGAGTGAGAGTGCGAATGTGAGAGAATGTGAGAGTGAGAGTGAGAATGAGTATGGGAGTGAGAGTGTGAGAGTGAGAGTGAGGATGGGAGAGAGAGTGAGAGTGAGAGTGAGGATTGGAGAGAGAGTGTGAGAGTGAGAGTGCGAATGGGACCGACTGTGAGAGTGAGAGTGAGAATGGGGAAGGGAGTGTGAGAGTGAGAGTGCGAATGGGAGAGAGTGTGAGAGTGAGAATGAGGATGGGAGAGAGTGTGAGATTGAGAGTGAGGATGGGAGAGAGAGCGTGAGAGTGAGAGTGAGGATGGGAGAGAGAGTGTGAGAGTGAGAGTGAGGATGGGAGAGAGAGTGTGAGAGTGAGAGTGAGGATGGGAGAGAGTGTGTGAGAGTGAGAGTGAGGATAGGAGAGAGTATGAGAGTGAGAATGAGAATGGGGAGAGAGTGTGAGAGTCAGAGTGAAAATGGGAGAGAGTATGAGAGTGAGAATGAGGATGGGGAGAGAGTGTGAGAATGAAACTGCGGATGGGAGAGACTACGAGAGCGAGAGCGAGAGTGCGGATCGGAGGGTGTGTGAGAGTGAGAGTGAGGATGGGGGAGAGCGTGTGAGAGTGAGAGTGAGGATGGGAGAGAGAGTGTGAGAGTGACGTCGAGGATGGAGAGAGTGTGTGAGAGTGAGAGTGAGGATGTGAGAGAGTGTGAGAGTGAGAGTGAGAATGGGAGAGAGAGCGTGAGAGTGAGAGTGAGAGTGAGGATGGGGAGAGAGTGTGAGAGTGAGAGTGCGAATGGGAGAGAGAGTGAGAGTGAGAGTGGGGATGGGAGAGAGAGAGTGAGATTAAGAATGGGAGAGAGAGTTTGAGAATGGGAGAGAGTGTGAGAGTGAGAGTGAGGATGGGGGAGCAGTGTGAGAGTGAGAGTGAGGATGGGAGAGAATGTGAGAGTGAGAATGAGGATGGGTGAGAGTGTGAGAGTGAGAGTGAGGATGGGAGAGAGAGTGTGAGAGTGAGAGTGAGGATGGGAGAGAATGTGAGAGTGAGAATGAGGATAGGAGAGAGATTGTGAGAGTGAGAGTGAGGATGGGAGAGAGAGTGTGTGAAGGAAAGTGTGGATGGTAGAGAAAGTGTGAGAGTGAGAGTGTGGATAGGATAGAGAGTGTGAGAGTGAGAGTGAGGATGAGACAGTGATTGTGAGAGTGAGTGTGAGAGTGAGGATGTGAGAGAGTGTGTGAGGGTGAGAGTGAGGATTGGAGCGAGAGTGTGAGAGTGAGAGTGAGAGTGAATGGGAGAGAGAGTATGAGAGTAAGAGTGATGATGGTCGAGAGTGTGAGAGTGAGAGTGAGGATGGGAGAGAGTGTGAGAGTGAGAGTGAGGATGGGAGAGTGTGTGAGAGTGACAGTGAGGATGGGAGAGAGAGTATGAGAGTGAGGATGGGAGAGAGAGTGCGAGGGTGAGAGTGAGGATTGGAGAGAGTGTGTGAGAGTGAGAGTGAGGATGGGAGAGAGTGTGAGAGTGAGAGTGAGGATGGGAGAGTGTGTGAGAGTGACAGTGAGGATGGGAGAGAGAGTATGAGAGTGAGGATGGGAGAGAGAGCGCGAGGGTGAGAGTGAGGATTGGAGAGAATGTGTGAGAGAGAGATTGAGGATGGGAGAGAGTGTGTGAGAGAGAAATTGAGAATGGAAGAGAGAGTGTGAGAGTGAGAGTGAGAGTGAGGATGGGAGAGAGAGTGAGAGAGAGAGAGTGTGTGGATGGGATAGAGAGTATGAGAGTGAGAGTGAGGATGGGGAGAGAGAGTGAGAGTGAGGATGGTAGAGAGAGTGTGAGAGTGAGAGTGAGGATAGGAGCGAGAGTGCGAGAGTGAGAGTGAGGATGGGAGAGAGAGTGTGAGAGTGACAGTGAGGATGGGAGAGAGATTGTGAGAGTGAGATTGAGAATGGAAGAGAGAGTGTGAGAGTGAGAGTGAGAGTGAGGATGGGAGAGAGAGTGAGAGAGAGAGTGTGTGGATGGGATAGAGAGTATGAGAGTGAGAGTGAGGATGGGGAGAGAGTGTGAGAGTGAGAGTGAGGATGGTAGAGAGAGTGTGAGAGTGACAGTGAGGATGGGAGAGAGAGTGTGAGAGTGAGAGTGAGGATGGGGAGAGTGTGTGAGAGTGAGAGTGAGGATGGGAGAGAGAGTGTGAGAGTGAGAGTGAGGATGGGAGAGTGTGTGAGAGTGAGAGTGCGGATAGGAGAGAGTGTGAGAGCGAGAGTGAGAGTGCGGATGGGTGGTTGTGTGAGAGTGAGAGTGAGGATTGGATAGAGAGTTTGAGAATGAAACTGCGGAAGGGAGAGAGTGTGAGAGTGAGAGTGAAAGTGAGGATGAAGAGAGAGTGTGAGAGTGAGAGTGAGGATGGGAGAGAGTGTGAGAGTGAGAGTGCGGATAGGAGAGAGTGTGAGAGCGAGAGTGAGGATGGGAGAGAGAGTGTGAGAGTGAGAGTGTGGATGCGAGAGAGAGTGTGAGTGTGAGACTGAGATGGGAGAGAGTGAGAGTGAGGATCGGAGAGAGAGTGTGAGATGAGTATGGGAGAGAGTGTGAGAGTGAGATTGTGGATGGGAGAGAGAGTGCAAGAGTGAAAGTGAGGATGGGAGAGAAAGAGTGAGAGTGATAATGTGAGAGCGTGTGAGAGTGAGAGTCAGAGTGAGGATGGGAGAGATAGTGTGACAGTGTGAGTGAGGATGGGAGAGAGATTTTAAGAGTGAGAGTGCGAATGTGAGAGAATGTGAGAGTGAGAGTGAGAATGAGTATGGGAGTGAGAGTGTGAGAGTGAGAGTGAGGATGGGAGAGAGAGTGAGAGTGAGAGTGAGGATTGGAGAGAGAGTGTGAGAGTGAGAGTGCGAATGGGACCGACTGTGAGAGTGAGAGTGAGAATGGGGAAGGGAGTGTGAGAGTGAGAGTGCGAATGGGAGAGAGTGTGAGAGTGAGAATGAGGATGGGAGAGAGTGTGAGATTGAGAGTGAGGATGGGAGAGAGAGCGTGAGAGTGAGAGTGAGGATGGGAGAGAGAGTGTGAGAGTGAGAGTGAGGATGGGAGAGAGAGTGTGAGAGTGAGAGTGAGGATGGGAGAGAGTGTGTGAGAGTGAGAGTGAGGATAGGAGAGAGTATGAGAGTGAGAATGAGAATGGGGAGAGAGTGTGAGAGTCAGAGTGAAAATGGGAGAGAGTATGAGAGTGAGAATGAGGATGGGGAGAGAGTGTGAGAATGAAACTGCGGATGGGAGAGACTACGAGAGCGAGAGCGAGAGTGCGGATCGGAGGGTGTGTGAGAGTGAGAGTGAGGATGGGGGAGAGCGTGTGAGAGTGAGAGTGAGGATGGGAGAGAGAGTGTGAGAGTGACGTCGAGGATGGAGAGAGTGTGTGAGAGTGAGAGTGAGGATGTGAGAGAGTGTGAGAGTGAGAGTGAGAATGGGAGAGAGAGCGTGAGAGTGAGAGTGAGAGTGAGGATGGGGAGAGAGTGTGAGAGTGAGAGTGCGAATGGGAGAGAGAGTGAGAGTGAGAGTGGGGATGGGAGAGAGAGAGTGAGATTAAGAATGGGAGAGAGAGTTTGAGAATGGGAGAGAGTGTGAGAGTGAGAGTGAGGATGGGGGAGCAGTGTGAGAGTGAGAGTGAGGATGGGAGAGAATGTGAGAGTGAGAATGAGGATGGGTGAGAGTGTGAGAGTGAGAGTGAGGATGGGAGAGAGAGTGTGAGAGTGAGAGTGAGGATGGGAGAGAATGTGAGAGTGAGAATGAGGATAGGAGAGAGATTGTGAGAGTGAGAGTGAGGATGGGAGAGAGAGTGTGTGAAGGAAAGTGTGGATGGTAGAGAAAGTGTGAGAGTGAGAGTGTGGATAGGATAGAGAGTGTGAGAGTGAGAGTGAGGATGAGACAGTGATTGTGAGAGTGAGTGTGAGAGTGAGGATGTGAGAGAGTGTGTGAGGGTGAGAGTGAGGATTGGAGCGAGAGTGTGAGAGTGAGAGTGAGAGTGAATGGGAGAGAGAGTGTGAGAGTAAGAGTGATGATGGTCGAGAGTGTGAGAGTGAGAGTGAGGATGGGAGAGAGTGTGAGAGTGAGAGTGAGGATGGGAGAGTGTGTGAGAGTGACAGTGAGGATGGGAGAGAGAGTATGAGAGTGAGGATGGGAGAGAGAGTGCGAGGGTGAGAGTGAGGATTGGAGAGAGTGTGTGAGAGTGAGAGTGAGGATGGGAGAGAGTGTGAGAGTGAGAGTGAGGATGGGAGAGTGTGTGAGAGTGACAGTGAGGATGGGAGAGAGAGTATGAGAGTGAGGATGGGAGAGAGAGCGCGAGGGTGAGAGTGAGGATTGGAGAGAATGTGTGAGAGAGAGATTGAGGATGGGAGAGAGTGTGTGAGAGAGAAATTGAGAATGGAAGAGAGAGTGTGAGAGTGAGAGTGAGAGTGAGGATGGGAGAGAGAGTGAGAGAGAGAGAGTGTGTGGATGGGATAGAGAGTATGAGAGTGAGAGTGAGGATGGGGAGAGAGAGTGAGAGTGAGGATGGTAGAGAGAGTGTGAGAGTGAGAGTGAGGATAGGAGCGAGAGTGCGAGAGTGAGAGTGAGGATGGGAGAGAGAGTGTGAGAGTGACAGTGAGGATGGGAGAGAGATTGTGAGAGTGAGATTGAGAATGGAAGAGAGAGTGTGAGAGTGAGAGTGAGAGTGAGGATGGGAGAGAGAGTGAGAGAGAGAGTGTGTGGATGGGATAGAGAGTATGAGAGTGAGAGTGAGGATGGGGAGAGAGTGTGAGAGTGAGAGGGAGGATGGTAGAGAGAGTGTGAGAGTGACAGTGAGGATGGGAGAGAGAGTGTGAGAGTGAGAGTGAGGATGGGGAGAGTGTGTGAGAGTGAGAGTGAGGATGGGAGAGAGAGTGTGAGAGTGAGAGTGAGGATGGGAGAGAGTGTGTGAGAGTGAGAGTGAGGATAGGAGAGAGTATGAGAGTGAGAATGAGAATGGGGAGAGAGTGTGAGAGTTAGAGTGAAAATGGGAGAGTATGAGAGTGAGAATGAGGATGGGGAGAGAGTGTGAGAATGAAACTGCGGATGGGAGAGACTACGAGAGCGAGAGCGAGAGTGCGGATCGTAGGGTGTGTGAGAGTGAGAGTGAGGATGGGGGAGAGCGTGTGAGAGGGAGAGTGAGGATGGGAGAGAGAGTGTGAGAGTGACGTCGAGGATGGACAGAGTGTGTGAGAGTGAGAGTGAGGATGTGAGAGAGTGTGAGAGTGAGAGTAAGAATGGGAGAGAGAGCGTGAGAGTGAGAGTGAGAGTGAGGATGGGGAGAGAGTGTGAGAGTGAGAGTGCGAATGGGAGAGAGAGTGAGAGTGAGAGTGGGGATGGGAGAGAGAGAGTGAGATTAAGAATGGGAGAGAGAGTTTGAGAATGGGAGAGAGTGTGAGAGTGAGAGTGAGGATGGGAGAGAATGTGAGAGTGAGAATGAGGATGGGTGAGAGTGTGAGAGTGAGAGTGAGGATGGGAGAGAGAGTGTGAGAGTGAGAGTGAGGATGGGAGAGAATGTGAGAGTGAGAATGAGGATGGGAGAGAGATTGTGAGAGTGAAAGTGAGGATGGGAGAGAAAGAGTGAGAGTCATAATGTGAGAGCGTGTGAGAGTGAGAGTTAGAGTTAGGATGGGAGAGAGTGTGAGAGTGAGAGTGAGGATGGGAGAGTGTGTGCGAGTGACAGTGAGGATGGGAGAGAGAGTATGAGAGTGACGATGGGAGAGAGAGTGCGAGGGTGAGAGTGAGGATTGGAGAGAGTGTGTGAGAGCGAGGATGGGAGAGAGTGTGTGAGAGAGAAAATGAGAATGGGCGAGAAATTGAGAGAGTGAGAGTGACAGTGAGGAAGGGAGAGAGATTGTGAGAGTGAGATTGAGAATGGAAGAGAGAGTGTGAGAGTGAGAGTGAGAGTGAGGATGGGAGAGAAAGTGTGAGAGAGAGAGTGTGGATGGGAGAGAGAGTATGAGAGTGAAAGTGAGGATGGTGAGAGAGTGTGAGAGTGAGAATGAGGATGGTAGAGAGAGTGTGAGAGTGAGAGTGAGGATGGGAGCGAGAGTGCGAGAGTGAGAGTGAGGATGGGAGAGAGAGTGTGAGAGTGACAGTGAGGATGGGAGAGAGAGTTTGAGTGTGAGAGTGAGGATGGGCGAGAGAGTGTGAGAGTGAGAGTGCGTTTGGGAGAGAGAGAGTGTGCGACTGAGAGTGAGGATGGGAGAGAGTGTGTGAGGGTGCGAGTCAGAATGGATGCGAATGTGTGAGGGTGAGAGTGAGAATGGGAGAGAGAGTGTGAGAGTGAGAGTGAGAATTGGGAGAGAGCGTGAGAGTGAGAGTGAGAGTGAGAATGGGAGAGAGAGAGTGAGATTAAGGATGGGAGAGAGAGTGTGAGAGTGAGAGCGCAGATGGTTGAGAGAGTGAGTGTGAGAGCGAGAGTGAGGAAGGGAGAGAGTGTGAGAGTGAGAGTGAGGATGGGAGAGTGTGTGTGAGAGTGAGAGTGAGGATGGGAGAGAGTGTGTGAGAATGAAACTGCGGATGGGAGAGAATGTGAGAGTGAGAGTGAGGATGGGAGAGTGTGTGAGAGTGAGAGTGCGGATAGAAGAGAGTGTGAGAGCGAGAGTGAGAGTGCGGATGGGTGGTTGTGTGAGAGTGAGAGTGAGGATTGGATAGAG
The DNA here is from genome assembly GCF_037043375.1 of Chiloscyllium plagiosum. Taxonomy (NCBI): domain Eukaryota; kingdom Metazoa; phylum Chordata; class Chondrichthyes; order Orectolobiformes; family Hemiscylliidae; genus Chiloscyllium; species Chiloscyllium plagiosum. The sequence goes on along the minus strand of NW_028270247.1, from coordinate 584,530 downwards.
AGTTTGAGAATGAAACTGCGGAAGGGAGAGAGTGTGAGAGTGAGAGTGAAAGTGAGGATGAAGAGAGAGTGTGAGAGTGAGAGTGAGGATGGGAGAGAGTGTGAGAGTGAGAGTGCGAATGGGAGAGAGTCTGAGAGTGAGAGTGAGGAAGGGAGAGAGATTGTGAGAGTGAGAGTGAATTTGGCAGAGATTGTGTGAGAGTGAGATTGCGGATGGGAGAGAGTGTGAGAGTGACAACGAGGATGGGAGAGAGAGTGTGAGAGTGAGAGTGAGGATGGGAGAGAGTGGGAGAGTGCGAATGAGGATTGGGGAGAGAGTGTGAGAATGAAACTACGGATGGGAGAGAGTGTGAGAGTGAGAGCGATGATGGGAGAGAGAGAGTGAGAGTGAGAGTGAGGATGCGGTGAGAGTGTGAGAGTGAGAGTGAGAATGGGAGAGGGAGTGTGAGAGTGAGAGTGCGAATGGGAGAGAGTGTGAGAGTGAGAGTGAGGAAGGGAGAGAGATTGTGAGAGTGAGAGTGAATTTGGCAGAGATTGTGTGAGAGTGAGATTGCGGATGGGAGAGAGTGTGAGAGTGACAACGAGGATGGGAGAGAAAGTGTGAGAGTGAGAGTGAGGATGGGAGAGAGTGGGAGAGTGCGAATGAGGATTGGGGAGAGAGTGTGAGAATGAAACTACGGATGGGAGAGAGTGTGAGAGTGAGAGCGATGATGGGAGAGAGAGAGTGAGAGTGAGAGTGAGGATGCGGTGAGAGTGTGAGAGTGAGAGTGAGAATGGGAGAGAATGTGAGAGTGGAAGTGCAGATGGGAGAGAGAGTGAGAGTGAAAGTGAGGATGGGAGAGAGAGTGTGAGGGTGAGAGTGAGAATGGGAGAGAGAGTGTGAGAGTGAGAGTGAGAATGGGAGAGAGAGTATGAGAGAGAGAGTGAGGATGGGAGAGAGAGAGAGAATGGGAGAGAGAGTGTGAGAGTGTGAGTGAGGATGGGAGAGAGTGTGAGAGTGAGAGTGCGAATGGGAAAGAGTCTGAGAGTGAGAGTGAGGAAGGGAGAGAGAGTGTGAGAGTGAGAGTGAATTTGGCAGAGATTGTGTGAGAGTGAGATTGCGGATGGGAGAGAGTGTGAGAGTGACAACGAGGATGGGAGAGAGAGTGTGAGAGTGAGAGTGAGGATGGGAGAGAGTGGGAGAGTGCGAATGAGGATCGGGGAGAGAGTGTGAGAATGAAACTACGGATGGGAGAGAGTGTGAGAGTGAGAGCGATGATGGGAGAGAGAGAGTGAGAGTGAGAGTGAGGATGCGGTGAGAGTGTGAGAGTGAGAGTGAGAATGGGAGAGAATGTGAGAGTGGAAGTGCAGATGGGAGAGAGAGTGAGAGTGAAAGTGAGGATGGGAGAGAGAGTGTGAGGGTGAGAGTGAGAATGGGAGAGAGAGTGTGAGAGTGAGAGTGAGAATGGGAGAGAGAGTATGAGAGAGAGAGTGAGGATGGGAGAGAGAGAGAGAATGGGAGAGAGAGTGTGAGAGTGTGAGTGAGGATGGGAGAGAGAGTGTGAGAGTGAGAGTGTGGATGGGAGAGAGAGTGTGAGTGTGAGAGTGAGATGGGAGAGAGTGAGAGTGAGGATCGGAGAGAGAGTGTGAGATGAGGATGGGAGAGAGTGTGAGAGTGAGAGTGTGGATGGGAGAGAGAGTGCAAGAGTGAAAGTGAGGATGGGAGAGAAAGAGTGAGAGTGATAATGTGAGAGCGTGTGAGAGTGAGAGTCAGTGTGAGGATGGGAGAGATTGTGTGACAGTGTGAGTGAGGTTGGGAGAGAGATTTTAAGAGTGAGAGTGCGAATGGGAGAGAATGTGAGAGTGAGAGTGAGAATGAGTATGGGAGTGAGAGTGTGAGAGTGAGAGTGAGGATGGGAGAGAGTGTGAGAGTGAGAGTGAGGATTGGAGAGAGAGTGTGAGAGTGGGAGTGAGAGTGCGAATGGGACCGACTGTGAGAGTGAGAGTGAGAATGGGGAAGGGAGTGTGAGAGTGAGAGTGCGAATGGGAGAGAGTGTGAGAGTGAGAATGAGGATGGGAGAGAGTGTGAGATTGAGAGTGAGGATGGGAGAGAGAGTGTGAGAGTGAGGATGGGAGAGAGAGTGTGAGAGTGAGAGTGAGGATGGGAGAGAGAGTGTGAGAGTGAGAGTGAGGATGGGAGAGAGTGTGTGAGAGTGAGGATAGGAGAGAGTATGAGAGTGAGAATGAGAATTGGGAGAGAGTGTGAGCGTCAGAGTGAAAATGGGAGAGAGTATGAGAGTGAGAATGAGGATGGGGAGAGAGTGTGAGAATGAAACTGCGGATGGGAGAGACTACGAGAGCGAGAGCGAGAGTGCGGATCGGAGGGTGTGTGAGAGTGAGAGTGAGGAAGGGGGAGAGCGTGTGAGAGTGAGAGTGAGGATGGGAGAGAGAGTGTGAGAGTGACGTCGAGGATGGGAGAGAGTGTGTGAGAGTGAGAGTGAGGATGTGAGAGAGTGTGAGAGTGAGAGTGAGAATGGGAGAGAGAGCGTGAGAGTGAGAGTGAGGATGGGGAGAGAGTGTGAGAGTGAGAGTGCGAATGGGAGAGAGTGTGAGAGTGAGAGTGAGAGTGGGGATGGGAGAGAGAGAGTGAGATTAAGAATGGGAGAGAGAGTTTGAGGATGGGAGAGAGTGTGTGAGAGTGAGAGTGAGGATGGGAGAGAATGCGAGAGTGAGAATGAGGATGGGTGAGAGTGTGAGAGTGAGAGTGAGGATGGGAGAGAGAGTGTGAGAGTGAGAGTGAGGATGGGAGAGAATGTGAGAGTGAGAATGAGGATGGGAGAGAGATTGTGAGAGTGAGAGTGTGGTTAGGATAGAGAGTGTGTGAGTGAGAGTGAGGATGAGACAGTGATTGTGAGAGTGAGTGTGAGAGTGAGGATGTGAGAGAGTGTGTGAGGGTGAGAGTGAGGATTGGAGCGAGAGTGTGAGAGTGCGAGTGAGAGTGAATGGGAGAGAGAGTGTGAGAGTAAGAGTGATGATGGTAGAGAGTGTGAGAGTGAGAGTGAGGATGGGAGAGAGTGTGAGAGTGAGAGTGAGGATGGGAGAGTGTGTGAGAGTGACAGTGAGGATCGGAGAGAGAGTATGAGAGTGAGGATGGGAGAGAGAGTGCGAGGGTGAGAATGAGGATTGGAGAGAGTGTGTGAGAGTGAGAGTGAGGATGGGAGAGAGTGTGAGAGTGAGAGTGAGGATGGGAGAGTGTGTGAGAGTGACATTGAGGATGGGAGAGAGAGTATGAGAGTGAGGATGGGAGAGAGAGCGCGAGGGTGAGAGTGAGGATTGGAGAGAATGTGTGAGAGAGAGATTGAGGATGGGAGAGAGTGTGTGAGAGAGAAATTGAGAATGGAAGAGAGAGTGTGAGAGTGAGAGTGAGGATGGGAGAGAGAGTGAGAGAGTGAGAGTGTGGATGGGATAGAGAGTATGAGAGTGAGAGTGAGGATGGGGAGAGAGTGTGAGAGTGAGAGTGAGGATGGTAGAGAGAGTGTGAGAGTGAGAGTGAGGATGGGAGCGAGAGTGCGAGAGTGAGAGTGAGGATGGGAGAGAGAGTGTGAGAGTGACAGTGAGGATGGGAGAGAGATTGTGAGAGTGAGATTGAGAATGGAAGAGAGAGTGTGAGAGTGAGAGTGAGAGTGAGGATGGGAGAGAGAGTGAGAGAGAGAGAGAGAGTGTGGATGGGATAGAGAGTATGAGAGTGAGAGTGAGGATGGGGAGAGAGTGAGAGAGTGAGAGTGAGGATGGTAGAGAGAGTGTGAGAGTGAGAGTGAGGATGGGAGCGAGAGTTCGAGAGTGAGAGTGAGGATGGGAGAGAGAGTGTGAGAGTGACAGTGAGGATGGGAGAGAGAGTGTGAGAGTGAGAGTGAGGATGGGAGAGAGTGTGTGAGAGTGAGAGTGAGGATGGGAGAGAGTATGAGAGTGAGAATGAGAATGGGGAGAGAGTGTGAGCGTGAAACTGAGGATGGGAGGGAAAGAGTGAGAGTCATAATGTGAGAGCGTGTGAGAGTGAGAGTTAGAGTTAGATTGGGAGAGATAGTGTGACAGTGTGAGTGAGGATGGGAGAGAGATTTTAAGAGTGAGAGTGCGAATGGGAGAGAATGTGAGAGTGAGAGTGAGAATGAGTATGGGAGTGAGAGTGTGAGAGTGAGAGTGAGGATGGGAGAGAGTGTGAGAGTGAGAGTGAGGATTGGAGAGAGAGTGTGAGAGTAAGAGTGCGAATGGGACGAAGTGTGAGAGTGAGAGTGAGAATGGGGAAGGGAGTGTGAGAGTGAGAGTGCGAATGGGAGAGAGTGTGAGATTGAGAGTGAGGATGGGGGAGCAGTGTGAGAGTGAGAGTGAGAGTGAGGATGGGAGAGCGTGTGAGAGTGAGAATGAGGATGGGTGAGAGTGTGAGAGTGAGATTGAGGATGGGAGAGAGAGTGTGTGAATGAAAGTGTGGATGGGAGAGAGAGTGTGAGAGTGAGAGTGTGCATAGGATAGAGAGTGTGAGAGTGAGAGTGAGGATGAGACAGTGATTGTGAGAGTGAGTGTGAGAGTGAGGATGTGAGAGAGTGTGTGAGGGAGAGAATGTGAGAGTAAGAGTGATGATGGTAGAGAGTGTGAGAGTGAGGATGGGAGAGAGTGTGAGAGTGCGAGTGAGGATGGGAGAGTGTGTGAGAGTGACAGTGAGGATGGGAGAGAGTGTGTGAGAGAGAGAGTGAGGATGGGAGACAGTATGAGAGTGAGAATGAGAATGGTGAGCGAGTGTGAGAGTGAGAGTGAGATTGGTAGAGAGTATGAGAGTGAGAATAAGTATGGGGAGAGAGTGTGTGAATGAAACTGTGGATGGGAGAGACTACGAGAGCGAGAGCAAGAGTGCGGATCAGAGAGTGTGTGAGAGTGAGAGTGAGGATAGGGGAGAGAGTGAGAGAGTGAGAGTGAGGATGGGAGAGAGAGTGTGAGAGTGACATCGAGGATGGGAGAGTGTGTGGGAGAGTGAGAGTGAGGATGCGAGAGAGTGTGAGAGTGAGAGTGAGAATGGGAGAGAGAGCGTGAGAGCGAGAGTGAGAGTGAGGATGGGGAGAGAGTGTGAGAGTGAGAGTGAGGATGGGAGAGAGTGTGAGCGAGAGAATGAGAATGGGAGAGAGTGTGAGAGTGAGAGTGAGGATGGGGGAGCAGTGTGAGTGTGAGAGTGAGAGTGAGGATGGGAGAGAGTGTGAGAGTGAGAATGAGGATGGGTGAGAGTGTGAGAGTGAGATTGAGGATGGGAGAGAGAGTGTGTGAATGAAAGTGTGAATGGGAGAGAGAGTGTGAGAGTGAGAGTGTGGATAGGATGGAGAGTGTGAGAGTGAGAGTGAGGATGAGACAGTGATTGTGAGAGTGAGTGTGAGAGTGAGGATGTGAGAGAGTGTGTGAGGGAGAGAGTGAGGATTGGAGCGAGAGTGTGAGAGTGAGAGTGAGAGTGAATGGGAGAGAGAGTGTGAGAGTAAGAGTGATGATGGTCGAGAGTGTGAGAGTGAGAGTGAGGATGGGAGAGAGTGTGAGAGTGAGGATGGGAGAGAGAGTTCGAGGGTGAGAGTGAGGATTGGAGAGAGTGTGTGAGAGAGAAATTGAGAATGGGAGAGATATTGAGAGAGTGAGAATGACAGTGAGGATGGGAGAGAGATTGTGAGAGTGAGATTGAGAATGGAAGAGAGAATGTGAGAGTGAGAGAGAGAGAGTGAGGATGGGAGAGAGAGTGTGAGAGAGAGAGTGTGGATGGGAGAGAGTATGAGAGTGAGAGTGAGGATGGGGAGAGAGTGTGAGAGTGAGAGTGAGGATGGTAGAGAGAGTGTGAGAGTAAGAGTGAGGATGGGAGAGAGAGTGCGAGAGTGAGAGTGAGGATGGGAGAGAGAGTGTGAGAGTGACAGTGAGGATGGGAGAGAGTGTGTGAGAGTGAGAGTGAGGATGGGAGAGAGACTATGAGAGTGAGAGTGAAATGGGAGAGAGAGTGTGCGACTGAGATTGAGGATGGGAGCGATTATGTGAGGGTGCGAGTCAGAATGGTAGCGAATGTGTGTGCATGAGAGTGAGAATGGGAGAGAGAGTGTGACAGTGAGAGTGAGAATTGGGAGAGAGCGTGAGAGTGAGAGTGAGAGTGAGAATGGGAGAGAGAGAGAGTGAGATTAAGGATGGAAGAGAGAGTGTGAGAGTGAGAGCGCAGATGGGAGAGAGAGTGATTGTGAGAGTGAGAGTGAGAATGGGAGAGAGAGCGAGAGTGAGAGTGAGGATGGGTGAGAGAGTGTGTGAGAGAGAGTGCGAATGGAAGAGAGAGAGTGAGACTGACAGCAAGGATGGGAGAGTGAGCGTGAGAGTGAGAGTGCGGATAGGAGAGAGTTTGAGAGCGAGAGTGAGGATGGGAGAGAGAATGTGAGAGTGAGAATGAGGATGGGAGAGAGTGTGTGAGAATGAAACTGCGGATGGGAGAGAGTGTGAGAGTGAGAGTGAGAGTGTGGATGGGAGAGAGAGTGTGAGACTGAGAGTTATGATAGGAGAGAGTGTCTGAGAATGAAACTGCGGATGGGAGAGAGTGTGAGAGTGAGAGTGAGTGAGGATGGGAGAGAGTGTGAGAGTGAGAATGAGGATGGGGAGAGAGTGTGAGAGTAAGAGTGAGAATGGGAGAGAGAGTGTGAGAGTGACAGTGAGGATGGGAGAGAGAGAGAGTGAGAGTGAGGATGGGAGAGAGTGTGAGAGTTAGAGTGAGAATGGGAGAGAGAGTTTGAGAGTGAGAATGGGAGAGAGTGTGAGAGTGAGCTTGAGAGATAGGATGGGAGAGAGAGAGAGAGTGAGATTAAGGATGGGAGAGAGAGTGTGAGAGTGAGAGCGCAGATGGGAGAGAGAGTGAGAGTGAGAGTGAGAATGGGAGAGAGTGCGAGAGTGAGAGTGAGGATGGGTGAGAGAGTGTGAGAGAGTAAGTGCGAATGGAAGAGAGAGAGTGAGAGTGACAGCGAGGATGGGAGAGTGAGTGTGAGAGTGAGAGTGCGGATGAGAGAGAGTGTGAGAGCGAGAGTGAGGATGGGAGAGAGAGTGTGAGAGTGAGAATGAGGATGGGAGAGAGTGTGTGAGAATGAAACTGCGGATGGGAGAGAGTGTGAGAGTGAGAGTGAGAGTGTGCATGGGAGAGTGTGTGAGAGTGAGAGTGAGGATGGGAGAGAGAGTGTGAGACTGAGAGTGATGATGGGAGAGAGTATGAGAGTGACAGTAGGAGTAAGCGTGAGGATGGGAGAGAGAGAATGTGAGAGTGAGAGTGAGGATGGGAGAGAGAGTGTGAGAGTGAGAGTGAGGATGGGAGAGAGAGAGAGTGTGAGAGTGAGAGTGAGGATGGGAGAGAGTGTGAGAGTGAGCTTGAGAGTGAGGATGGGAGAGAGCGAGTGTGAGATTAAGGATGGGAGAGAGAGTGTGAGAGTGAGAGTGCAGATGGGAGAGAGAGTGAGTCTGAGAGTGAGAGTGAGAGTGATGATGGGAGAGAGTGTCTGAGAATGAAAATGCGGATGGGAGAGAGTGTGAGAGTGAGAGTGAGTGAGGATGGGAGAGAGTGTGAGACTGAGAGTGATGATGGGAGAGAGTATGAGAGTGACAGTAAGAGTAAGCATGAGGATGGGAGAGAGAGAATGTGAGAGTGAGAGTGAGGATGGGAGAGAGAGTGTGAGAGTGAGAGTGTGGATGGGAGAGAGAGTGTAAGAGCGACAGTGCGGATGGGAGAGAGAGTGAGTGTGAGAGTGAGAGTGAGAATGGGAGACTGTGTGAGAGTGAGAGTGCAGATGGGAGAGAGCGTGAGTTTGAGAGTGAATGTGAGAATGGGAGAGAGTGCGAGAGTGAGAGTGAGGATGGGTGAGAGAGTGTGAGAGAGAGAGTGCGAATGGAAGAAAGAGAGTGAGAGTGACAGCGAGGATGGGAGAGAGAGTGTGAGAGTGAGAGTGCGGTTGGGAGAGAAAGTGAGAGCGCGAGTGAGGATGGGAGAGAGAGTGTAAGAGTGAGGATGGGAGAGAGTGTGTGAGAATGAAACTGCGGATGGGAGAGAGTGTGAGAGTGAGAGTGAGAGTGAGGATGGGAGAGTGTGTGAGAGTGAGAGTGAGGATGGGAGAGAGAGTGTGAGAGTGAGAGTGAGAATGGGAGAGAGAGTGTGAGAGTGACAGCGAGGATGGGAGAGAGAGAGTGTGAGAGTGAGAGTGAGGGTGGGAGAGAGTGTGAGAGTTAGAGTGAGAATGGGAGAGAGAGTGTGAGAGTGAGAATGGGAGAGAGCGTGAGAGTGAGCGTGAGAGTGTTGGATGGGAGAGAGAGAGTGAGATTAAGGTTGGGAGAGAGAGTGTGTGAGTGAGAGCGCAGATGGGAGAGAAAGTGAGTGTGAGAGTGAGAGTGTGAATGGGAGAGAGTGCGAGAGTGTGAGTGAGGATGTGTGAGAGATTGTGACAGAGAGAGTGCAAATGGTAGAGAGAGTGTGAGAGTGACAGCGAGGATGGGAGAGAAAGTGTGAGTTTGAGAGTGCGGATGGGAGAAAGAGTGAGAGTGAGACTGAGAGTGAGGATGGGAGAGAGAGTGTGAGAGTGAGGATGGGAGAGAGAGTGTGAGAGTGAGATTGCGGATGGGAGAGAGAGTGAGTGTGAGATGAGAGTGAGAATGGGAGAGTGTGTGAAAGTGAGAGTGGAGATGGGAGAGAGTGTGAGAGTGAGCGTGAGAGTGAGGATGGGAGAGAGAGAGTGAGATTAAGGATGGGAGAGAGAGTGTGAGAGTGAGAGCGCAGATGGGAGAGAGAGTGAGTCTGAGAGTGAGATTGAGAATGGGAGAAAGTGCGAGAGTGAGAGTGAGGATGTGTGAAAGAGTGTGAGAGAGAGAGTGCGAATGGAAGAGAGAGTATGAGAGTGACAGTAAGAGAGAGTGTGTGAGAATGAAACTGCGGATGGGAGAGAGTGTGAGTGTGAGAGTGAGAGTGAGGATGGGAGAGTGTGTGAGAGTGAGAGTGAGGATGGGAGAGAGAGTGTGAGAGTGAGAGTGAGAATGGGAGAGAGAGTGTGAGAGTGACAGCGAGGATGGGAGAGAGAGAGTGTGAGAGTGAGAGTGAGGGTGGGAGAGAGTGTGAGAGTTAGAGTGAGAATGGGAGAGAGAGTGTGAGCGAGGATGGGAGAGTGAGTGTGAGAGTGAGCGTGCGAATTGGAGAGAGTGTGAGAGCGAGAGTGAGAGTGCGGATGGGAGCGAGTGTGAGAGTGAGAGCGAGGATGGGAGAGAGTGTGAGAGTGAGAGTGAGAAAGAGAGAGAGAGTGTGACAGTGAGAGTGAGAATGGGAGAGAGTGTGAGAGTTAGAGTGAGAATGGGAGAGAGAGTGTGAGAGTGAGAATGGGAGAGAGTGTGAGACTGAGAGTGCAGATGGGAGGGAGTATGAGAGTGACATTGAGAGTGAGAGTGCTGATGGTAGAGAGAGTGAGAGTGAGATTGAGAGTGAGGATGGGAGAGAGAGTGTGAGAGTGAGAGTGAGGATGGGAGAGAGTGTGAGAGTGAGAGTGCAGATGGGAGAGAGCGTGAGTTTGAGAGTGAATGTGAGAATGGGAGAGAGTGCGAGAGTGAGAGTGAGGATGTGTGAGAGAGTGTGAGAGAGAGAGTGCGAATGGAAGAAAGAGAGTGAGAGTGACAGCGAGGATGGGAGAGTGAGTGTGAGAGTGAGAGTGCGGTTGGGAGAGAAAGTGAGAGCGCGAGTGAGGATGGGAGCGAGAGTGTAAGAGTGAGGATGGGAGAGAGTGTGTGAGAATGAAACTGCGGATGGGAGAGAGTGTGAGAGTGAGAGTGAGAGTGAGGATGGGAGAGTGTGTGAGAGTGAGAGTGAGGATGGGAGAGAGAGTGTGAGAGTGAGAGTGAGAATGGGAGAGAGAGTGTGAGAGTGACAGCGAGGATGGGAGAGAGAGAGTGTGAGAGTGAGAGTGAGGGTGGGAGAGAGTGTGAGAGTTAGAGTGAGAATGGGAGAGAGAGTGTGAGAGTGAGAATGGGAGAGAGCGTGAGAGTGAGCGTGAGAGTGTTGGATGGGAGAGAGAGAGTGAGATTAAGGTTGGGAGAGAGAGTGTGTGAGTGAGAGCGCAGATGGGAGAGAAAGTGAGTGTGAGAGTGAGAGAGTGAATGGGAGAGAGTGCGAGAGTGTGAGTGAGGATGGGTGAGAGATTGTGACAGAGAGAGTGCAAATGGTAGAGAGAGTGTGAGAGTGACAGCGAGGATGGGAGAGTGAGTGTGAGAGTGAGCGTGCGGATGGGAGAGAGTGTGAGAGCGAGAGTGTGGATGGGAGAGAGAGTGTGAGAGCGACAGTGCGGATGGGAGAGAGAGTGAGTGTGAGAGTGAGAGTGAGAATGGGAGACTGTGTGAGAGTGAGAGTGCAGATGGGAGAGAGCGTGAGTTTGAGAGTGAATGTGAGAATGGGAGAGAGTGCGAGAGTGAGAGTGAGGATGGGTGAGAGAGTGTGAGAGAGAGAGTGCGAATGGAAGAAAGAGAGTGAGAGTGACAGCGAGGATGGGAGAGTGAGTGTGAGAGTGAGAGTGCGGTTGGGAGAGAAAGTGAGAGCGCGAGTGAGGATGGGAGAGAGAGTGTAAGAGTGAGGATGGGAGAGAGTGTGTGAGAATGAAACTGCGGATGGGAGAGAGTGTGAGAGTGAGAGTGAGAGTGAGGATGGGAGAGTGTGTGAGAGTGAGAGTGAGGATGGGAGAGAGAGTGTGAGAGTGAGAGTGAGAATGGGAGAGAGAGTGTGAGAGTGACAGCGAGGATGGGAGAGAGAGAGTGTGAGAGTGAGAGTGAGGGTGGGAGAGAGTGTGAGAGTTAGAGTGAGAATGGGAGAGAGAGTGTGAGAGTGAGAATGGGAGAGAGCGTGAGAGTGAGCGTGAGAGTGTTGGATGGGAGAGAGAGAGTGAGATTAAGGTTGGGAGAGAGAGTGTGTGAGTGAGAGCGCAGATGGGAGAGAAAGTGAGTGTGAGAGTGAGAGTGTGAATGGGAGAGAGTGCGAGAGTGTGAGTGAGGATGGGTGAGAGATTGTGACAGAGAGAGTGCAAATGGTAGAGAGAGTGTGAGAGTGACAGCGAGGATGGGAGAGTGAGTGTGAGAGTGAGCGTGCGGATGGGAGAGAGTGTGAGAGCGAGAGTGAGGATGGGAGAGAGTGTGTGAGAATGAAACAGCGGATGGGAGAGAGTGTGAGAGTGAGAGTGAGAGTGAGGATGGGAGAGTGTGTGAGAGTGAGAGTGAGGATGGGAGAGTGAGTGTGAGAGTGAGAGTGAGGATGGGAGAGACTGTGTGAGAATGAAACTGCGGATGGGAGAGAGTGTGAGAGTGAGAGTGAGTGAGGAAGGGAGAGAGTGTGAGAGTGAGAATGAGGATGGGGAGAGAGAGTGAGAGTGAGGATGGGAGAGAGCGTGAGAGTAAGGATGGGAGAGAGAGTGTGAGAGTGAGAGCGCGGATAGGAGAGAGAGTGAGTCTGAGAGTGAGAGTGAGAATGGGAGAGAGTGTGAGAGTGAGGACGAGGATGGGTGAGAGAGTGTGTGAGAGAAAGTGCGAATGGAAGAGAGAGTGTGAGAGTGACAGCGAGGATGGTTGAGTGAGTGTGTGAGTGAGAGTGCGGATGGGAGAGTGTGTGAGAGCGAGAGTGAGAGTGCGGATGGGAGAGTGTGTGAGAGCGAGAGTGAGGATGGGAGATATTGTGTGAGAATGAAACTGCGGATGGGAGAGAGTGTGCGAGTGAGAGGGAGAGTGAGGATGGGAGAGAGAGTTTGAGAGTAACAGAGTAACAGCGAGGATGGGAGAGAAAGTGTGAGTTTGAGAGTGCGGATGGGAGAAAGAGTGAGAGTGAGACTGAGAGTGAGGATGGGAGAGAGAGTGTGAGAGTGAGGATGGGAGAGAGAGTGTGAGAGTGAGATTGCGGATGGGAGAGAGAGTGAGTGTGAGATGAGAGTGAGAATGGGAGAGTGTGTGAAAGTGAGAGTGGAGATGGGAGAGAGTGTGAGAGTGAGCGTGAGAGTGAGGATGGGAGAGAGAGAGTGAGATTAAGGATGGGAGAGAGAGTGTGAGAGTGAGAGCGCAGATGGGAGAGAGAGTGAGTCTGAGAGTGAGATTGAGAATGGGAGAAAGTGCGAGAGTGAGAGTGAGGATGTGTGAAAGAGTGTGAGAGAGAGAGTGCGAATGGAAGAGAGAGTGTGAGAGTGACAGCGAGGATGGGAGAGTGAGTGTGAGAGTGAGCGTGCGAATTGGAGAGAGTGTGAGAGCGAGAGTGAGAGTGCGGATGGGAGCGAGTGTGAGAGTGAGAGCGAGGATGGGAGAGAGTGTGAGAGTGAGAGTGAGAAAGAGAGAGAGAGTGTGACAGTGAGAGTGAGAATGGGAGAGAGTGTGAGAGTTAGAGTGAGAATGGGAGAGAGAGTGTGAGAGTGAGAATGGGAGAGAGTGTGAGACTGAGAGTGCAGATGGGAGGGAGTATGAGAGTGACATTGAGAGTGAGAGTGCTGATGGTAGAGAGAGTGAGAGTGAGATTGAGAGTGAGGATGGGAGAGAGAGTGTGAGAGTGAGAGTGAGGATGGGAGAGAGTGTGTGAGAATGAAACTGCAGATGGGAGAGTGTGCGAGAGTGAGAGTGTGACTGAGGATGGGAGAGTGTGTGAGAGTGAGAGTGTGGATGGGAGGGAGAGTGTGAGAGTGAGAGTGAGGATGGGAGAGAGTGTGTGAGAATGAAACAACGGATGGGAGAGAGTGTGAGAGTGAGAGTGAGTGTGAGGATGGGAGAGAGTGTGTGAGAATGAAACTGCGGATGGGAGAGAGTGTGAGAGTGAGAGTGAGAGTGAGGATGGGAGAGAGTGTGAGAGTGAGAATGAGGATGGGGAGAGAGTGTGAGAGTGAGAGTGAGGATGGGAGAGAGTGTGTAAGAGTGACAGCGAGGATGGGAGAGAGAGTGTGAGAGTTAGAGTGCGGATGGGAGAGAGTGTGATAGCGAGAGTCAGATTGCGGATGGGAGAGTGTGTGAGAGTGAGTGTGAGGATGGGAGAGAGTGTGTGAGAATGAAACTTCGGATGGGAGAGAGTGTGAGAGTTAGAGTGAGAGTGAGGATGGGAGACAGTGTGAGAGTGAGAATGAGGATGGGGAGAGAGTGTGAGAGTGAGAGTGAGGATGGGAGAGAGAGTGTGAGAGTGACAGCGAGGATGGGAGAGAGAGAGTGAGAGTGAGAGTGCGGATGGGAGAGAGAGTGAGAGTGAGACTGAGACTGAGGATGGGAGAGAGAGTGTGAGAGTGAGAGTGAGGATGGGAGAGAGAGTGTGAGAGTGAGAGTCCGGATGGGAGAGAGAGTGAGTGTGACAGTGAGGATGGGAGAGAGAGTGTGAGAGTTCGAGTGAGTGTGAGAGTAAGGATGGGAGAGAGAGAATGTGAGAGTGAGAGTGAGGATGGGAGAGAGAGTGAGTGCGGATGGGAGAGAGAGTGAGAGTGGGAGTGAGAGTGAGGATGGGAGAGAGAGTGTGAGAGTGAGAATGAGGATGGGAGAGCGAGTGTGAGAGCGAGAGTGCAGATGGGAGAGAGAGTGAGTGTGAGAGTGAGAGTGAGAATGGGAGACTGTGTGAGAGTGAGAGTGCAGATGGCAGAGAGTGTGGGAGTGAGAGTGAGATTCAGGATGGGAGAGAGAGAGTGAGACTGAGAGTGAGGATGGGAGAGAGAGTGTGAGAGTGAGAGTGAGGATGGGAGAGAGAGTGTGAGAGTGAGATTGCGGATGGGAGAGAGAGTGAGTGTGAGATGAGAGTGAGAATGGGAGAGTGTGTGAAAGTGAGAGTGGAGATGGGAGAGAGTGTGAGAGTGAGCGTGAGAGTGAGGATGGGAGAGAGAGAGTGAGATTAAGGATGGGAGAGAGAGTGTGAGAGTGAGAGCGCAAATGGGAGAGAGAGTGAGTCTGAGAGTGAGATTGAGAATGGGAGAAAGTGCGAGAGTGAGAGTGAGGATGTGTGAAAGAGTGTGAGAGAGAGTGCGAATGGAAGAGAGAGTGTGAGAGTGACAGCGAGGATGGGAGAGTGAGTGTGAGAGTGAGCGTGCGAATTGGAGAGAGTGTGAGAGCGAGAGTGAGAGTGCGGATGGGAGCGAGTGTGAGAGTGAGAGCGAGGATGGGAGAGAGTGTGAGAGTGAGAGTGAGAAAGAGAGAGAGAGTGTGACAGTGAGAGTGAGAATGGGAGAGAGTGTGAGAGTTAGAGTGAGAATGGGAGAGAGAGTGTGAGAGTGAGAATGGGAGAGAGTGTGAGACTGAGAGTGCAGATGGGAGGGAGTATGAGAGTGACATTGAGAGTGAGAGTGCTGATGGTAGAGAGAGTGAGAGTGAGATTGAGAGTGAGGATGGGAGAGAGAGTGTGAGAGTGAGAGTGAGGATGGGAGAGAGTGTGTGAGAATGAAACTGCGGATGGGAGAGTGTGCGAGAGTGAGAGTGTGACTGAGGATGGGAGAGTGTGTGAGAGTGAGAGTGTGGATGGGAGGGAGAGTGTGAGAGTGAGAGTGAGGATGGGAGAGAGTGTGTGAGAATGAAACAACGGATGGGAGAGAGTGTGAGAGTGAGAGTGAGTGTGAGGATGGGAGAGAGTGTGTGAGAATGAAACTGCGGATGGGAGAGAGTGTGAGAGTGAGAGTGAGAGTGAGGATGGGAGAGAGTGTGAGAGTGAGAATGAGGATGGGGAGAGAGTGTGAGAGTGAGAGTGAGGATGGGAGAGAGTGTGTGAGAGTGACAGCGAGGATGGGAGAGAGAGTGTGAGAGTTAGAGTGCGGATGGGAGAGAGTGTGATAGCGAGAGTGAGATTGCGGATGGGAGAGTGTGTGAGAGTGAGTGTGAGGATGGGAGAGAGTGTGTGAGAATGAAACTGCGGATGGGAGAGAGTGTGAGAGTTAGAGTGAGAGTGAGGATGGGAGAGAGTGTGAGAGTGAGAATGAGGATGGGGAGAGAGTGTGAGAGTGAGAGTGAGGATAGGAGAGACAGTGTGAGAGTGACAGCGAGGATGGGAGAGAGAGTGTGTGAGTGACAGTGCGGATGGGAGAGAGAGTGAGAGTGAGACTGAGACTGAGGATGGGAGAGAGAGTGTGAGAGTGAGAGTGAGGATGGGAGAGAGAGTGTGAGAGTGAGAGTCCGGATGGGAGAGAGAGTGAGTGTGACAGTGAGGATGGGAGAGAGAGTGTGAGAGTTCGAGTGAGTGTGAGAGTAAGGATGGGAGAGAGAGAATGTGAGAGTGAGAGTGAGGATGGGAGAGAGAGTGAGTGCGGATGGGAGAGAGAGTGAGAGTGGGAGTGAGAGTGAGGATGGGAGAGAGAGTGTGAGAGTGAGAATGAGGATGGGAGAGCGAGTGTGAGAGCGAGAGTGCAGATGGGAGAGAGAGTGAGTGTGAGAGTGAGAGTGAGAATGGGAGACTGTGTGAGAGTGAGAGTGCAGATGGCAGAGAGTGTGGGAGTGAGAGTGAGATTCAGGATGGGAGAGAGAGAGTGAGAGTGAGAGTGTGGATGGGAGAGAGAGTGTGAGAGTGAGAGTGAGGATGGGAGAGAGAGTGTGAGATTGAGATTGCGGATGGGAGAGAGAGTGAGTGTGAGATGAGAGTGAGAATGGGAGAGTGTGTGAAAGTGAGAGTGGAGATGGGAGAGAGTGTGAGAGTGAGCGTGAGAGTGAGGATGGGAGAGAGAGAGTGAGATTAAGGATGGGAGAGAGAGTGTGAGAGTGAGAGCGCAGATGGGAGAGAGAGTGAGTCTGAGAGTGAGATTGAGAATGGGAGAAAGTGCGAGAGTGAGAGTGAGGATGTGTGAAAGAGTGTGAGAGAGTGAGTGCGAATGGAAGAGAGAGTGTGAGAGTGACAGCGAGGATGGGAGAGTGAGTGTGAGAGTGAGCGTGCGAATTGGAGAGAGTGTGAGAGCGAGAGTGAGAGTGCGGATGTGAGAGAGTGTGAGAGTGAGAGCGAGGATGGGAGAGAGTGAGAGAGTGAGAGTGAGAAAGAGAGAGAGAGTGTGACAGTGAGAGTGAGAATGGGAGAGAGTGTGAGACTGAGAGTGCAGATGGGAGGGAGTATGAGAGTGACATTGAGAGTGAGAGTGCTGATGGTAGAGAGAGTGAGAGTGAGATTGAGAGTGAGGATGGGAGAGAGAGTGTGAGAGTGAGAGTGAGGATGGGAGAGAGTGTGTGAGAATGAAACTGCGGATGGGAGAGTGTGCGAGAGTGAGAGTGTGACTGAGGATGGGAGAGTGTGTGAGAGTGAGAGTGTGGATGGGAGGGAGAGTGTGAGAGTGAGAGTGAGGATGGGACAGAGTGTGTGAGAATGAAACAACGGATGGGAGAGAGTGTGAGAGTGAGAGTGAGTGTGAGGATGGGAGAGAGTGTGTGAGAATGAAACTGCGGATGGGAGAGAGTGTGAGAGTGAGAGTGAGAGTGAGGATGGGAGAGAGTGTGAGAGTGAGAATGAGGATGGGGAGAGAGTGTGAGAGTGAGAGTGAGGATGGGAGAGAGTGTGTGAGAGTGACAGCGAGGATGGGAGAGAGAGTGTGAGAGTTAGAGTGCGGATGGGAGAGAGTGTGATAGCGAGAGTGAGATTGCGGATGGGAGAGTGTGTGAGAGTGAGTGTGAGGATGGGAGAGAGTGTGTGAGAATGAAACTGCGGATGGGAGAGAGTGTGAGAGTTAGAGTGAGAGTGAGGATGGGAGAGAGTGTGAGAGTGAGAATGAGGATGGGGAGAGAGTGTGAGAGTGAGAGTGAGGATGGGAGAGAGAGTGTGAGAGTGACAGCGAGGATGGGAGAGAGAGTGTGAGAGTGAGAGTGCGGATGGGAGAGAGAGTGAGAGTGAGACTGAGACTGAGGATGGGAGAGAGAGTGTGAGAGTGAGAGTGAGGATGGGGGAGAGAGTGTGAGAGTGAGAGTCCGGATGGGAGAGAGAGTGAGTGTGACAGTGAGGATGGGAGAGAGAGTGTGAGAGTTCGAGTGAGTGTGAGAGTAAGGATGGGAGAGAGAGAATGTGAGAGTGAGAGTGAGGATGGGAGAGAGAGTGAGTGCGGATGGGAGAGAGAGTGAGAGTGGGAGTGAGAGTGAGGATGGGAGAGAGAGTGTGAGAGTGAGAATGAGGATGGGAGAGCGAGTGTGAGAGCGAGAGTGCAGATAGGAGAGAGAGTGAGTGTGAGAGTGTGAGTGAGAATGGGAGACTGTGTGAGAGTGAGAGTGCAGATGGCAGAGAGTGTGGGAGTGAGAGTGAGATTCAGGATGGGAGAGAGAGAGTGAGACTGAGAGTGAGGATGGGAGAGAGAGTGTGAGAGTGAGAGTGAGGATGGGAGAGAGAGTGTGAGAGTGAGATTGCGGATGGGAGAGAGAGTGAGTGTGAGATGAGAGTGAGAATGGGAGAGTGTGTGAAAGTGAGAGTGGAGATGGGAGAGAGTGTGAGAGTGAGCGTGAGAGTGAGGATGGGAGAGAGAGAGTGAGATTAAGGATGGGAGAGAGAGTGTGAGAGTGAGAGCGCAAATGGGAGAGAGAGTGAGTCTGAGAGTGAGATTGAGAATGGGAGAAAGTGCGAGAGTGAGAGTGAGGATGTGTGAAAGAGTGTGAGAGAGAGTGCGAATGGAA
Organism: Chiloscyllium plagiosum; assembly: GCF_037043375.1. Classification (NCBI taxonomy): domain Eukaryota; kingdom Metazoa; phylum Chordata; class Chondrichthyes; order Orectolobiformes; family Hemiscylliidae; genus Chiloscyllium; species Chiloscyllium plagiosum. The sequence goes on along the minus strand of NW_028270247.1, from coordinate 566,933 downwards.
GAGAGAGTGTGAGAGTGACAGCGAGGATGGGAGAGTGAGTGTGAGAGTGAGCGTGCGAATTGGAGAGAGTGTGAGAGCGAGAGTGAGAGTGCGGATGGGAGCGAGTGTGAGAGTGAGAGCGAGGATGGGAGAGAGTGTGAGAGTGAGAGTGAGAAAGAGAGAGAGAGTGTGACAGTGAGAGTGAGAATGGGAGAGAGTGTGAGAGTTAGAGTGAGAATGGGAGAGAGAGTGTGAGAGTGAGAATGGGAGAGAGTGTGAGACTGAGAGTGCAGATGGGAGGGAGTATGAGAGTGACATTGAGAGTGAGAGTGCTGATGGTAGAGAGAGTGAGAGTGAGATTGAGAGTGAGGATGGGAGAGAGAGTGTGAGAGTGAGAGTGAGGATGGGAGAGAGTGTGTGAGAATGAAACTGCGGATGGGAGAGTGTGCGAGAGTGAGAGTGTGACTGAGGATGGGAGAGTGTGTGAGAGTGAGAGTGTGGATGGGAGGGAGAGTGTGAGAGTGAGAGTGAGGATGGGAGAGAGTGTGTGAGAATGAAACAACGGATGGGAGAGAGTGTGAGAGTGAGAGTGAGTGTGAGGATGGGAGAGAGTGTGTGAGAATGAAACTGCGGATGGGAGAGAGTGTGAGAGTGAGAGTGAGAGTGAGGATGGGAGAGAGTGTGAGAGTGAGAATGAGGATGGGGAGAGAGTGTGAGAGTGAGAGTGAGGATGGGAGAGAGTGTGTGAGAGTGACAGCGAGGATGGGAGAGAGAGTGTGAGAGTTAGAGTGCGGATGGGAGAGAGTGTGATAGCGAGAGTGAGATTGCGGATGGGAGAGTGTGTGAGAGTGAGTGTGAGGATGGGAGAGAGTGTGTGAGAATGAAACTGCGGATGGGAGAGAGTGTGAGAGTTAGAGTGAGAGTGAGGATGGGAGAGAGTGTGAGAGTGAGAATGAGGATGGGGAGAGAGTGTGAGAGTGAGAGTGAGGATAGGAGAGACAGTGTGAGAGTGACAGCGAGGATGGGAGAGAGAGTGTGTGAGTGACAGTGCGGATGGGAGAGAGAGTGAGAGTGAGACTGAGACTGAGGATGGGAGAGAGAGTGTGAGAGTGAGAGTGAGGATGGGAGAGAGAGTGTGAGAGTGAGAGTCCGGATGGGAGAGAGAGTGAGTGTGACAGTGAGGATGGGAGAGAGAGTGTGAGAGTTCGAGTGAGTGTGAGAGTAAGGATGGGAGAGAGAGAATGTGAGAGTGAGAGTGAGGATGGGAGAGAGAGTGAGTGCGGATGGGAGAGAGAGTGAGAGTGGGAGTGAGAGTGAGGATGGGAGAGAGAGTGTGAGAGTGAGAATGAGGATGGGAGAGCGAGTGTGAGAGCGAGAGTGCAGATGGGAGAGAGAGTGAGTGTGAGAGTGAGAGTGAGAATGGGAGACTGTGTGAGAGTGAGAGTGCAGATGGCAGAGAGTGTGGGAGTGAGAGTGAGATTCAGGATGGGAGAGAGAGAGTGAGAGTGAGAGTGTGGATGGGAGAGAGAGTGTGAGAGTGAGAGTGAGGATGGGAGAGAGAGTGTGAGATTGAGATTGCGGATGGGAGAGAGAGTGAGTGTGAGATGAGAGTGAGAATGGGAGAGTGTGTGAAAGTGAGAGTGGAGATGGGAGAGAGTGTGAGAGTGAGCGTGAGAGTGAGGATGGGAGAGAGAGAGTGAGATTAAGGATGGGAGAGAGAGTGTGAGAGTGAGAGCGCAGATGGGAGAGAGAGTGAGTCTGAGAGTGAGATTGAGAATGGGAGAAAGTGCGAGAGTGAGAGTGAGGATGTGTGAAAGAGTGTGAGAGAGTGAGTGCGAATGGAAGAGAGAGTGTGAGAGTGACAGCGAGGATGGGAGAGTGAGTGTGAGAGTGAGCGTGCGAATTGGAGAGAGTGTGAGAGCGAGAGTGAGAGTGCGGATGTGAGAGAGTGTGAGAGTGAGAGCGAGGATGGGAGAGAGTGAGAGAGTGAGAGTGAGAAAGAGAGAGAGAGTGTGACAGTGAGAGTGAGAATGGGAGAGAGTGTGAGACTGAGAGTGCAGATGGGAGGGAGTATGAGAGTGACATTGAGAGTGAGAGTGCTGATGGTAGAGAGAGTGAGAGTGAGATTGAGAGTGAGGATGGGAGAGAGAGTGTGAGAGTGAGAGTGAGGATGGGAGAGAGTGTGTGAGAATGAAACTGCGGATGGGAGAGTGTGCGAGAGTGAGAGTGTGACTGAGGATGGGAGAGTGTGTGAGAGTGAGAGTGTGGATGGGAGGGAGAGTGTGAGAGTGAGAGTGAGGATGGGACAGAGTGTGTGAGAATGAAACAACGGATGGGAGAGAGTGTGAGAGTGAGAGTGAGTGTGAGGATGGGAGAGAGTGTGTGAGAATGAAACTGCGGATGGGAGAGAGTGTGAGAGTGAGAGTGAGAGTGAGGATGGGAGAGAGTGTGAGAGTGAGAATGAGGATGGGGAGAGAGTGTGAGAGTGAGAGTGAGGATGGGAGAGAGTGTGTGAGAGTGACAGCGAGGATGGGAGAGAGAGTGTGAGAGTTAGAGTGCGGATGGGAGAGAGTGTGATAGCGAGAGTGAGATTGCGGATGGGAGAGTGTGTGAGAGTGAGTGTGAGGATGGGAGAGAGTGTGTGAGAATGAAACTGCGGATGGGAGAGAGTGTGAGAGTTAGAGTGAGAGTGAGGATGGGAGAGAGTGTGAGAGTGAGAATGAGGATGGGGAGAGAGTGTGAGAGTGAGAGTGAGGATGGGAGAGAGAGTGTGAGAGTGACAGCGAGGATGGGAGAGAGAGTGTGAGAGTGAGAGTGCGGATGGGAGAGAGAGTGAGAGTGAGACTGAGACTGAGGATGGGAGAGAGAGTGTGAGAGTGAGAGTGAGGATGGGGGAGAGAGTGTGAGAGTGAGAGTCCGGATGGGAGAGAGAGTGAGTGTGACAGTGAGGATGGGAGAGAGAGTGTGAGAGTTCGAGTGAGTGTGAGAGTAAGGATGGGAGAGAGAGAATGTGAGAGTGAGAGTGAGGATGGGAGAGAGAGTGAGTGCGGATGGGAGAGAGAGTGAGAGTGGGAGTGAGAGTGAGGATGGGAGAGAGAGTGTGAGAGTGAGAATGAGGATGGGAGAGCGAGTGTGAGAGCGAGAGTGCAGATAGGAGAGAGAGTGAGTGTGAGAGTGTGAGTGAGAATGGGAGACTGTGTGAGAGTGAGAGTGCAGATGGCAGAGAGTGTGGGAGTGAGAGTGAGATTCAGGATGGGAGAGAGAGAGTGAGAGTGAGAGTGCGGATGGGAGAGAGAGTGTGAGAGTGAGAGTGAGGATGGGAGAGAGAGTGTGAGAGTGAGATTGCGGATGGGAGAGAGAGTGAGTGTGAGATGAGAGTGAGAATGGGAGAGTGTGTGAAAGTGAGAGTGGAGATGGGAGAGAGTGTGAGAGTGAGCGTGAGAGTGAGGATGGAAGAGAGAGAGTGAGATTAAGGATGGGAGAGAGAGTGTGAGAGTGAGAGCGCAGATGGGAGAGAGAGTGAGTCTGAGAGTGAGATTGAGAATGGGAGAAAGTGCGAGAGTGAGAGTGAGGATGTGTGAAAGAGTGTGAGAGAGTGAGTGCGAATGGAAGAGAGAGTGTGAGAGTGACAGCGAGGATGGGAGAGTGAGTGTGAGAGTGAGCGTGCGAATTGGAGAGAGTGTGAGAGCGAGAGTGAGAGTGCGGATGTGAGTGAGTGTGAGAGTGAGAGCGAGGATGGGAGAGAGTGTGAGAGTGAGAAAGAGAGAGAGAGTGTGACAGTGAGAGTGAGAATGGGAGAGAGTGTGAGACTGAGAGTGCAGATGGCAGGGAGTATGAGAGTGACATTGAGAGTGAGAGTGCTGATGGTAGAGAGAGTGAGAGTGAGATTGAGAGTGAGGATGGGAGAGAGAGTGTGAGAGTGAGAGTGAGGATGGGAGAGAGTGTGTGAGAATGAAACTGCGGATGGGAGAGTGTGCGAGAGTGAGAGTGTGACTGAGGATGGGAGAGTGTGTGAGAGTGAGAGTGTGGATGGGAGGGAGAGTGTGAGAGTGAGAGTGAGGATGGGAGAGAGTGTGTGAGAATGAAACAACGGATGGGAGAGAGTGTGAGAGTGAGAGTGAGTGTGAGGATGGGAGAGAGTGTGTGAGAATGAAACTGCGGATGGGAGAGAGTGTGAGAGTGAGAGTGAGAGTGAGGATGGGAGAGAGTGTGAGAGTGAGAATGAGGATGGGGAGAGAGTGTGAGAGTGAGAGTGAGGATGGGAGAGAGTGTGTGAGAGTGACAGCGAGGATGGGAGAGAGAGTGTGAGAGTTAGAGTGCGGATGGGAGAGAGTGTGATAGCGAGAGTGAGATTGCGGATGGGAGAGTGTGTGAGAGTGAGTGTGAGGATGGGAGAGAGTGTGTGAGAATGAAACTGCGGATGGGAGAGAGTGTGAGAGTTAGAGTGAGAGTGAGGATGGGAGAGAGTGTGAGAGTGAGAATGAGGATGGGGAGAGAGTGTGAGAGTGAGAGTGAGGATGGGAGAGAGAGTGTGAGAGTGACAGCGAGGATGGGAGAGAGAGTGTGAGAGTGAGAGTGCGGATGGGAGAGAGAGTGAGAGTGAGACTGAGACTGAGGATGGGAGAGAAGTGTGAGAGTGAGAGTGAGGATGGGGGAGAGAGTGTGAGAGTGAGAGTCCGGATGGGAGAGAGAGTGAGTGTGACAGTGAGGATGGGAGAGAGAGTGTGAGAGTTCGAGTGAGTGTGAGAGTAAGGATGGGAGAGAGAGAATGTGAGAGTGAGAGTGAGGATGGGAGAGAGAGTGAGTGCGGATGGGAGAGAGAGTGAGAGTGGGAGTGAGAGTGAGGATGGGAGAGAGAGTGTGAGAGTGAGAATGAGGATGGGAGAGCGAGTGTGAGAGCGAGAGTGCAGATAGGAGAGAGAGTGAGTGTGAGAGTGACAGCGAGGATGGGAGAGAGAGTGTGAGAGTGAGAGTGCGGATGGGAGAGAGAGTGAGAGTGAGACTGAGACTGAGGATGGGAGAGAAGTGTGAGAGTGAGAGTGAGGATGGGGGAGAGAGAGTGAGAGTGAGAGTGCGGATGGGAGAGAGAGTGAGTGTGACAGTGAGGATGGGAGAGAGTTTGTGAGAGTTCGAGTGAGAGTGAGAGTAAGGATGGGAGAGAGAGAATGTGAAAGTGAGAGTGAGGATGGGAGAGAGTGTGTGAGAATGAAACTGCGGATGGGAGAGAGTGTGAGAGTGAGAGTGAGAGTGTGGATGGGAGAGAGAGTGTGAGACTGAGAGTTATGATGGGAGAGAGTGTCTGAGAATGAAACTGCGGATGGGAGAGAGTGTGTGAGTGAGAGTGAGTGAGGATGGGAGAGAGTGTGAGAGTGAGAATGAGGATGGGGAGAGAGTGTGAGAGTGAGAGTGAGAATGGGAGAGAGAGTGTGAGAGTGACAGTGAGGATGGGAGAGAGAGAGTGTGTGAGAGTGAGAGTGAGGATGGGAGAGAGTGTGAGAGTTAGAGTGAGAATGGGAGAGAGTGTGAGAGTGAGCTTGAGAGTGAGGATGGGAGAGAGAGAGAGAGTGAGATGAAGGATGGGAGAGAGAGTGTGAGAGTGAGAGCGCAGATGGGAGAGAGAGTGAGAGTGAGAGTGAGAATGGGAGAGAGTGCGAGAGCGAGAGTGAGGATGGGTGAGAGAGTGTGAGAGAGAGAGTGCGAATGGAAGAGAGAGAGTGAGAGTGACAGCGAGGATGGGAGAGTGAGTGTGAGAGTGAGAGTGCGGATGAGAGAGAGTGTGATAGCGAGAGTGAGGATGGGAGAGAGAGTGTGAGAGTGAGAATGAGGATGGGAGAGAGTGTGTGAGAATGAAACTGCGGATGGGAGAGAGTGTGAGAGTGAGAGTGAGAGTGAGAGTAAGGATGGGAGAGAGAGAATGTGAAAGTGAGAGTGAGGATGGGAGAGAGTGTGTGAGAATGAAACTGCGGATGGGAGAGAGTGTGAGAGTGAGAGTGAGAGTGAGAGTGTGGATGGGAGAGAGAGTGTGAGACTGAGAGTTATGATGGGAGAGAGTGTCTGAGAATGAAACTGCGGATGGGAGAGAGTGTGTGAGTGAGAGTGAGGATGGGAGAGAGTGTGAGAGGTAGAGTGAGAATGGGAGCGAGAGTGTGAGAGTGAGAATGGGAGAGAGTGTGAGAGTGAGCTTGAGAGTGAGGATGGGAGAGAGAGAGAGAGTGAGATTAAGGATGGGAGAGAGAGTGTGAGAGTGAGAGCGCAGATGGGAGAGAGAGTGAGTCTGAGAGTGAGAGTGAGAGTGATGATGGGAGAGAGTGTCTGAGAATGAAACTGCTGATGGGAGAGAGTGTGAGAGTGAGAGTGAGTGAGGATGGGAGAGAGTGTGAGACTGAGAGTGATGATGGGAGAGAGTATGAGAGTGACAGTAAGAGTAAGCATGAGGATGGGAGAGAGAGAATGTGAGAGTGAGAGTGAGGATGGGAGAGAGAGTGTGAGAGTGAGAGTGCGGATGGGAGAGAGAGTGTGAGAGCGAGAGTGCGGATGGGAGAGAGAGTGAGTGTGAGAGTGAGAGTGAGAATGGGAGACTGTGTGAGAGTGAGAGTGCAGATGGGAGAGAGCGTGAGTTTAGGAGTGAAAGTGAGAATGGGAGAGAGTGCGAGAGTGAGAGTGAGGATGGGTGAGAGAGTGTGAGAGAGAGAGTGCGAATGGAAGAGAGAGAGTGAGAGTGACAGCGAGGATGGGAGAGTGAGTGTGAGAGTGAGAGTGCGGATGGGAGAGAAAGTGAGAGCGCGAGTGAGGATGGGAGAGAGAGTGTAAGAGTGCGGATGGGAGAGGGTGTGTGAGAATGAAACTGCGGATGGGTGTGAGTGTGAGAGTGAGAGTGAGAGTGAGGATGGGAGTGTGTGTGAGAGTGAGAGTAAGGATGGGAGAGAGAGTGTGAGAGTGAGAGTGAGAATGGGAGAGAGAGTGTGAGAGTGACAGCGAGGATGGGAGAGAGAGAGTGTGAGAGTGAGAGTGAGGGTGGGAGAGAGTGTGAGAGTTAGAGTGAGAATGGGAGAGAGAAGTGTGAGAGTGAGAATGGGAGAGAGTGTGATAGTGAGCGTGAGAGTGTTGGATGGGAGAGAGAGAGTGAGATTAAGGATGGGTGAGAGAGTGTGTGAGTGAGAGCGCAGATGGGAGAGAAAGTGAGTGTGAGAGTGAGAGTGAGAATGGGAGAGAGTGCGAGAGTAAGAGTGAGGATGGGTGAGAGATTGTGATAGAGAGAGTGCAAATGGTAGAGAGAGTGTGAAAGTGACAGCGAGGATGGGAGAGTGAGTGTGAGAGTGAGCGTGCGGATGGGAGAGAGTGTGAGAGCGAGAGTGAGGATGGGAGAGAGTGTGTGAGAATGAAACAGCGGATGGGAGAGAGTGTGAGAGTGAGAGTGAGAGTGAGGATGGGAGAGTGTGTGAGAGTGAGAGTGAGGATGGGAGAGAGTGTGAGAGTGAGAGTGAGGATGGGAGAGACTGTGTGAGAATGAAACTGCGGATGGGAGAGAGTGTGAGAGTGAGAGTGAGTGAGGAAGGGAGAGTGTGAGAGTGAGAATGAGGATGGGGGAGAGAGTGCGAGAGTGAGAGTGAGGATGGGAGAGAGTGTGAGAGTAAGGATGGGAGTATTAGTGTGAGAGTGAGAGCGCGGATAGGAGAGAGAGTGAGTCTGAGAGTGAGAGTGAGAATGGGAGAGAGTGTGAGAGTGAGGACGAGGATGGGTGAGAGAGTGTGTGGGTGAGAGTGCGGATGGGAGAGTGTGTGAGAGCGAGAGTGAGAGTGCGGATGGGAGAGTGTGTGAGAGCAAGAGTGAGGATGGGAGATAGTGTGTGAGAATGAAACTGCGGATGGGAGAGAGTGTGAGAGTGAGAGGGAGAGTGAGGAGGGGAGAGAGAGTTTGAGAGTAACAGCGAGGATGGGAGAGAAAGTGTGAGTTTGAGAGTGCGGATGGGAGAGAGAGTGAGAGTGAGACTGAGAGTGAGGATGGGAGAGAGAGTGTGAGAGTGAGAGTGTGGATGGGAGAGAGAGTGTGAGAGTGAGATTGCGGATGGGAGAGAGAGTGAGTGTGAGATGAGAGTGAGAATGGGAGAGTGTGTGAAAGTGAGAGTGGAGATGGGAGAGAGTGTGAGAGTGAGCGTGAGAGTGAGGATGGGAGAGAGAGAGTGAGAATAAGGATGGGAGAGAGAGAGTGAGAGTGAGAGCGCAGATGGGAGAGAGAGTGAGTCTGAGAGTGAGAGTGAGAATGGGAGAAAGTGCGAGACTGAGAGTGACGATGTGTGAAAGAGTGTGAGAGTGAGAGTGCGAATGGAAGAGTGAGTGTGAGAGTGACAGCGAGGATGGGAGAGTGAGTGTGAGAGTGAGCGTGCGAATTGGAGAGAGTGTGAGAGCGAGAGTGAGAGTGCGGATGGGAGCGAGTGTGAGAGTGAGAGCGAGGATGGGAGAGAGTGTGAGAGTGAGAGTGAGAAAGAGAGAGAGAGTGTGACAGTGAGAGTGAGAATGGGAGAGAGTGTGAGAGTTAGAGTGAGAATGGGAGAGAGAGTGTGAGAGTGAGAATGGGAGAGAGTGTGAGACTGAGAGTGCAGATGGGAGGGAGTATGAGAGTGACATTGAGAGTGAGAGTGCTGATGGGAGAGAGAGTGAGAGTGAGACTGAGAGTGAGGATGGGAGAGAGAGTGTGAGAGTGAGAGTGAGGATGGGAGAGAGTGTGTGAGAATGAAACTGCGGATGGGAGAGTGTGTGAGAGTGAGAGTGTGACTGAGGATGGGAGAGTGTGTGAGAGTGAGAGTGAGGGTGGGAGAGAGAGTGTGAGAGTGAGAGTGAGGATGGGAGAGAGTGTGTGAGAATGAAACAACGGATGGGAGAGAGTGTGAGAGTGAGAGTGAGAGCGCGGATGGGAGAGAGTGTGATAGCGAGAGTGAGATCGCGGATGGGAGAGTGTGTGAGAGTGAGTGTGAGGATGGGAGAGAATGTGTGAGAATGAAACTGCGGATGGGAGAGAGTGTGAGAGTGAGAGTGAGAGTGAGGATGGGAGAGAGTGTGAGAGAATGAAACAGCGGATGGGAGAGAGTGTGAGAGTGAGAGTGAGAGTGAGGATGGGAGAGTGTGTGAGAGTGAGAGTGAGGATGGGGGAGAGAGTGTGAGAGTGAGAGTGAGGATGGGAGAGAGTGTGTGAGAATGAAACTGCGGATGGGAGAGAGTGTGAGAGTGAGAGTGAGTGAGGAAGGGAGAGTGTGAGAGTGAGAATGAGGATGGGGGAGAGAGTGCGAGAGTGAGAGTGAGGATGGGAGAGAGTGTGAGAGTAAGGATGGGAGTATTAGTGTGAGAGTGAGAGCGCGGATAGGAGAGAGAGTGAGTCTGAGAGTGAGAGTGAGAATGGGAGAGAGTGTGAGAGTGAGGACGAGGATGGGTGAGAGAGTGTGTGGGTGAGAGTGCGGATGGGAGAGTGTGTGAGAGCGAGAGTGAGAGTGCGGATGGGAGAGTGTGTGAGAGCAAGAGTGAGGATGGGAGATAGTGTGTGAGAATGAAACTGCGGATGGGAGAGAGTGTGAGAGTGAGAGGGAGAGTGAGGAGGGGAGAGAGAGTTTGAGAGTAACAGCGAGGATGGGAGAGAAAGTGTGAGTTTGAGAGTGCGGATGGGAGAGAGAGTGAGAGTGAGACTGAGAGTGAGGATGGGAGAGAGAGTGTGAGAGTGAGGATGGGAGAGAGAGTGTGAGAGTGAGATTGCGGATGGGAGAGAGAGTGAGTGTGAGATGAGAGTGAGAATGGGAGAGTGTGTGAAAGTGAGAGTGGAGATGGGAGAGAGTGTGAGAGTGAGCGTGAGAGTGAGGATGGGAGAGAGAGAGTGAGAATAAGGATGGGAGAGAGAGAGTGAGAGTGAGAGCGCAGATGGGAGAGAGAGTGAGTCTGAGAGTGAGAGTGAGAATGGGAGAAAGTGCGAGACTGAGAGTGACGATGTGTGAAAGAGTGTGAGAGTGAGAGTGCGAATGGAAGAGTGAGTGTGAGAGTGACAGCGAGGATGGGAGAGTGAGTGTGAGAGTGAGCGTGCGAATTGGAGAGAGTGTGAGAGCGAGAGTGAGAGTGCGGATGGGAGCGAGTGTGAGAGTGAGAGCGAGGATGGGAGAGAGTGTGAGAGTGAGAGTGAGAAAGAGAGAGAGAGTGTGACAGTGAGAGTGAGAATGGGAGAGAGTGTGAGAGTTAGAGTGAGAATGGGAGAGAGAGTGTGAGAGTGAGAATGGGAGAGAGTGTGAGACTGAGAGTGCAGATGGGAGGGAGTATGAGAGTGACATTGAGAGTGAGAGTGCTGATGGGAGAGAGAGTGAGAGTGAGACTGAGAGTGAGGATGGGAGAGAGAGTGTGGGAGTGAGAGTGAGGATGGGAGAGAGTGTGTGAGAATGAAACTGCGGATGGGAGAGTGTGTGAGAGTGAGAGTGTGACTGAGGATGGGAGAGTGTGTGAGAGTGAGAGTGAGGGTGGGAGAGAGAGTGTGAGAGTGAGAGTGAGGATGGGAGAGAGTGTGTGAGAATGATACAACGGATGGGAGAGAGTGTGAGAGTGAGAGTGAGAGCGCGGATGGGAGAGAGTGTGATAGCGAGAGTGAGATCGCGGATGGGAGAGTGTGTGAGAGTGAGTGTGAGGATGGGAGAGAATGTGTGAGAATGAAACTGCGGATGGGAGAGAGTGTGAGAGTGAGAGTGAGAGTGAGGATGGGAGAGAGTGTGAGAGTGAGAATGAGGATGGGGAGAGAGTGTGAGAGTGAGAGTGAGGATGGGAGAGAGAGTGTGAGAGTGACAGCGAGGATGGGAGAGAGAGTGTGAGAGTTAGAGTGCGGATGTGAGAGAGTGTGATAGCGAGAGTGAGATTGCGGATGGGAGAGTGTGTGAGAGTGAGTGTGAGGATGGGAGAGAGTGTGTGAGAATGAAACTGCGGATGGGAGAGAGTGTGAGAGTGAGAGTGAGAGTGAGGATGGGAGAGAGTGTGAGAGTGAGAATGAGGATGGGGAGAGAGTGTGAGAGTGAGAGTGAGGATGGGAGAGAGAGTGAGAGTGGGAGTGAGAGTGAGGATGGGAGAGAGAGTGTGAGAGTGAGACTGAGACTGAGGATGGGAGAGAGAGTGTGAGAGTGAGAGTGAGGATGGGAGAGAGAGTGTGAGAGTGAGAGTGCGGATGGGAGAGAGAGTGAGTGTGACAGTGAGGATGGGAGAGAGAGTGTGAGAGTTCGAGTGAGAGTGAGAGTAAGGATGGGAGAGAGAGAATGTGAGAGTGAGAGTGAGGATGGGAGAGAGAGTGTGAGAGTGAGAGTGCGGATGGGAGAGAGAGTGAAAGTGGGAGTGAGAGTGAGGATGGGAGAGAGAGTGTGAGAGTGAGAGTGAGGATGGGAGAGCGAGTGTGAGAGCGAGAGTGCAGATGGGAGAGAGAGTGAGTGTGAGAGTGAGAGTGAGAATGGGAGACTGTGTGAGAGTGAGAGTGCAGATGGCAGAGAGTGTGAGAGTGAGAGTGAGATCGCGGATGGGAGAGTGTGTGAGAGTGAGTGTGAGGATGGGAGAGAATGTGTGAGAATGAAACTGCGGATGGGAGAGAGTGTGAGAGTGAGAGTGAGAACGCGGATGGGAGAGAGTGTGATAGCGAGAGTGAGATCGTGGATGGGAGAGTGTGTGAGAGTGAGTGTGAGGATGGGAGAGAATGTGTGAGAATGAAACTGCGGATGGGAGAGAGTGTGAGAGTGAGAGTGAGAGTGAGGATGGGAGAGAGTGTGAGAGTGAGAATGAGGATGGGGAGAGAGTGTGAGAGTGAGAGTGAGGATGGGAGAGAGAGTGTGAGAGTGACAGCGAGGATGGGAGAGAGAGTGTGAGAGTTAGAGTGCGGATGTGAGAGAGTGTGATAGCGAGAATGAGATTGCGGATGGGAGAGTGTGTGAGAGTGAGTGTGAGGATGGGAGAGAGTGTGTGAGAATGAAACTGCGGATGGGAGAGAGTGTGAGAGTGAGAGTGAGAGTGAGGATGGGAGAGAGTGTGAGAGTGAGAATGAGGATGGGGAGAGAGTGTGAGAGTGAGAGTGAGGATGGGAGAGAGAGTGAGAGTGGGAGTGAGAGTGAGGATGGGAGAGAGAGTGTGAGAGTGAGACTGAGACTGAGGATGGGAGAGAGAGTGTGAGAGTGAGAGTGAGGATGGGAGAGAGAGTGTGAGAGTGAGAGTGCGGATGGGAGAGAGAGTGAGTGTGACAGTGAGGATGGGAGAGAGAGTGTGAGAGTTCGAGTGAGAGTGAGAGTAAGGATGGGAGAGAGAGAATGTGAGAGTGAGAGTGAGGATGGGAGAGAGAGTGTGAGAGTGAGAGTGCGGATGGGAGAGAGAGTGAAAGTGGGAGTGAGAGTGAGGATGGGAGAGAGAGTGTGAGAGTGAGAGTGAGGATGGGAGAGCGAGTGTGAGAGCGAGAGTGCAGATGGGAGAGAGAGTGAGTGTGAGAGTGAGAGTGAGAATGGGAGACTGTGTGAGAGTGAGAGTGCAGATGGCAGAGAGTGTGAGAGTGAGAGTGAGATTCAGGATGGGAGAGAGAGAGTGAGAGTGAGAGTGCGGATGGGAGAGAGAGTGTGAGTGTGAGAGTGAGGATGGGAGAGAGAGTGTGAGAGTGAGATTGCGGATGGGAGAGAGAGTGAGTGTGAGATGAGAGTGAGAATGGGAGAGTGTGTGAAAGTGAGAGTGGAGATGGGAGAGAGTGTGAGAGTGAGCGTGAGAGTGAGGATGGGAGAGAGAGAGTGAGATTAAGGATGGGAGAGAGAGTGTGAGAGTGAGAGCGCAGATGGGAGAGAGAGTGAGTCTGAGAGTGAGATTGAGAATGGGAGAAAGTGCGAGAGTGAGAGTGAGGATGTGTGAAAGAGTGTGAGAGAGAGAGTGCGAATGGAAGAGAGAGTGTGAGAGTGACAGCGAGGATGGGAGAGTGAGTGTGAGAGTGAGCGTGCGAATTGGAGAGAGTGTGAGAGCGAGAGTGAGAGTGCGGATGGGAGAGAGTGTGAGAGTGAGAGCGAGGATGGGAGAGAGTGTGAGAGTGAGAGTGAGAAAGAGAGAGAGAGTGTGACAGTGAGAGTGAGAATGGGAGACAGTGTGAGAGTTAGAGTGAGAATGGGAGAGAGAGTGTGAGAGTGAGAATGGGAGAGAGTGTGAGACTGAGAGTGCAGATGGGAGGGAGTATGAGAGTGACATTGAGAGTGAGAGTGCTGATGGAAGAGAGAGTGAGAGTGAGATTGAGAGTGAGGATGGGAGAGAGAGTGTGAGAGTGAGAGTGAGGATGGGAGAGAGTGTGTGAGAATGAAACTGCGGATGGGAGAGTGTGCGAGAGTGAGAGTGTGACTGAGGATGGGAGAGTGTGTGAGAGTGAGAGTGTGGATGGGAGGGAGAGTGTGAGAGTGAGAGTGAGGATGGGAGAGAGTGTGTGAGAATGAAACAACGGATGGGAGAGAGTGTGAGAGTGAGAGTGAGTGTGAGGATGGGAGAGAGTGTGTGAGAATGAAACTGCGGATGGGAGAGAGTGTGAGAGTGAGAGTGAGAGTGAGGATGGGAGAGAGTGTGAGAGTGAGAATGAGGATGGGGAGAGAGTGTGAGAGTGAGAGTGAGGATGGGAGAGAGTGTGTGAGGGTGACAGCGAGGATGGGAGAGAGAGTGTGAGAGTTAGAGTGCGGATGGGAGAGAGTGTGATAGCGAGAGTGAGATTGCGGATGGGAGAGTGTGTGAGTGTGAGTGTGAGGTTGGGAGAGAGTGTGTGAGAATGAAACTGCGGATGGGAGAGAGTGTGAGAGTGATAGTGAGAGTGAGGATGGGAGAGAGTGTGAGAGTGAGAATGAGGATGGGGAGAGAGTGTGAGAGTGAGAGTGAGGATGGGAGAGAGAGTGTGAGAGTGACAGCGAGGATGGGAGAGAGAGTGTGAGAGTGAGAGTGCGGATGGGAGAGAGAGTGAGAGTGAGACTGAGAGTGAGGATGGGAGAGAGAGTGTGAGAGTGAGAGTGAGGATGGGAGAGAGTGTGAAAGTGAGAGTGCGGATGGGAGAGAGAGTGAGTGTGACAGTGAGGATGGGAGAGAGAGTGTGAGAGCGAGAGTGCAGATGGGAGAGAGAGTGAGTGTGAGAGTGAGAGTGAGAATGGGAGACTGTGTGAGAGTGAGAGTGCAGATGGCAGAGAGTGTGGGAGTGAGAGTGAGATTCAGGATGGGAGAGAGAGAGTGAGAGTGAGAGTGCGGATGGGAGAGAGAGTGTGAGTGTGAGAGTGAGGATGGGAGAGAGAGTGTGAGTGTGAGAGTGAGGATGGGAGAGAGAGTGTGAGAGTGAGATTGCGGATGGGAGAGAGAGTGAGTGTGAGATGAGAGTGAGAATGGGAGAGTGTGTGAAAGTGAGAGTGGAGATGGAAGAGAGTGTGAGAGTGAGCGTGAGAGTGAGGATGGGAGAGAGAGAGTGAGATTAAGGATGGGAGAGAGAGTGTGAGAGTGAGAGCGCAGATGGGAGAGAGAGTGAGTCTGAGAGTGAGATTGAGAATGGGAGAAAGTGCGAGAGTGAGAGTGAGGATGTGTGAAAGAGTGTGAGAGAGAGAGTGCGAATGGAAGAGAGAGTGTGAGAGTGACAGCGAGGATGGGAGAGTGAGTGTGAGAGTGAGCGTGCGAATTGGAGAGAGTGTGAGAGCGAGAGTGAGAGTGCGGATGGGAGAGAGTGTGAGAGTGAGAGCGAGGATGGGAGAGAGTGTGAGAGTGAGAGTGAGAAAGAGAGAGAGAGTGTGACAGTGAGAGTGAGAATGGGAGACAGTGTGAGAGTTAGAGTGAGAATGGGAGAGAGAGTGTGAGAGTGAGAATGGGAGAGAGTGTGAGACTGAGAGTGCAGATGGGAGGGAGTATGAGAGTGACATTGAGAGTGAGAGTGCTGATGGAAGAGAGAGTGAGAGTGAGATTGAGAGTGAGGATGGGAGAGAGAGTGTGAGAGTGAGAGTGAGGATGGGAGAGAGTGTGTGAGAATGAAACTGCGGATGGGAGAGTGTGCGAGAGTGAGAGTGTGACTGAGGATGGGAGAGTGTGTGAGAGTGAGAGTGTGGATGGGAGGGAGAGTGTGAGAGTGAGAATGAGGATGGGAGAGAGTGTGTGAGAATGAAACAACGGATGGGAGAGAGTGTGAGAGTGAGAGTGAGTGTGAGGATGGGAGAGAGTGTGTGAGAATGAAACTGCGGATGGGAGAGAGTGTGAGAGTGAGAGTGAGAGTGAGGATGGGAGAGAGTGTGAGAGTGAGAATGAGGATGGAGAGAGAGTGTGAGAGTGAGAGTGAGGATGGGAGAGAGTGTGTGAGAGTGACAGCGAGGATGGGAGAGAGAGTGTGAGAGTTAGAGTGCGAATGGGAGAGAGTGTAATAGCGAGAGTGAGATTGCGGATGGGAGAGTGTGTGAGAGTGAAACTGCGGATGGGAGAGAGTGTGAGAGTTAGAGTGAGAGTGAGGATGGGAGAGAGTGTGAGAGTGAGAATGAGGATGGGGAGAGAGTGTGAGAGTGAGAGTGAGGATGGGAGAGAGAGTGTGAGAGTGACAGCGAGGATGGGAGAGAGAGTGTGAGAGTGAGAGTGCGGATGGGAGAGAGAGTGAGAGTGAGACTGAGACTGAGGATGGGAGAGAGAGTGTGAGAGTGAGAGTGAGGATGGGAGAGAGAGTGTGAGAGTGAGAGTCCGGATGGGAGAGAGAGTGAGTGTGACAGTGAGGATGGGAGAGAGAGTGTGAGAGTTCGAGTGAGTGTGAGAGTAAGGATGGGAGAGAGAGAATGTGAGAGTGAGAGTGAGGATGGGAGAGAGAGTGAGTGCGGATGGGAGAGAGAGTGAGAGTGGGAGTGAGAGTGAGGATGGGAGAGAGAGTGTGAGAGTGAGAATGAGGATGGGAGAGCGAGTGTGAGAGCGAGAGTGCAGATGGGAGAGAGAGTGAGTGTGAGAGTGAGAGTGAGAATGGGAGACTGTGTGATAGTGAGAGTGCAGATGGCAGAGAGTGTGGGAGTGAGAGTGAGATTCAGGATGGGAGAGAGAGAGTGAGAGTGAGAGTGCGGATGGGAGAGAGAGTGTGAGTGTGACAGTGAGGATGGGAGAGAGAGTGTGAGAGTTCGAGTGAGAGTGAGAGTAAGGATGGGAGAGAGAGAATGTGAAAGTGAGAGTGAGGATGGGAGAGAGTGTGTGAGAATGAAACTGCGGATGGGAGAGAGTGTGAGAGTGAGAGTGAGAGTGAGAGTGTGGATGGGAGAGAGAGTGTGAGACTGAGAGTTATGATGGGAGAGAGTGTCTGAGAATGAAACTGCGGATGGGAGAGAGTGTGTGAGTGAGAGTGAGTGAGGATGGGAGAGAGTGTGAGAGTGAGAATGAGGATGGGTGAGAGAGTGTGAGAGTGAGAGTGAGAATGGGAGAGAGAGTGTGAGAGTGACAGTGAGGATGGGAGAGAGAGAGTGTGTGAGAGTGAGAGTGAGGATGGGAGAGAGTGAGAGTTAGAGTGAAAATGGGAGAGAGTGTGAGAGTGAGCTTGAGAGTGAGGATGGGAGAGAGAGAGTGAGATGAAGGATGGGAGAGAGAGTGTGAGAGTGAGAGCGCAGATGGGAGAGAGAGTGAGAGTGAGAGTGAGAATGGGAGAGAGTGCGAGAGTGAGAGTGAGGATGGGAGGGAGAGTGTGAGAGAGAGAGAGTGCGAATGGAAGAGAGAGAGTGAGAGTGACAGCGAGGATGGGAGAGTGAGTGTGAGAGTGAGAATGAGGATGGGAGAGAGTGTGTGAGAATGAAACTGCGGATGGGAGAGAGTGTGAGAGTGAGAGTGAGAGTAAGGATGGGAGAGAGAGAATGTGAAAGTGAGAGTGAGGATGGGAGAGAGTGTGTGAGAATGAAACTGCAGATGGGAGAGAGTGTGAGAGTGAGAGTGAGAGTGAGAGTGTGGATGGGAGAGAGAGTGTGAGACTGAGAGTTATGATGGGAGAGAGTGTCTGAGAATGAAACTGCGGATGGGAGAGAGTGTGTGAGTGAGAGTGAGGATGGGAGAGAGTGTGAGAGGTAGAGTGAGAATGGGAGCGAGAGTGTGAGAGTGAGAATGGGAGAGAGTGTGAGAGTGAGCTTGAGAGTGAGGATGGGAGAGAGAGAGAGAGTGAGATTAAGGATGGGAGAGAGAGTGTGAGAGTGAGAGCGCAGATGGGAGAGAGAGTGAGTCTGAGAGTGAGAGTGAGAGTGATGATGGGAGAGAGTGTCTGAGAATGAAACTGCTGATGGGAGAGAGTGTGAGAGTGAGAGTGAGTGAGGATGGGAGAGAGTGTGAGACTGAGAGTGATGATGGGAGAGAGTATGAGAGTAACAGTAAGAGTAAGCATGAGGATGGGAGAGAGAGAATGTGAGAGTGAGAGTGAGGATGGGAGAGAGAGTGTGAGAGTGAGAGTGCGGATGGGAGAGAGAGTGTGAGAGCGAGAGTGCGGATGGGAGAGAGAGTGAGTGTGAGAGTGAGAGTGAGAATGGGAGACTGTGTGAGAGTGAGAGTGCAGATGGGAGAGAGCGTGAGTTTGAGAGTGAAAGTGAGAATGGGAGAGAGTGCGAGAGTGAGAGTGAGGATGGGTGAGAGAGTGTGAGAGAGAGAGTGCGAATGGAAGAGAGAGTGAGAGTGACAGCGAGGATGGGAGAGTGAGTGTGAGAGTGAGAGTGCGGATGGGAGAGAAAGTGAGAGCGCGAGTGAGGATGGGAGAGAGAGTGTAAGAGTGAGGATGGGAGAGAGTGTGTGAGAATGAAACTGCGGATGGGAGAGAGTGTGAGAGTGAGAGTGAGGATGGGAGAGAGAGTGTGAGAGTGAGAGTGAGAATGGGAGAGAGAGTGTGAGAGTGACAGCGAGGATGGGAGAGAGAGAGTGTGAGAGTGAGAGTGAGGGTGGGAGAGAGTGTGAGAGTTAGAGTGAGAATGGGAGAGAGAAGTGTGAGAGTGAGAATGGGAGAGAGTGTGAGAGTGAGCGTGAGAGTGTTGGATGGGAGAGAGAGAGTGAGATTAAGGATGGGAGAGAGAGTGTGTGAGTGAGAGCGCAGATGGGAGAGAAAGTGAGTGTGAGAGTGAGAGTGAGAATGGGAGAGAGTGCGAGAGTGAGAGTGAGGATGGGTGAGAGATTGTGACAGAGAGAGTGCAAATGGTAGAGAGAGTGTGAGAGTGACAGCGAGGATGGGAGAGTGAGTGTGAGAGTGAGCGTGCGGATGGGAGAGAGTGTGAGAGCGAGAGTGAGGATGGGAGAGAGTGTGTGAGAATGAAACAGCGGATGGGAGAGAGTGTGAGAGTGAGAGTGAGAGTGAGGATGGGAGAGTGTGTGAGAGTGAGAGTGAGGATGGGAGAGAGAGTAAGAGAGTGAGAGTGAGGATGGGAGAGAGTGTGTGAGAATGAAACTGCGGATGGGAGAGAGTGTGAGAGTGAGAGTGAGTGAGGAAGGGAGAGAGTGTGAGAGTGAGAATGAGGATGGGGGAGAGAGTGTGAGAGTGAGAGTGAGGATGGTATAGAGTGTGAGAGTAAGGATGGGAGTATGAGTGTGAGAGTGAGAGCGCGGATAGGAGAGAGAGTGAGTCTGAGAGTGAGAGTGAGAATGGGAGAGAGTGTGAGAGTGAGGACGAGGATGGGTGAGAGAGTGTGTGGGTGAGAGTGCGGATGGGAGAGTGTGTGAGAGCGAGAGTGACAGTGCGGATGGGAGAGTTTGTGAGAGCGAGAGTGAGGATGGGAGATAGTGTGTGAGAATGAAACTGCGGATGGGAGAGAGTGTGAGAGTAACAGCGAGGATGGGAGAGAAAGTGTGAGTTTGAGAGTGCGGATGGGAGAGAGAGTGAGAGTGAGACTGAGAGTGAGGATGGGAGAGAGAGTGTGAGAGTGAGAGTGTGGATGGGAGAGAGAGTGTGAGAGTGAGATTGCGGATGGGAGAGAGAGTGAGTGTGAGATGAGAGTGAGAATGGGAGAGTGTGTGAAAGTGAGAGTGGAGATGGGAGAGAGTGTGAGAGTGAGCGTGAGAGTGAGGATGGGAGAGAGAGAGTGAGAATAAGGATGGGAGAGAGAGAGTGAGAGTGAGAGCGCAGATTGGAGAGAGAGTGAGTCTGAGAGTGAGAGTGAGAATGGGAGAAAGTGCGAGAGTGAGAGTGACGATGTGTGAAAGAGTGTGAGAGTGAGAGTGCGAATGGAAGAGAGAGTGTGAGAGTGACAGCGAGGATGGGAGAGTGAGTGTGAGAGTGAGCGTGCGAATTGGAGAGAGTGTGAGAGCGAGAGTGAGAGTGCGGATGGGAGAGAGTGTGAGAGTGAGAGCGAGGATGGGAGAGAGTGTGAGAGTGAGAGTGAGAAAGAGAGAGAGAGTGTGACAGTGAGAGTGAGAATGGGAGAGAGTGTGAGAGTTAGAGTGAGAATGGGAGAGAGAGTGTGAGAGTGAGAATGGGAGAGAGTGTGAGACTGAGAGTGCAGATGGGAGGGAGTATGAGAGTGACATTGAGAGTGAGAGTGCTGATGGGAGAGAGAGTGAGAGTGAGACTGAGAGTGAGGATGGGAGAGAGAGTGTGAGAGTGAGAGTGAGGATGGGAGAGAGTGTGTGAGAATGAAACAACGGATGGGAGAGAGTGTGAGAGTGAGAGTGAGAGCGCGGATGGGAGAGAGTGTGATAGCGAGAGTGAGATCGCGGATGGGAGAGTGTGTGAGAGTGAGTGTGAGGATGGGAGAGAATGTGTGAGAATGAAACTGCGGATGGGAGAGAGTGTGAGAGTGAGAGTGAGAGTGAGGATGGGAGAGAGTGTGAGAGTGAGAATGAGGATGGGGAGAGAGTGTGAGAGTGAGAGTGAGGATGGGAGAGAGAGTGTGAGAGTGACAGCGAGGATGGGAGAGAGAGTGTGAGAGTTAGAGTGCGGATGTGAGAGAGTGTGATAGCGAGAGTGAGATTGCGGATGGGAGAGTGTGTGAGAGTGAGTGTGAGGATGGGAGAGAGTGTGTGAGAATGAAACTGCGGATGGGAGAGAGTGTGAGAGTGAGAGTGAGAGTGAGGATGGGAGAGAGTGTGAGAGTGAGAATGAGGATGGGGAGAGAGTGTGAGAGTGAGAGTGAGGATGGGAGAGAGAGTGAGAGTGGGAGTGAGAGTGAGGATGGGAGAGAGAGTGTGAGAGTGAGACTGAGACTGAGGATGGGAGAGAGAGTGTGAGAGTGAGAGTGAGGATGGGAGAGAGAGTGTGAGAGTGAGAGTGCGGATGGGAGAGAGAGTGAGTGTGACAGTGAGGATGGGAGAGAGAGTGTGAGAGTTCGAGTGAGAGTGAGGATGGGAGAGAGAGTGTGAGAGTGAGAGTGCGGATGGGAGAGAGAGTGAAAGTGGGAGTGAGAGTGAGGATGGGAGAGAGAGTGTGAGAGTGAGAGTGAGGATGGGAGAGCGAGTGTGAGAGCGAGAGTGCAGATGGGAGAGAGAGTGAGTGTGAGAGTGAGAGTGAGAATGGGAGACTGTGTGAGAGTGAGAGTGCAGATGGCAGAGAGTGTGAGAGTGAGAGTGTGATTCAGTATGGGAGAGAGAGTGAGAGTGAGAGTGCGAATGGGAGAGAGAGTGGGAGTGGGAGTGAGAGTGAAGATTGGAGAGCGAGTGTGAGAGCGAGAGTGCGGATGGGAGAGAGAGTGAGTGTGAGAGTGAGAGTGAGAATGGCAGACTGTGTGAGAGTGAAAATGCAGATGACAGAGAGTGTGAGAGTGAGAGTGAGAATGGTAGACTGTGTGAGAGTGAGAGTGCAGATGGCAGAGAGTGTGAGAGAGAGAGTGAGATTAAGGATGGGGGAGAGAGAGTGAGAGTAAGGATGGTAGAGTGATTGTGAGAGTGAGAGCGCGGATGGGAGAGAGAGTGAGTGTAAGAGTGAGAGTGAGAATTGGAGAGAGAGTGAAAGTGAGGATGAGGATGGGTGAGAGAGTGTGAGAGAGAGAGAGTGCGAATAGAAGAGAGAGTGTGAGAGTGACGATGAGGATGTGTGAGAGAGTGTGAGAGTGAGAGTGCGGATGGGAGAGAGAATGAGTGTGAGAGTGACAGCGAGGATGGGAGAGAGAGTGTGAGAGTTAGAGTGCGGATGGGAGAGAGTGTGATAGCGAGAGTGAGATTGCGGATGGGAGAGTGTGTGAGAGTGAGTGTGAGGTTGGGAGAGAGTGTGTGAGAATGAAACTGCGGATGGGAGAGAGTGTGAGAGTGATAGTGAGAGTGAGGATGGGAGAGAGTGTGAGAGTGAGAATGAGGATGGGGAGAGAGTGTGAGAGTGAGAGTGAGGATGGGAGAGAGAGTGTGAGAGTGACAGCGAGGATGGGAGAGAGAGTGTGAGAGTGAGAGTGCGGATGGGAGAGAGAGTGAGAGTGAGACTGAGAGTGAGGATGGGAGAGAGAGTGTGAGAGTGAGAGTGAGGATGGGAGAGAGTGTGAGAGTGAGAGTGCGGATGGGAGAGAGAGTGAGTGTGACAGTGAGGATGGGAGAGCGAGTGTGAGAGTGAGAGTGCAGATGGCAGAGAGTTTGAGAGTGAGAGTGAGATTCAGGATGGGAGAGAGAGAGTGAGAGTGAGAGTGCGGATGGGAGAGAGAGTGAGTGTGACAGTGAGGATGGGAGAGAGAGTGTGAGAGTTCGAGTGAGAGTGAGAGTAAGGATGGGAGAGAGAGAATGTGAGAGTGACAGTGAGGATGGGAGAGAGAGTGTGAGAGTGAGAGTGCGGATGGGAGAGGGAGTGAGAGTGGGAGTGAGAGTGAGGATGGGAGAGTGAGTGTGAGAGCGAGAGTGCAGATGGGAGAGAGAGTGAGTGTGAGAGTGAGAGTGAGAATGGGAGAATGTGTGAGAGTGAGAGTGCAGATGGCAGAGAGTGTGAGAGTGAGAGTGAGATTCAGTATGGGAGAGAGAGAGTGAGAGTGAGAGTGCGGATGGGAGAGAGAGTGAGAGTGGGTGTCAGAGTGAAGATTGGAGAGAGAGTGTGAGAGTGAGAGTGAGGATGGGAGAGCGAGTGTGAGAGCGAGAGTGCGGATGGGAGAGAGAGTGAGTGTGAGAGTGAGAGTGAGAATGGGAGACTGTGTGAGAGTGAGAGTGCAAATGGCAGCGAGTGTGAGTGTGAGAGTGAGATTGAGGAAGGGAGAGAGAGAGTGAGAGTAAGAATGGGAGAGTGAGTGTGAGAGTGAGAGCATGGATAGGAGAGAGAGTG
Organism: Chiloscyllium plagiosum; assembly: GCF_037043375.1. Lineage (NCBI taxonomy): Eukaryota > Metazoa > Chordata > Chondrichthyes > Orectolobiformes > Hemiscylliidae > Chiloscyllium > Chiloscyllium plagiosum. Next base: position 544,781 of record NW_028270247.1, on the reverse strand, counting down.
AGTGTGAGAGTGAGAGTGAGAATGGGAGAGAGTGTGAGAGTGAGGACGAGGATGGGTGAGAGAGTGTGAGAGAGAGAGTGCGAATGGAAGAGAGAGTGTGAGAGTCACAGAAAGGATTGGAGAGTGAGTGTGAGACTGAGAGTGCGGATGGGAGAGAGTGTGAGAGCCAGAGTGAGAGCGCGGATGGGAGAGAGAGTGAATGTGAGAGTGAGAGTGAGAATGGGAGAGAGTGTGAGAGTGAGGATGAGGATGGGTGAGAGAGTGTGAGAGAGAGAGTGCGGATGGGAGAGAGTGTGAGAGTGAGAGTGAGGATGGGAGAGAGTGTGTGAGAATGAAACTGCGGATGGGAGAGAGTGTGAGAGTGAGAGTGAGAGTGAGGAAGGGAGAGAGTGTGAGAGTGAGAATGCGGATTGGGGAGAGTGAGAGTGAGATTGAGGATGGGAGAGAGAGTGTGAGAGTGACAGCGAGGATGGGAGAGAGAGTGTGAGAGTTGAGTGCGGATGGGAGATAGTGTGTGAGAATGAAACTGCGGATGGGAGAGAGTGTGAGAGTAACAGCGAGGATGGGAGAGAAAGTGTGAGTTTGAGAGTGCGGATGGGAGAGAGAGTGAGAGTGAGACTGAGAGTGAGGATGGGAGAGAGAGTGTGAGAGTGAGAGTGTGGATGGGAGAGAGAGTGTGAGAGTGAGATTGCGGATGGGAGAGAGAGTGAGTGTGAGATGAGAGTGAGAATGGGAGAGTGTGTGAAAGTGAGAGTGGAGATGGGAGAGAGTGTGAGAGTGAGCGTGAGAGTGAGGATGGGAGAGAGAGAGTGAGAATAAGGATGGGAGAGAGAGAGTGAGAGTGAGAGCGCAGATGGGAGAGAGAGTGAGTCTGAGAGTGAGAATGGGAGAAAGTGCGAGAGTGAGAGTGACGATGTGTGAAAGAGTGTGAGAGTGAGAGTGCGAATGGAAGAGAGAGTGTGAGAGTGACAGCGAGGATGGGAGAGTGAGTGTGAGAGTGAGCGTGCGAATTGGAGAGAGTGTGAGAGCGAGAGTGAGAGTGCGGATGGGAGAGAGTGTGAGAGTGAGAGCGAGGATGGGAGAGAGTGTGAGAGTGAGAGTGAGAAAGAGAGAGAGAGTGTGACAGTGAGAGTGAGAATGGGAGAGAGTGTGAGAGTTAGAGTGAGAATGGGAGAGAGAGTGTGAGAGTGAGAATGGGAGAGAGTGTGAGACTGAGAGTGCAGATGGGAGGGAGTATGAGAGTGACATTGAGAGTGAGAGTGCTGATGGGAGAGAGAGTGAGAGTGAGACTGAGAGTGAGGATGGGAGAGAGAGTGTGAGAGTGAGAGTGAGGATGGGAGAGAGTGTGTGAGAATGAAACAACGGATGGGAGAGAGTGTGAGAGTGAGAGTGAGAGCGCGGATGGGAGAGAGTGTGATAGCGAGAGTGAGATCGCGGATGGGAGAGTGTGTGAGAGTGAGTGTGAGGATGGGAGAGAATGTGTGAGAATGAAACTGCGGATGGGAGAGAGTGTGAGAGTGAGAGTGAGAGTGAGGATGGGAGAGAGTGTGAGAGTGAGAATGAGGATGGGGAGAGAGTGTGAGAGTGAGAGTGAGGATGGGAGAGAGAGTGTGAGAGTGACAGCGAGGATGGGAGAGAGAGTGTGAGAGTTAGAGTGCGGATGTGAGAGAGTGTGATAGCGAGAGTGAGATTGCGGATGGGAGAGTGTGTGAGAGTGAGTGTGAGGATGGGAGAGAGTGTGTGAGAATGAAACTGCGGATGGGAGAGAGTGTGAGAGTGAGAGTGAGAGTGAGGATGGGAGAGAGTGTGAGAGTGAGAATGAGGATGGGGAGAGAGTGTGAGAGTGAGAGTGAGGATGGGAGAGAGAGTGAGAGTGGGAGTGAGAGTGAGGATGGGAGAGAGAGTGTGAGAGTGAGACTGAGACTGAGGATGGGAGAGAGAGTGTGAGAGTGAGAGTGAGGATGGGAGAGAGAGTGTGAGAGTGAGAGTGCGGATGGGAGAGAGAGTGAGTGTGACAGTGAGGATGGGAGAGAGAGTGTGAGAGTTCGAGTGAGAGTGAGAGTGAGGATGGGAGAGAGAGTGTGAGAGTGAGAGTGCGGATGGGAGAGAGAGTGAAAGTGGGAGTGAGAGTGAGGATGGGAGAGAGAGTGTGAGAGTGAGAGTGAGGATGGGAGAGCGAGTGTGAGAGCGAGAGTGCAGATGGGAGAGAGAGTGAGTGTGAGAGTGAGAGTGAGAATGGGAGACTGTGTGAGAGTGAGAGTGCAGATGGCAGAGAGTGTGAGAGTGAGAGTGTGATTCAGTATGGGAGAGAGAGTGAGAGTGAGAGTGCGAATGGGAGAGAGAGTGGGAGTGGGAGTGAGAGTGAAGATTGGAGAGAGAGTGTGAGAGTGAGAGTGCGGATGGGAGAGCGAGTGTGAGAGCGAGAGTGCGGATGGGAGAGAGAGTGAGTGTGAGAGTGAGAGTGAGAATGGCAGAATGTGTGAGAGTGAAAATGCAGATGACAGAGAGTGTGAGAGTGAGAGTGATAATGGTAGACTGTGTGAGAGTGAGAGTGCAGATGGCAGAGAGTGTGAGAGAGAAAGTGAGATTGAGGATGGGGGAGAGAGAGTGAGAGTAAGGATGGTAGAGTGATTGTGAGAGTGAGAGCGCGGATGGGAGAGAGAGTGAGTGTAAGAGTGAGAGTGAGAATTGGAGAGAGAGTGAAAGTGAGGACGAGGATGGGTGAGAGAGTGTGAGAGAGAGAGTGCGAATAGAAGAGAGAGTGTGAGAGTGACGATGAGGATGTGTGAGAGAGTGTGAGAGTGAGAGTGCGGATGGGAGAGAGAATGAGTGTGAGAGTGACAGCGAGGATGGGAGAGAGAGTGTGAGAGTTAGAGTGCGGATGGGAGAGAGTGTGACAGCGAGAGTGAGATTGCGGATGGGAGAGTGTGTGAGAGTGAGTGTGAGGTTGGGAGAGAGTGTGTGAGAATGAAACTGCGGATGGGAGAGAGTGTGAGAGTGATAGTGAGAGTGAGGATGGGAGAGAGTGTGAGAGTGAGAATGAGGATGGGGAGAGAGTGTGAGAGTGAGAGTGAGGATGGGAGAGAGAGTGTGAGAGTGACAGCGAGGATGGGAGAGAGTGTGTGAGAGTGAGAGTGCGGATGGGAGAGAGAGTGAGAGTGAGACTGAGAGTGAGGATGGGAGAGAGAGTGTGTGAGTGAGAGTGAGGATGGGAGAGAGTGTGAGAGTGAGAGTGCGGATGGGAGAGAGAGTGAGTGTGACAGTGAGGATGGGAGAGTGAGTGTGAGAGTGAGAGTGCAGATGGCAGAGAGTGTGAGAGTGAGAGTGAGATTCAGGATGGGAGAGAGAGAGTGAGAGTGAGAGTGCGGATGGGAGAGAGAGTGAGTGTGACAGTGAGGATGGGAGAGAGAGTGTGAGAGTTCGAGTGAGAGTGAGAGTAAGGATGGGAGAGAGAGAATGTGAGAGTGAGAGTGAGGATGGGAGAGAGAGTGTGAGAGTGAGAGTGCGGATGGGAGAGGGAGTGAGAGTGGGAGTGAGAGTGAGGATGGGAGAGTGAGTGTGAGAGCGAGAGTGCAGATGGGAGAGAGAGTGAGTGTGAGAGTGAGAGTGAGAATGGGAGAATGTGTGAGAGTGAGAGTGCAGATGGCAGAGAGTGTGAGAGTGAGAGTGAGATTCAGTATGGGAGATAGAGAGTGAGAGTGAGAGTGCGGATGGGAGAGAGAGTGAGAGTGGGTGTCAGAGCGAAGATTGGAGAGAGAGTGTGAGAGTGAGAGTGAGGATGGGAGAGCGAGTGTGAGAGCGAGAGTGCGGATGGGAGAGAGAGTGAGTGTGAGAGTGAGAGTGAGAATGGTAGACTGTGTGAGAGTGAGAGTGCAAATGGCAGCGAGTGTGAGTGTGAGAGTGAGATTGAGGAAGGGAGAGAGAGAGTGAGAGTAAGAATGGGAGAGTGAGTGTGAGAGTGAGAGCATGGATAGGAGAGAGAGTGAGTGTGAGAGTGAGAGTGAGAATGGGAGAGAGTGTGAGAGTGAGGACGAGGATGGGTGAGAGAGTGTGAGAGAGAGAGTGCGAATGGAAGAGAGAGTGTGAGAGTGACAGAGAGGATGGGAGAGTGAGTGTGAGACTGAGAGTGCGGATGGGAGAGAGTGTGAGAGCCAGAGTGAGAGCGCGGATGGGAGAGAGAGTGAATGTGAGAGTGAGAGTGAGAATGGGAGAGAGTGTGAGAGTGAGGATGAGGATGGGTGAGAGAGTGTGAGAGAGAGAGTGTGAATGGAAGAGAGAGTGTGAGAGTGACAGCAAGGATGGGAGAGAGAGTGTGAGAGTTAGAGTGCGGATGGGAGAGAGTGTGTGAGAATGAAACTGCGGATGGGAGAGAGTGTGAGAGTGAGAATGAGAGTGAGGAAGGGAGAGAGTGTGAGAGTGAGAATGCGGATTGGGGAGAGTGAGAGTGAGATTGAGGATGGGAGAGAGAGTGTGAGAGTGACAGCGAGGATGGGAGAGAGAGTGTGAGAGTTGAGTGCGGATGGGAGACAGAGTGAGAGTGAGACGGAGAGTGAGGATGGGAGAGAGAGTGTGAGAGTGAGAGTGCGGATGGGAGAGAGTGTGAGAGTGAGAGTGAGAGTGAGGATGGGAGAGAGAGAGAGAGATTAAGGATGGGAGAGAGAGTGTGAGAATGAGAGCGCAGATGGGAGAGCGAGTGAGTGTGAGAGTGAGAGTGAGAATGAGAGAGAGTGTGAGAGTGAGAGTGAGGATGGGGGAGCAGTGTGAGAATGAGAGTGAGAGTGAGGATGGGAGAGCGTGTGAGAGTGAGAGTGAGGATGGGAGAGAGAGTGTGAGTGTGAGACTGAGGATGGGAGAGAATGTGAGAGTGAGAGTACGAATGGGAGAGTGTGTGATAGTGAGAGTGAGGATGGGAGAGAGTGTGAGACTGAGAGTGAGAATGAGGATGGGAGAGAGATTGTCAGAGTGAGAAAGAGGATGGGAGAGAGATCGTCAGAGTGAGAGTGAGGATGGGAGAGAGAGTGTGTGAATGAATGTGAGGATGGGAGAGAGAGTGTGAGAGTGAGAGTGAGGATGGGACAGTGATTGTGAGAGTGAGTGTGAGAGTGAGGATGGGAGAGAGAGTGTGAGAGTGAGAGTGAGAGTGAATGGGAGAGAGAGTGTGAGAGTAAGAGTGAGGAATGGAGAGAGTGGGAGAGTGAGAGTGAGGATGGGAGAGAGAGTGTGAGAGTGAGAGTGAGGATGGGAGAGAGAGTGTGAGGGTTAGAGTGAGGATTGGAGAGAGAGTGTGAGAGTGAGAGTGGGGATGGGAGAGAGTGTGTGAGAGTGAAAGTGAGGATGGGAGAGATATTGAGAGAGTGAGAGTGACAGTGAGGATGGGAGAGAGATGGTGCGAGTGAGATTGAGAATGGGACAGAGAGTATGAGAGTGAGACTGAGAGCGAGGATGGGGAAAGAGTGTGAGAGTGAGAGTGAAGATGGGAGAGAGAGTGTGAGGGTGAGAGTGAGGATGGGAGCGAGAGTGCGAGAGTGACAGTGAGGATGGGAGAGAGAGGGTGAGAGTGACAGTGAGGCTGGGAGAGAAAGTGTGAGAGTGAGAGTGAGAATGGGAGAGAGAGTGTGAATGTGAGAGTGTGAATGGGAGACAGAGTGTGCGACTGAGAGTGAGGATGGGAGAGAATGTGTGAGGGTGCAAGTGAGAATGGTAGAGAGTGTGTGAGGGTGAGAGTGAGAATGGGAGAGAGAGTGTGAGAGTGAGAGTGAGAATGGGAGAGAGAGTGTGACAGTGAGAGTGAGAATGGGAGAGAGTGTGAGAGTTAGAGTGAGAATGGGAGACAGAGTGTGAGAGTGAGAATGGGAGAGAGTGTGAGTGTGAGAGTGCAGATGGGAGAGAGTATGAGAGCGACAGTGAGAGTGAGCGTGAGGATGGGAGAGAGATATTGAGAGTGACAGCGAGGATGGGAGAGTGAGTGTCAGAGGTAGAGTGCGGACGGGAGAAAGTGTGAGAGCGAGAGTGAGGATGGGAGAGAGTGTGTGAGAATGAAACTGCGGATGGGAGAGAGTGTGAGAGTGAGAGTGAGGATGGGAGAGAGTGTGAGAGTGAGAATGAGGATGGGGAGAGAGTGTGAGAGTGAGAGTGCAGATGGGAGAGAGAGTGTGAGAGTGAGAGTGAGGATGGGAGAGAGAGAGTGAGCGTGAGAGTGAGAATGGGAGAGAATGGGAGAGTGAGAGTGAGGATGGGTGAGAGAGGGTGAGAGAGAGAGTGCGACTGGAAGACAGAGTGTGAGAGTGACAGCGAGGATGGGAGAGAGAGTGTGAGAGTGATAGTGCAGATGGGAGAGAGTGTGATAGCGAGAGTGAGGATGGGAGAAAGAGTGTGAGAGTGAGAGTGAGGATGGGAGAGAGTGTGTGAGAATGAAACTGCGGATGGGAGAGACTGTGAGAGTGAGAGTGAGTGTGAGGATGGGAGAGTGTGTGAGAGTGAGAGTGAGGATGGGAGAGAGAGTGTGAGAGTGAGAGTGAGGATGGGAGAGAGTGTGTGAGAGGGAGAGTGAGAGTGTGGATTTGAGAGAGAGTGTGAGTGTGAGAGCGCAGATGGGAGAGAGAGTGAGTGTGAGAGTGAGAGTTAGAATGGGAGAGTGAGAGTGAGGATGGGTGAGAGAGTGTGAGAGAGAGAGTGCGACTGGAAGAGAGAGTGTGAGAGTGACAGCGAGGATGGCAGAGAGAGTGTGAGAGTGATAGCGCGGATGGGAGAGAGTGTGATAGGGAGAGTGAGGATGGGAGAGAGAGTGTGTGAGTGAGAGTGAGAATGGGAGAGAGTGTGTGAGAATGAAACTGCGGATGGGAGAGAGTGTGAGAGTGAGAGTGAGTGTGAGGATGGGAGAGTGTGTGAGAGTGAGATTGAGGATGGGAGAGAGTTTGTGAGAGTGAGAGTGAGGATGGGAGAGAGTGTGTGAGAATGAAACTGCGGATGGCAGAGAGTGTGAGAGTGAGAGTGAGAGTGAGGATGGGAGAGAGTGTGAGAGTGAGAATGAGGATGGGGAGAGAGTGTGAGAGTGAGAGTGATGATGGGGAGAGAGGGTGAGAATGAAACTGCTGATGGGAGAGAAAGAGTGAGAGTGAGAGTGAAGATGGGAGAGAGTATGAGAGTGAGAGTGAGTATGAGGATGGGAGAGAGAGCGTGAGATTGAGAGCGAGGATGGGGGAGAGAGTGTGAGAATGAAACTGCGGATGGGAGAGAGTGTGAGAGTGAGAGTGAGGATGGGAGAGAGTGTGAGAGTGAGAGTGAGGATGGGAGAGAGTGTGAGACTGAGAGAGAGAATTGGAGATAGAGTTTGAGAGTGAGAGTGAGAGTGAGGATGGGAGAGAGAGTGTTAGGGTGAGAGTTAGGATTGGAGAGAGAGTGTGAGTGACAGTGAGGTTAGGAGAGAGAGTGTGAGAGTGAGAGTGACGATGGAAGAGAGAGTGTGAGAGTGAGAGTGAGGATGGGAGAGTGTGTGAGAGTGAGAGTGAGAGTGAGGATGGGAGAGAGAGTGTGAGATTGAGGGCGAGGATGGGAGAGAGTGTGAGAGTGAGATTGCGGATGGGAGAGAGTGTGACAGTGAGAGTGAGGATGGGAGACTGTGAGACAGAGAGTGACAATTGGAGAGAGTGTGTGAGTGAGAGTGAGAGGGAGGATGGAAGAGAGTGTGAGAGTGAGAATGAGGATGGGGAGAGAGTGTGAGGATGGGAGAGAGGGTGAGAATGAAACTGCGGATGTGAGAGAATGAGTGAGAGTGAGAGTGAAGATGGGAGAGAGTGTGAGAGTGAGAGTGAGTGTGAGGATGTGTGAGAGAGTGTGAGATTGAGAGCGAGGATGGGAGAGAGAAAGTGACAATGACAGTGAGGATGGGAGAGAGTGTGAGAGTGAGAGTGAGGATGGGAGAGAGTGTGAGAGTGAGACTGAGGATGGCGAGAGAGTGTGAGAATGAAACTGCGGATGGGAGAGTGTGTGATAGTGGGAGTGAGAGTGAGAGTGAGGATGGGAGAGAGAGTGTGAGATTGAGAGCGAGGATGGGAGAGAGTGTGAGAGTGAGATTGCGGATGGGAGAGAGTGTGACAGTGAGAGTGAGGATGGGAGAGTGTGAGACTGAGAGTGACAATTGGAGATAGAGTGTGAGAGTAAGAGTGAGATTGAGGATGGGAGAGAGAGTGTTGGGGTGAGAGTTAGGATTGGAGAGAGAGTGTGAGTGACAGTGAGGATGGGAGAGAGAGTGTGAGAGTGAGAGTGACGATGGAAGAGAGAGTGTGAGAATGAGAGTGAGGATGGGAGAGAGTGTGAGATTGAGAATGAGGATGGGTGAGAGAGTGTGAGAGAGAGAGTGCGAACAGAAGAGAGAGTGTACGAGTGACAGCGAGGATGGGAGAGTGAGTGTGAGACTGAGAGTGCGGATGGGAGAGAGCTTGAGAGCAAGAGTGAGAGCGCGGATGGGAGAGAGAGTGAGTGTGAGAGTGAGAGTGAGAATGGGAGAGAGTGTGAGAGTGAGGGTGAGGATGTGTGAGAGAGTGTGAGAGAGAGAGTGCGAATGGAAGAGAGAGTGTGAGAGTGACAGCGAGGATGGGAGAGAGAGTGTGAGAGTTAGAGTGCGGATGGGAGAGAGTGTGAGAGCGAGAGTGAGATGGCGGATGGGAGAGTGTGTGAGAGTGAGAGTGAGGATGGGAGAGAGAGTGTGAGAATGAAACTGCGGATGGGAGAGAGAGTGAGAGTGAGAGTGAGGAAGGGAGAGAGTGCGAGAGTGAGAATGAGGATGGGGGTGAGAATGTGAGAGTGACAGTGAGGATGGGAGAGAGAGTGTGAGAGCAAGAGTGCGGACGGGAGAGAGAGTGAGAGTGAGACTGAGAGTGAGGATGGGAGAGAGAGTGTGAGACTGAGAGTGAGGATGGGAGAGAGAGTGTGAGAGTGAGAGTGCGGATGGGATAGAGAGAGTGATCATGAGAGTGAGAATGGGAGAGTGTGTGAGAGTGAGAGTGCAGACGGGAGCGAGTGTGAGAGTGAGAGTGAGAGTGAGGATGGGCGAGAGAAAGTCAGAATAAAGATGGGAGCGAGAGTGTGAGAGTGAGAGCGCAGATGGGGGGAGAGAGTGCGTGTGAGAGTGAGAGTGAGAATGGGAGAGAGTGTAAGAGTGAGAGTGAGGATGGGTGAGAGAGTGTGAGAGAGAGAGTGCGACTGGAAGAGAGAGTGTGAGAGTGACAGCGAGGATGGGAGAGAGAGTGAGAGTGAGAGTGACGATTGAAGAGAGTGTGAGAGTGAGAGTGAGGATGGGAAGGAGAGTGTGCGAGTGAGAGTGAGGATGGGGAGAGTGTGAGACTGAGAGTGAGAATTGGAGATAGAGTGTGAGAATGAGAGTGAGATTGAGGATGGGAGAGAGAGTGTTAGGGTGAGAGTTAGGATTGGAGAGAGAGTGTGAGAGTGACAGCGAGGATGGAAGAGAGAGTGTGAAAGTGAGAGTGAGGTTGGGGAGAGAGGGTGAGAATGAAACTGCGGATGGGTGAGAAAGAGTGAGAGTGAGAGTGAAGATGGGAGAGAGTGTGAGAGTGAGAGTGAGTGTGAGGATGGGAGAGAGTGTGAGAGTGAGAATGAGGATGGGGAGAGAGTGTGAGAGTGAGAGTGAGGTTGGGAGGGAGATTGTGAGAGTGACAGCGAGGATGGGAGAGAGAGTGTGAGAGTGAGAGTGCGGATGGGAGAGAGAGTGAGAGTGAGACTGAGAGTGAGGATGGGAGAGAGAGTGTGAGAATGAAACTGCTGATGGGAGAGAAAGAGTGAGAGTGAGAGTGAAGATGGGAGAGAGTGTGAGAGTGAGAGTGAGTGTGAGGATGGGAGGGAGAGTGAGAGTGACAGGGAGGATGGGCGAGAGTGTGAGAGTGAGACTGAGGATGGGGAGAGAGTTTGAGAATGAAACTGCGGATGGGAGTGAGTGTGAGAGTGAGAGTGAGAGTGAGAATGGGAGAGAGAATGTGAGATTGAGAGCGAGGATGGGAGAGAGTGTGAGAGTGAGAGTGAGGATGGGAGAGAGTGTGAGAGTGAGAGTGAGATTGAGGATGGGAGAGAGAGTGTTAGGTTGAATGTTAGGATTGGAGAGAGAGTGTGAGTGAGAGTGAAGTTGGGAGAGAGAGTGTGAGAGTGAGAGTGACGAATAAAGAGAGAGTGTGAGAGTGAGAGTGAGGATGGGAGAGTGTGTTAGAGTGAGAGTGAGGATGGGAGAGAGAGTGGGAGAGTGAGAGCGAGGATGGGAGAGAGTGTGTGAGAATGAAACTGCGGATGGGAGAGAGTGTGAGAATGAGTGTGAGAGTGAGGATGGAAGAGAGTGTGAGAGGGAGAATGAGGATGTGGAGAGAGTGTGAGAGTGAGAGTGAGGATGGGAGAGAGAGTGTGAGCGTGACAGCGAGGATGGGAGAGAGAGTGTGAAAGTGAGAGTGAGGATGGGGAGAGAGGGTGAGAATGAAACTGCGGATGGGAGAGAAAGAGTGAGACTGAGAGTGAAGATGGGAGAGAGTGTGAGAGGGGGAGTGAGTGTGAGGATGGGAGAGAGTGTGTGAGAATGAAACTGCGGATGGGAGAGCGTGTCAGAGTGAGAGTGAGAGTGAGAGTGAGGATGGGAGAGAGTGTGAGAGTGAGAATGAGGATGGGGAGAGAGTGTGAGAGTGAGAGTGAGGTTGGGAGGGAGATTGTGAGAGTGACAGCGAGGATGGGAGAGAGAGTGTGAGAATGAAACTGCGGATGGGAGAGAGTGTGAGAGTGAGAGTGAGTGTGAGAATGGGAGAGAGAGTGTGAGATTGAGAGCGAGGATGGGAGAGAGTATGAGAGTGAGAGTGAGGATGGGAGAGAGTGTGACAGTGAGAGTGAGAATGGGGAGAGTGTGAGACTGAGAGTGAGAATTGGAGATAGAGTGTGAGAGTGAGAGTGAGATTGAGGATGGGAGAGAGAGTGTTAGGTTGAGAGTTAGGATTGGAAAGAGAGTGTGAGTGACAGTGAAGTTGGGAGAGAGAGTGTGAGAGTGAGAGTGACGAATAAAGAGAGAGTGTGAGAGTGAGAGTAAGGATGGGAGAGTGTGTGAGAGTGAGAGTGAGGATGGGAGAGAGTGTGTGAGAATGAAACTGCGGATGGGAGAGAGTGTGAGAGTGAGTGTGAGAGTGAGGATGGAAGAGAGTGTGAGAGTGAGAATGAGGATGGGGAGAGAGTGTGAAAGTGAGAGTGAGGATGGGAGAAAGAGTGTGAGAGTGACAGCGAGGATGGGAGAGAGAGTGTGAAAGTGAGAGTGAGGATGGGGAGAGAGGATGAGAATGAAACTGCGGATGGGAGAGAAAGAGTGAGAGTGAGAGTGAGAGTGAAGATGGCTGAGAGTGTGAGAGTGAGAGTGAGTGTGAGCATGGGTGAGAGAGTGTGAGATTGAGAGCGAGGATGGGAGAGAGTGTGAGAGTGACAGTGAGGATGGGAGAGAGTGTGAGAGTGAGAGTGAGGATGGGAGAGAGTGTGAGAGTGAGACTGAGGATGGGGGAGAGATTGTGAGAATGAAACTGCGGATGGGAGAGAGTGTGATAGTGAGAGGGAGAGTGTGGATGGGAGACAGTGTGATAGTGAGAATGAGGATGGGGAGAGAGTGTGAGAGTGAGAGCGTGGATGGGAGCGAGAGTGAGTGTGAGAGTGAGAGTGAGAATGGGAGAGAGTGTGAGAGTGAGGACGAGGATGGGTGAGAGAGTGTGAGAGAGAGAGTGCGAATAGAAGAGAGACTGTGTGAGTGACAGCGAGGATGGGAGAGTGAGTGTGAGACTGAGAGTGCGGATGGGAGAGAGTGTGAGAGCGAGACTGAGAGCCTGGATGGGAGAGAGAGTGAGTGTGAGAGTGAAAGTGAGGATGGGAGAGAGAGTGTGAGAGTGAGAGCGAGGATTGGAGAGAGAGTGTGAAAGTGAGAGTGAGGATGGGGAGAGAGGGTGAGAATGAAACTGCGGATGGGAAGGAAAGAGTGAGAGTGAGAGTGAAGATGGGAGAGAGTGTGAGAGTGAGAGTGAGTGTGAGGATGGGAGAGAGTGTGTGAGAATGAAACTGCAGATGGGAGAGAGTGTGAGAGTGCGAGTGAGATTGAGGATGGGTTAGAGTGTGAGAGTGAGAATGAGGATGGGGAGAGAGTGTGAGAGTGAGAGTGAGGTTGGGAGGGAGATTGTGAGAGTGACAGCGAGGATGGGAGAGAGAGCGTGAGAGTGCGGAAGGGAGAGAGAGTGAGAGTGAGACTGAGAGTGAGGATGGGAGAGAGAGTGTGAGAATGAAACGGCTGATGGGAGAGAAAGAGTGAGAGTGAGAGTGAAGATGGGAGAGAGTGTGAGAGTGAGAGTGAGTGTGAGGATGGGAGAGAGAGTGTGAGATTGAGAGCGAGGATGGGAGAGAGAGTGAGAGTGACAGGGAGGATGGGAGAGAGTGTGAGAGTGAGAGTGAGGATTGGTGAGAGTATGAGAGTGAGAGTGAGGATGGGAGAGAGTGTGACAGTGAGAGTGAGAATGGGGAGAGTGTGAGACTGAGAGTGAGAATTGGAGATAGAGTGTGAGAGTGAGAGTGAGATTGAGGATGGGAGAGAGAGTGTTAGGTTGAGAGTTAGGATTGGAAAGAGAGTGTGAGTGACAGTGAAGTTGGGAGAGAGAGTGTGAGAGTGAGAGTGACGAATAAATAGAGAGTGTGAGAGTGAGAGTAAGGATGGGAGAGTGTGTGAGAGTGAGAGTGAGGATGGGAGAGAGTGTGTGAGAATGAAACTGCGGATGGGAGAGAGTGTGAGAGTGAGTGTGAGAGTGAGGATGGAAGAGAGTGTGAGAGTGAGAATGAGGATGGGGAGAGAGTGTGAAAGTGAGAGTGAGGATGGGAGAAAGAGTGTGAGAGTGACAGCGAGGATGGGAGAGAGAGTGTGAAAGTGAGAGTGAGGATGGGGAGAGAGGATGAGAATGAAACTGCGGATGGGAGAGAAAGAGTGAGAGTGAGAGTGAGAGTGAAGATGGCTGAGAGTGTGAGAGTGAGAGTGAGTGTGAGCATGGGTGAGAGAGTGTGAGATTGAGAGCGAGGATGGGAGAGAGTGTGAGAGTGACAGTGAGGATGGGAGAGAGTGTGAGAGTGAGAGTGAGGATGGGAGAGAGTGTGAGAGTGAGACTGAGGATGGGGGAGAGATTGTGAGAATGAAACTGCGGATGGGAGAGAGTGTGATAGTGAGAGGGAGAGTGTGGATGGGAGACAGTGTGATAGTGAGAATGAGGATGGGGAGAGAGTGTGAGAGTGAGAGCGTGGATGGGAGCGAGAGTGAGTGTGAGAGTGAGAGTGAGAATGGGAGAGAGTGTGAGAGTGAGGACGAGGATGGGTGAGAGAGTGTGAGAGAGAGAGTGCGAATAGAAGAGAGACTGTGTGAGTGACAGCGAGGATGGGAGAGTGAGTGTGAGACTGAGAGTGCGGATGGGAGAGAGTGTGAGAGCGAGACTGAGAGCCTGGATGGGAGAGAGAGTGAGTGTGAGAGTGAAAGTGAGGATGGGAGAGAGAGTGTGAGAGTGAGAGTGAAGATGGGAGAGAGTGTGAGAGTGAGAGTGAGTGTGAGGATGGGAGAGAGAGTGCGAGATTGAGAGCGAGGATGGGAGAGAGTGTGAGAGTGAGAGTGAGGATGGGAGAGAGTGTGAGAGTGAGAGTGAGGATGGGGAGAGTGTGAGACTGAGAGTGAGAATTGGAGATAGAGTGTGAGAGTGAGAGTGAGATTGAGGATGGGAGAGAGAGTGTTAGGTTGAGAGTTAGGATTGGAGAGAGAGTGTGAGTGACAGTGAAGTTGGGAGAGAGAGTGTGAGAGTGAGAGTGACGAATAAAGAGACAGTGTGAGAGTGAGAGTGAGGATGGGAGAGTGTGTGAGAGTGAGAGTGAGGATGGAAGAGAGAGTGTGAGAGTGAGAGCGAGGATGGGAGAGAGTGTGTGAGAATGAAACTGCGGATGGGAGAGAGTGTTTTAGGGTGAGAGTCAGGATTTGAGAGAGAGTGTGAGTGACAGTGAGGATGGGAGAGAGAGTAAGAGTGAGAGTGACGATGGAAGAGAGTGTGAGAGTGAGAGTGAGGATGGGAAGGAGGGTGTGAGAGTGAGAGTGAGGATGGGAGAGAGAGTGTGTGAGTGAGAGTGAGGATGGGAGAGAGTGTGAGAGTAAGAGTGAGGATGGGGAGAGTGTGAGACTGCGAGTGAGAATTGGAGATAGAGTGTGAGAGTGAGAGTGAGATTGAGGATGGGAAAGACAGTGTTAGGTTGAGAGTTCGGATTGGAGAGAGAGTGTGAGTGACAGTGAAGTTGGGAGAGAGAGTGTGAGAGTGAGAGTGACGAATAAAGAGACAGTGTGAGAGTGAGAGTGAGGATGGGAGAGTGTGTGAGAGTGAGAGTGAGGATGGGAGAGAGAGTGTGAGAGTGAGAGCGAGGATGGGAGAGAGTGTGTGAGAATGAAACTGCGGATGGGAGAGAGTGTGAGAGTGAGTGTGAGAGTGAGGATGGAAGAGAGTGTGAGAGCGAGAATGAGGATGGTGAGAGAGTGTGAGAGTGAGAGTGAGAATGGGAGAGAGAGTGTGAGAGTGACAGCGAGGATGGGAGAGAGAGTGTGAAAGTAAGAGTGAGGATGGGGAGAGAGGGTGAGAATGAAACTGCGGATGGGAGAGAAAGAGTGAGAGTGAGAGTGAAGATGGGAGAGAGTGTGAGAGTGAGATTGAGTGTGAAGATGGGTGAGAGAGTGTGAGAATGAAACTGCGGATGGGAGAGAGTGTGAGAGTGAGAGTGAGAGTGAGGATGGGAGAGAGTGTGAGAGTGAGAATGAGGATGGGGAGAGAGTGTGAAAGTGAGAGTAAGGATGGGAGAGTGAGTGTGAGAGTGCGAGTAAGGATGGGAGAGTGAGTGTGAGAGTGAGAGCGTGGATGGGAGAGAGAGTGAGTGTGAGAGTGAGAGTGAGAATGGGAGAGAGTGTGAGAGTGAGGACGAGGATGGGTGAGTGAGTGTGAGAGAGAGAGTGCGAATAGAAGAGAGAGTGTGTGAGTGACAGTGAGGATGGGAGAGAGAGTGGGAGAGTGAGAGTGACGATGGAAGAGAGAATGTGAGAATGAGAGTGAGGATGGGTAGGAGAGTGTGAGAGTGAGAGTGAGGATGGGAGAGAGTGTGAGATTGAGAATGAGGATGGGGAGAGAGTGTGAGAGTGCGAATAAGGATGGGAGAGTGAGTGTGAGAGTGAGAGTGTGGATGGGAGAGAGAGTGAGTGTGAGAGTGAGAGTGAGAATGGGAGAGAGTGTGAGAGTGAGGACGAGGATGGGTGAGAGAGTGTGAGAGAGAGAGTGCGAATAGAATAGAGAGTGTGAGAGTGACAGCGAGGATGTGATAGTGAGTGTGAGACTGAGAGTGCGGATGGGAGAGAGTGTGAGAGCGAGACTGAGAGCGCAGATGGGAGAGAGTGTGTGAGAGTGAGAGTGCGGATGGGATAGAGAGAGTGAGCATGAGAGTGAGAATGGGAGAGAGTGTGAGAGTGAGAGTGCAGACGGGAGCGAGTGTGAGAGTGAGAGTGAGGATGGGCGAGAGAAAGTCAGAATAAAGATGGGAGAGAGAGTGTGAGAGTGAGAGCGCAGTTGGGAGAGAGAGTGCGTGTGAGAGTGAGAGTGAGAATGGGAGAGAGTGTGAGAGTGAGAGTGAGGATGAGTGAGAGAGTGTCAGAGAGAGAGTGCGACTGGAAGAGAGAGTGTGAGAGTGACAGCGAGGATGGGAGAGAGAGTGAGAGTGAGAGTGACGATGGAAGAGATTGTGAGAGTGAGAGTGAGGATGGGAAGGACAGTGTGCGAGTGAGAGTGATGATGGGGAGAGAGTGTGAGAGTGAGAGTGAGGATGGGGAGAGTGTGAGACTGAGAGTGAGAATTGGAGATAGAGTGTGAGAGTGAGAGTGAGATTGAGGATGGGAGAGAGAGAGTGTTAGGGTGAGAGTTAGGATTGGAGAGAGAGTGTGAGTGACAGTGAAGTTGGGAGAGAGAGTGTGAGAGTGAGAGTGACGAATAAAGAGAGAGAGTGAGAGTGAGAGTGAGGATGGGAGAGTGTGTGAGAGTGAGAGTGAGGATGGGAGAGAGAGTGTGAGAGTGAGAGCGAGGATGGGAGAGAGTGTGTGAGAATGAAACTGCTGATGGGAGAGAGTGTGAGAGTGAGTGTGAGAGTGAGGATGGAAGAGAGTGTGAGAGTGAGAATGAGGATGGGGAGAGAGTGTGAGAGTGAGAGTGAGGATGGGAGAGAGAGTGTGAGAGTGACAGCGAGGATGGGAGAGAGAGTGTGAAAGTGAGAGTGAGGATGGGGAGAGAGGGTGAGAATGAAACTGCGGATGGGAGAGTGAGAGTGACGAATAAAGAGAGAGTGTGAGAGTGACAGCGAGGATGGGAGAGAGAGTGTGAGAGTGAGAGTGAAGATGGGAGCGAGTGTGAGAGTGAGAGTGAGTGTGAGGATGGGAGAGAGTGTGTGAGAATGAAACTGCGGATGGGAGAGAGTGTCATAGTGAGAGTGAGAGTGAGGATGGGAGAGAGTGGGAGAGTGAGAATGAGGATGGGGAGAGAGTGTGAGAGTGAGAGTGAGGTTGGGAGGGAGATTGTGAGAGTGACAGCGAGGATGGGAGAGAGAGTGTGAGAGTGAGAGTGCGGATGGGAGAGAGAGTGAGAGTGAGACTGAGAGTGAGGATGGGAGAGAGAGTGTGAGAATGAAACTGCTGATGGGAGGGAAAGAGTGAGAGTGAGAGTGAAGATGGGAGAGAGTGTGAGAGTGAGAGTGAGTGTGAGGATGGGAGAGAGAGTGTGAGATTGAGAGCGAGGATGGGAGAGAGAGTGAGAGTGACAGGGAGGATGGGAGAGAGTGTGAGAGTGAGAGTGAGGATTGGTGAGAGTGTGAGAGCGAGACTGAGGATGGGGGAGAGAGTGTGAGAATGAAACTGCGGATGGGAGTGAGTGTGCGAGTGAGAGTGAGAGTGAGAATTGGAGAGAGAGTGTGAGATTGAGAGCGAGGATGGGAGAGAGTGTGAGAGTGAGAGTGAGGATGGGAGAGAGTGTGAGAGTGAGAGTGAGGATGGGGAGAGTGTGAGACTGAGAGTGAGAATTGGAGATAGAGTGTGAGAGTGAGAGTGAGATTGAGGATGGGAGAGAGAGTGTGAGATTGAGAGCGAGGATGGGAGAGAGTGTGAGAGTGAGTGTGAGGATGGGAGAGAGAGAGTGTGAGATTGAGAGCGAGAATGGGAGAGAGAGTGAGAGTGACTGGGAGGATGGGAGAGAGTGTGAGGGTGAGAGTGAGAATGGGGAGAGTGTGAGACTGAGAGTGAGAATTGGAGATAGAGTGTGAGAGTAAGAGTGAGATTGAGGATGGGAGAGAGAGTGTTAGGTTGAGAGTTAGGATTGGAGAGAGAGTGTGAGTGACAGTGAAGTTGGGAGAGAGAGTGTGAGAGTGAGAGTGACGAATAAAGAGAGAGTGTGAGAGTGAGAGTGAGGATGGGAGAGTGTGTGAGAGTGAGAGTGAGGATGGGAGAGAGAGTGTGAGAGTGAGAGCGAGGATGGGAGAGAGTGTGTGAGAATGAAACTGCGGATGGGAGAGAGTGTGAGAGTGAGTGTGAGAGTGAGGATGGAAGAGAGTGTGAGAGTGAGAATGAGGATGGGGAGAGAGTGTGAGAGTGAGAGTGAGGATGGGAGAGAGAGTGTGAGAGTGACAGCGAGGATGGGAGAGAGAGTGTGAAAGTGAGAGTGAGGATGGGTAGAGAGGGTGAGAATGAAACTGCGGATGGGAGAGAAAGAGTGAGAATGAGAGTGAAGATGGCTGAGAGTGTGAGAGTGAGAGTGAGTGTGAGGATGGGTGAGAGAGTGTGAGATTGAGAGCGAGGATGGGAGAGAAAGTGAGAGAGACAGTGAGGATGGGAGAGAGTGTGAGAGTGAGAGTGAGGATGGGAGAGAGTGTGAGAGTGAGACTGAGGATGGGGGAGAGATTGTGAGAATGAAACTGCGGATGGGAGAGAGTGTGATAGTGAGAGTGAGAGTGAGGATGGGAGACAGTGTGAGAGTGAGAATGAGGATGGGTTGAGAGTGTAAGAGTGAGAGCGTGGATGGGAGAGAGAGTGAGTGTGAGAGTGAGAGTGAGAATGGGAGAGAGTGTGAGAGTGAGGACGAGGATGGGTGAGAGAGTGTGAGAGAGAGAGTGCGAATAGAAGAGAGAGTGTGTGAGTGACAGCGAGGATGGGAGAGTGAGTGTGAGACTGAGAGTGCGGATGGGAGAGTGTGTGAGAGCGAGACTGAGAGCGCGGATGGGAGAGAGAGTGAGTGTGCGAGTGAAAGTGAGGATGGGAGAGAGAGTGTGAGAGTGACAGCGAGGATGGGAGAGAGAGTGTGAAAGTGAGAGTGAGGATGGGAGAGAGGGTGAGAATGAAACTGCGGATGGGAGAGAAAGAGTGAGAGTGAGAGTGAAGATGGGAGAGAGTGTGAGAGTAAGAGTGAGTGTGAGGATGGGAGAGAGTGTGTGAGAATGAAACTGCGGATGGGAGAGAGTGTGAGAGTGAGAATGAGATTGAGGATGGGAGAGAGTGTGAGAGTGAGAATGAGGATGGGGAGAGAGTGTGAGAGTGAGAGTGAGGTTGGGAGGGAGATTGTGAGAGTGACAGCGAGGATGGGAGAGTGAGTGTGAGAGTGAGAGTGCGGATGGGAGAGAGAGTGAGAGTGAGACTGAGAGTGAGGATGGGAGAGAGAGTGTGAGAATGAAACTGCTGATGGGAGAGAAAGAGTGTGAGTGACAGTGAAGTTGGGAGAGAGAGTGTGAGAGTGAGAGTGACGAATAAAGAGAGAGTGTGTGAGTGAGAGTAAGGATGGGAGAGTGTGTGAGAGTGAGAGTGAGGATGGGAGAGAGTGTGTGAGAATGAAACTGCGGATGGGACAGAGTGTGAGAGTGAGTGTGAGAGTGAGGATGGAAGAGAGTGTGAGAGTGAGAATGAGGATGGGGAGAGAGTGTGAAAGTGAGAGTGAGGATGGGAGAAAGAGTGTGAGAGTGACAGCGAGGATGGGAGAGAGAGTGTGAAAGTGAGAGTGAGGATGGGGAGAGAGGATGAGAATGAAACTGCGGATGGGAGAGAAAGAGTGAGAGTGAGAGTGAGAGTGAAGATGGCTGAGAGTGTGAGAGTGAGAGTGAGTGTGAGCATGGGTGAGAGAGTGTGAGATTGAGAGCGAGGATGGGAGAGAGTGTGAGAGTGACAGTGAGGATGGGAGAGAGTGTGAGAGTGAGAGTGAGGATGGGAGAGAGTGTGAGAGTGAGACTGAGGATGGGGGAGAGATTGTGAGAATGAAACTGCGGATGGGAGAGAGTGTGATAGTGAGAGGGAGAGTGTGGATGGGAGACAGTGTGATAGTGAGAATGAGGATGGGGAGAGAGTGTGAGAGTGAGAGCGTGGATGGGAGCGAGAGTGAGTGTGAGAGTGAGAGTGAGAATGGGAGAGAGTGTGAGAGTGAGGACGAGGATGGGTGAGAGAGTGTGAGAGAGAGAGTGCGAATAGAAGAGAGACTGTGTGAGTGACAGCGAGGATGGGAGAGTGAGTGTGAGACTGAGAGTGCGGATGGGAGAGAGTGTGAGAGCGAGACTGAGAGCCTGGATGGGAGAGAGAGTGAGTGTGAGAGTGAAAGTGAGGATGGGAGAGAGAGTGTGAGAGTGAGAGCGAGGATTGGAGAGAGAGTGTGAAAGTGAGAGTGAGGATGGGGAGAGAGGGTGAGAATGAAACTGCGGATGGGAGAGAAAGAGTGAGAGTGAGAGTGAAGATGGGAGAGAGTGTGAGAGTGAGAGTGAGTGTGAGGATGGGAGAGAGTGTGTGAGAATGAAACTGCAGATGGGAGAGAGTGTGAGAGTGCGAGTGAGATTGAGGATGGGTTAGAGTGTGAGAGTGAGAATGAGGATGGGGAGAGAGTGTGAGAGTGAGAGTGAGGTTGGGAGGGAGATTGTGAGAGTGACAGCGAGGATGGGAGAGAGAGCGTGAGAGTGAGAGTGCGGAAGGGAGAGAGAGTGAGAGTGAGACTGAGAGTGAGGATGGGAGAGAGAGTGTGAGAATGAAACGGCTGATGGGAGAGAAAGAGTGAGAGTGAGAGTGAAGATGGGAGAGAGTGTGAGAGTGAGAGTGAGTGTGAGGATGGGAGAGAGAGTGTGAGATTGAGAGCGAGGATGGGAGAGAGAGTGAGAGTGACAGGGAGGATGGGAGAGAGTGTGAGAGTGAGAGTGAGGATTGGTGAGAGTGTGAGAGCGAGACTGAGGATGGGGGAGAGAGTGTAAGAATGAAACTGCGGATGGGAGTGAGTGTGAGAGTGAGAGTGAGAGTGAGAATGGGAGAGAGAGTGCGAGATTGAGAGCGAGGATGGGAGAGAGTGTGAGAGTGAGAGTGAGGATGGGAGAGAGTGTGAGAGTGAGAGTGAGGATGGGGAGAGTGTGAGACTGAGAGTGAGAATTGGAGATAGAGTGTGAGAGTGAGAGTGAGATTGAGGATGGGAGAGAGAGTGTTAGGTTGAGAGTTAGGATTGGAGAGAGAGTGTGAGTGACAGTGAAGTTGGGAGAGAGAGTGTGAGAGTGAGAGTGACGAATAAAGAGACAGTGTGAGAGTGAGAGTGAGGATGGGAGAGTGTGTGAGAGTGAGAGTGAGGATGGAAGAGAGAGTGTGAGAGTGAGAGCGAGGATGGGAGAGAGTGTGTGAGAATGAAACTGCGGATGGGAGAGAGTGTTTTAGGGTGAGAGTCAGGATTTGAGAGAGAGTGTGAGTGACAGTGAGGATGGGAGAGAGAGTAAGAGTGAGAGTGACGATGGAAGAGAGTGTGAGAGTGAGAGTGAGGATGGGAAGGAGGGTGTGAGAGTGAGAGTGAGGATGGGAGAGAGAGTGTGTGAGTGAGAGTGAGGATGGGAGAGAGTGTGAGAGTAAGAGTGAGGATGGGGAGAGTGTGAGACTGAGAGTGAGAATTGGAGATAGAGTGTGAGAGTGAGAGTGAGATTGAGGATGGGAAAGACAGTGTTAGGTTGAGAGTTCGGATTGGAGAGAGAGTGTGAGTGACAGTGAAGTTGGGAGAGAGAGTGTGAGAGTGAGAGTGACGAATAAAGAGACAGTGTGAGAGTGAGAGTGAGGATGGGAGAGTGTGTGAGAGTGAGAGTGAGGATGGGAGAGAGAGTGTGAGAGTGAGAGCGAGGATGGGAGAGAGTGTGTGAGAATGAAACTGCGGATGGGAGAGAGTGTGAGAGTGAGTGTGAGAGTGAGGATGGAAGAGAGTGTGAGAGCGAGAATGAGGATGGTGAGAGAGTGTGAGAGTGAGAGTGAGAATGGGAGAGAGAGTGTGAGAGTGACAGCGAGGATGGGAGAGAGAGTGTGAAAGTGAGAGTGAGGATGGGGAGAGAGGGTGAGAATGAAACTGCGGATGGGAGAGAAAGAGTGAGAGTGAGAGTGAAGATGGGAGAGAGTGTGAGAGTGAGATTGAGTGTGAAGATGGGTGAGAGAGTGTGAGAATGAAACTGCGGATGGGAGAGAGTGTGAGAGTGAGAGTGAGAGTGAGGATGGGAGAGAGTGTGAGAGTGAGAATGAGGATGGGGAGAGAGTGTGAAAGTGAGAGTAAGGATGGGAGAGTGAGTGTGAGAGTGCGAGTAAGGATGGGAGAGTGAGTGTGAGAGTGAGAGCGTGGATGGGAGAGAGAGTGAGTGTGAGAGTGAGAGTGAGAATGGGAGAGAGTGTGAGAGTGAGGACGAGGATGGGTGAGTGAGTGTGAGAGAGAGAGTGCGAATAGAAGAGAGAGTGTGTGAGTGACAGTGAGGATGGGAGAGAGAGTGGGAGAGTGAGAGTGACGATGGAAGAGAGAATGTGAGAATGAGAGTGAGGATGGGTAGGAGAGTGTGAGAGTGAGAGTGAGGATGGGAGAGAGTGTGAGATTGAGAATGAGGATGGGGAGAGAGTGTGAGAGTGCGAATAAGGATGGGAGAGTGAGTGTGAGAGTGAGAGTGTGGATGGGAGAGAGAGTGAGTGTGAGAGTGAGAGTGAGAATGGGAGAGAGTGTGAGAGTGAGGACGAGGATGGGTGAGAGAGTGTGAGAGAGAGAGTGCGAATAGAATAGAGAGTGTGAGAGTGACAGCGAGGATGTGATAGTGAGTGTGAGACTGAGAGTGCGGATGGGAGAGAGTGTGAGAGCGAGACTGAGAGCGCAGATGGGAGAGAGTGTGTGAGAGTGAGAGTGCGGATGGGATAGAGAGAGTGAGCATGAGAGTGAGAATGGGAGAGAGTGTGAGAGTGAGAGTGCAGACGGGAGCGAGTGTGAGAGTGAGAGTGAGGATGGGCGAGAGAAAGTCAGAATAAAGATGGGAGAGAGAGTGTGAGAGTGAGAGCGCAGTTGGGAGAGAGAGTGCGTGTGAGAGTGAGAGTGAGAATGGGAGAGAGTGTGAGAGTGAGAGTGAGGATGAGTGAGAGAGTGTCAGAGAGAGAGTGCGACTGGTAGAGAGAGTGTGAGAGTGACAGCGAGGATGGGAGAGAGAGTGAGAGTGAGAGTGACGATGGAAGAGATTGTGAGAGTGAGAGTGAGGATGGGAAGGACAGTGTGCGAGTGAGAGTGATGATGGGGAGAGAGTGTGAGAGTGAGAGTGAGGATGGGGAGAGTGTGAGACTGAGAGTGAGAATTGGAGATAGAGTGTGAGAGTGAGAGTGAGATTGAGGATGGGAGAGAGAGAGTGTTAGGGTGAGAGTTAGGATTGGAGAGAGAGTGTGAGTGACAGTGAAGTTGGGAGAGAGAGTGTGAGAGTGAGAGTGACGAATAAAGAGAGAGAGTGAGAGTGAGAGTGAGGATGGGAGAGTGTGTGAGAGTGAGAGTGAGGATGGGAGAGAGAGTGTGAGAGTGAGATCGAGGATGGGAGAGAGTGTGTGAGAATGAAACTGCTGATGGGAGAGAGTGTGAGAGTGAGTGTGAGAGTGAGGATGGAAGAGAGTGTGAGAGTGAGAATGAGGATGGGGAGAGAGTGTGAGAGTGAGAGTGAGGATGGGAGAGAGAGTGTGAGAGTGACAGCGAGGATGGGAGAGAGAGTGTGAAAGTGAGAGTGAGGATGGGGAGAGAGGGTGAGAATGAAACTGCGGATGGGAG
The DNA here is from genome assembly GCF_037043375.1 of Chiloscyllium plagiosum. NCBI lineage: Eukaryota > Metazoa > Chordata > Chondrichthyes > Orectolobiformes > Hemiscylliidae > Chiloscyllium > Chiloscyllium plagiosum. The sequence continues at coordinate 521,640 of NW_028270247.1, read as the reverse complement.
AGTGAGAGTGACGAATAAAGAGAGAGTGTGAGAGTGACAGCGAGGATGGGAGAGAGAGTGTGAGAGTGAGAGTGAAGATGGGAGAGAGTGTGAGAGTGAGAGCGAGTGTGAGGATGGGAGAGAGTGTGTGAGAATGAAACTGCGGATGGGAGAGAGTGTCAGAGTGAGAGTGAGAGTGAGGATGGGAGAGAGTGGGAGAGTGAGAATGAGGATGGGGAGAGAGTGTGAGAGTGAGAGTGAGGTTGGGAGGGAGATTGTGAGAGTGACAGCGAGGATGGGAGAGAGAGTGTGAGAGTGAGAGTGCGGATGGGAGAGAGAGTGAGAGTGAGACTGAGAGTGAGGATGGGAGAGAGAGTGTGAGAATGAAACTGCTGATGGGAGGGAAAGAGTGAGAGTGAGAGTGAAGATGGGAGAGAGTGTGAGAGTGAGAGTGAGTGTGAGGATGGGAGAGAGAGTGTGAGATTGAGAGCGAGGATGGGAGAGAGAGTGAGAGTGACAGGGAGGATGGGAGAGAGTGTGAGAGTGAGAGTGAGGATTGGTGAGAGTGTGAGAGCGAGACTGAGGATGGGGGAGAGAGTGTGAGAATGAAACTGCGGATGGGAGTGAGTGTGCGAGTGAGAGTGAGAGTGAGAATTGGAGAGAGAGTGTGAGATTGAGAGCGAGGATGGGAGAGAGTGTGAGAGTGAGAGTGAGGATGGGAGAGAGTGTGAGAGTGAGAGTGAGGATGGGGAGAGTGTGAGACTGAGAGTGAGAATTGGAGATAGAGTGTGAGAGTGAGAGTGAGATTGAGGATGGGAGAGAGAGTGTGAGATTGAGAGCGAGGATGGGAGAGAGTGTGAGAGTGAGTGTGAGGATGGGAGAGAGAGAGTGTGAGATTGAGAGCGAGAATGGGAGAGAGAGTGAGAGTGACTGGGAGGATGGGAGAGAGTGTGAGGGTGAGAGTGCGAATGGGGAGAGTGTGAGACTGAGAGTGAGAATTGGAGATAGAGTGTGAGAGTAAGAGTGAGATTGAGGATGGGAGAGAGAGTGTTAGGTTGAGAGTTAGGATTGGAGAGAGAGTGTGAGTGACAGTGAAGTTGGGAGAGAGAGTGTGAGAGTGAGAGTGACGAATAAAGAGAGAGTGTGAGAGTGAGAGTGAGGATGGGAGAGTGTGTGAGAGTGAGAGTGAGGATGGGAGAGAGAGTGTGAGAGTGAGAGCGAGGATGGGAGAGAGTGTGTGAGAATGAAACTGCGGATGGGAGAGAGTGTGAGAGTGAGTGTGAGAGTGAGGATGGAAGAGAGTGTGAGAGTGAGAATGAGGATGGGGAGAGAGTGTGAGAGTGAGAGTGAGGATGGGAGAGAGAGTGTGAGAGTGACAGCGAGGATGGGAGAGAGAGTGTGAAAGTGAGAGTGAGGATGGGTAGAGAGGGTGAGAATGAAACTGCGGATGGGAGAGAAAGAGTGAGAATGAGAGTGAAGATGGCTGAGAGTGTGAGAGTGAGAGTGAGTGTGAGGATGGGTGAGAGAGTGTGAGATTGAGAGCGAGGATGGGAGAGAAAGTGAGAGAGACAGTGAGGATGGGAGAGAGTGTGAGAGTGAGAGTGAGGATGGGAGAGAGTGTGAGAGTGAGACTGAGGATGGGGGAGAGATTGTGAGAATGAAACTGCGGATGGGAGAGAGTGTGATAGTGAGAGTGAGAGTGAGGATGGGAGACAGTGTGAGAGTGAGAATGAGGATGGGTTGAGAGTGTAAGAGTGAGAGCGTGGATGGGAGAGAGAGTGAGTGTGAGAGTGAGAGTGAGAATGGGAGAGAGTGTGAGAGTGAGGACGAGGATGGGTGAGAGAGTGTGAGAGAGAGAGTGCGAATAGAAGAGAGAGTGTGTGAGTGACAGCGAGGATGGGAGAGTGAGTGTGAGACTGAGAGTGCGGATGGGAGAGTGTGTGAGAGCGAGACTGAGAGCGCGGATGGGAGAGAGAGTGAGTGTGCGAGTGAAAGTGAGGATGGGAGAGAGAGTGTGAGAGTGACAGCGAGGATGGGAGAGAGAGTGTGAAAGTGAGAGTGAGGATGGGAGAGAGGGTGAGAATGAAACTGCGGATGGGAGAGAAAGAGTGAGAGTGAGAGTGAAGATGGGAGAGAGTGTGAGAGTAAGAGTGAGTGTGAGGATGGGAGAGAGTGTGTGAGAATGAAACTGCGGATGGGAGAGAGTGTGAGAGTGAGAATGAGATTGAGGATGGGAGAGAGTGTGAGAGTGAGAATGAGGATGGGGAGAGAGTGTGAGAGTGAGAGTGAGGTTGGGAGGGAGATTGTGAGAGTGACAGCGAGGATGGGAGAGTGAGTGTGAGAGTGAGAGTGCGGATGGGAGAGAGAGTGAGAGTGAGACTGAGAGTGAGGATGGGAGAGAGAGTGTGAGAATGAAACTGCTGATGGGAGAGAAAGAGTGAGAGTGAGAGTGAAGATGGGAGAGAGTGTGAGAGTGAGAGTGAGTGTGAGGATGGGAGAGAGAGTGTGAGATTGAGAGCGAGGATGGGAGAGAGAGTGAGAGTGACAGGGAGGATGGGAGAGAGTGTGAGAGTGAGAGTGAGGATTGGTGAGAGTGTGAGAGTGAGACTGCGGATGGGGGAGAGAGTGTGAGAATGAAACTGCGGATGGGAGTGAGTGTGAGAGTGAGAGTGAGAGTGAGAATGGGAGAGAGAGTGTGAGATTGAGAGCGAGGATGGGAGAGAGTGTGAGAGTGAGAGTGAGGATGGGAGAGAGTGTGAGAGTGAGAGTGAGGATGGGGAGAGTGTGAGACTGAGAGTGAGAATTGGAGATAGAGTGTGAGAGTGAGAGTGAGATTGAGGATGGGAGAGAGAGTGTGAGATTGAGAGCGAGGATGGGAGAGAGTGTGAGAGTGAGTGTGAGGATGGGAGAGAGAGGGTGAGATTGAGAGCGAGAATGGGAGAGAGAGTGAGAGTGACTGGGAGGATGGGAGAGAGTGTGAGGGTGAGAGTGAGAATGGGGAGAGTGTGAGACTGAGAGTGAGAATTGGAGATAGAGTGTGAGAGTAAGAGTGAGATTGAGGATGGGAGAGAGAGTGTTAGGTTGAGAGTTAGGATTGGAGAGAGAGTGTGAGTGACAGTGAAGTTGGGAGAGAGAGTGTGAGAGTGAGAGTGACGAATAAAGAGAGAGTGTGAGAGTGAGAGTGAGGATGGGAGAGTGTGTGAGAGTGAGAGTGAGGATGGGAGAGAGAGTGTGAGAGTGAGAGCGAGGATGGGAGAGAGTGTGTGAGAATGAAACTGCGGATGGGAGAGAGTGTGTGAGTGAGTGTAAGAGTGAGGATGGAAGAGACTGTGAGAGTGAGAATGAGGATGGGGAGAGAGTGTGAGAGTGAGAGTGAGGATGGGAGAGAGAGTGTGAGAGTGACAGCGAGGATGGGAGAGAGAGTGTGAAAGTGAGAGTGAGGATGGGGAGAGAGGGTGAGAATGAAACTGCGGATGGGAGAGAAAGAGTGAGAATGAGAGTGAAGATGGCTGAGAGTGTGAGAGTGAGAGTGAGTGTGAGGATGGGTGAGAGAGTGTGAGATTGAGAGCGAGGATGGGAGAGAAAGTGAGAGAGACAGTGAGGATGGGAGAGAGTGTGAGAATGAGAGTGAGGATGGGAGAGAGTATGAGAGTGAGACTGAGGATGGGGGAGAGATTGTGAGAATGAAACTGCGGATGGGAGAGAGTGTGATAGTGAGAGTGAGAGTGAGGATGGGAGACAGTGTGAGAGTGAGAATGAGGATGGGTTGAGAGTGTAAGAGTGAGAGCGTGGATGGGAGAGAGAGTGAGTGTGAGAGTGAGAGTGAGAATGGGAGAGAGTGTGAGAGTGAGGACGAGGATGGGTGAGAGAGTGTGAGAGAGAGAGTGCGAATAGAAGCGAGAGTGTGTGAGTGACAGCGAGGATGGGAGAGTGAGTGTGAGACTGAGAGTGCGGATGGGAGAGTGTGTGAGAGCGAGACTGAGAGCGCGGATGGGAGAGAGAGTGAGTGTGAGAGTGAAAGTGAGGATGGGAGAGAGAGTGTGAGAGTGACAGCGAGGATGGGAGAGAGAGTGTGAAAGTGAGAGTGAGGATGGGGAGAGAGGGTGAGAATGAAACTGCGGATGGGAGAGAAAGAGTGAGAGTGAGAGAGAAGATGGGAGAGAGTGTAAGAGTGAGAGTGAGTGTGAGGATGGGAGAGAGTGTGTGAGAATGAAACTGCGGATGGGAGAGAGTGTGAGAGTGAGAGTGAGATTGAGGATGGGAGAGAGTGTGAGAGTGAGAATGAGGATGGGGAGAGAGTGTGAGAGTGAGAGTGAGGTTGGGAGGGAGATTGTGAGAGTGACAGCGAGGATGGGAGAGTGAGTGTGAGAGTGAGAGTGCGGATGGGAGAGAGAGTGAGAGTGAGACTGGGAGTGAGGATGGGAGAGAGAGTGTGAGAATGAAACTGCTGATGGGAGAGAAAGAGTGAGAGTGAGAGTGAAGATGGGAGAGAGTGTGAGAGTGAGAGTGAGTGTGAGGATGGGAGAGAGAGTGTGAGATTGAGAGCGAGGATGGGAGAGAGAGTGAGAGTGACAGGGAGGATGAGAGAGAGAGTGTGAGAGTGAGAGTGAGGATTGGTGAGAGTGTGAGAGTGTGACTGAGGATGGGGGAGAGAGTGTGAGAATGAAACTGCGGATGGGAGTGAGTGTGAGAGTGAGAGTGAGAGTGAGAATGGGAGAGAGAGTGTGAGATTGAGAGCGAGGATGGGAGAGAGTGTGAGAGTGAGAGTGAGGATGGGAGAGAGTGTGAGAGTGAGAGTGAGGATGGGGAGAGTGTGAGACTGAGAGTGAGAATTGGAGATAGAGTGTGAGAGTGAGAGTGAGATTGAGGAATGGGAGAGAGACTGAGAGTGAGACTGAGAGTGAGGATGGGAGAGAGAGTGTGAGAATGAAACTGCTGATGGGAGAGAAAGAGTGAGAGTGAGAGTGAAGATGGGAGAGAGTGTGAGAGTGAGAGTGAGTGTGAGGATGGGAGGGAGAGTGAGAGTGACAGGGAGGATGGGAGAGAGTGTAATAGTGAGAGTGAGGATTGGTGAGAGTGTGAGAGTGAGAGTGAGATTGAGGATGGGAGAGAGAGTGTTAGGTTGAGAGTTAGGATTGGAGAGAGAGTGTGAGTGACAGTGAAGTTGGGAGAGAGTGTGAGAGAGAGAGTGACGAATAAAGAGAGAGTGTGAGAGTGAGAGTGAGGATGGGAGAGAGAGTGTGAGAGTGACAGCGAGGATGGGAGAGAGAGTGTGAAAGTGAGAGTGAGGATGGGTAGAGAGGGTGAGAATGAAACTGCGGATGGGAGAGAAAGAGTGAGAATGAGAGTGAAGATGGCTGAGAGTGTGAGAGTGAGAGTGAGTGTGAGGATGGGTGAGAGAGTGTGAGATTGAGAGCGAGGATGGGAGAGAAAGTGAGAGAGACAGTGAGGATGGGAGAGAGTGTGAGAGTGAGAGTGAGGATGGGAGAGAGTGTGAGAGTGAGACTGAGGATGGGGGAGAGATTGTGAGAATGAAACTGCGGATGGGAGAGAGTGTGATAGTGAGAGTGAGAGTGAGGATGGGAGACAGTGTGAGAGTGAGAATGAGGATGGGTTGAGAGTGTAAGAGTGAGAGCGTGGATGGGAGAGAGAGTGAGTGTGAGAGTGAGAGTGAGAATGGGAGAGAGTGTGAGAGTGAGGACGAGGATGGGTGAGAGAGTGTGAGAGAGAGAGTGCGAATAGAAGAGAGAGTGTGTGAGTGACAGCGAGGATGGGAGAGTGAGTGTGAGACTGAGAGTGCGGATGGGAGAGTGTGTGAGAGCGAGACTGAGAGCGCGGATGGGAGAGAGAGTGAGTGTGCGAGTGAAAGTGAGGATGGGAGAGAGAGTGTGAGAGTGACAGCGAGGATGGGAGAGAGAGTGTGAAAGTGAGAGTGAGGATGGGAGAGAGGGTGAGAATGAAACTGCGGATGGGAGAGAAAGAGTGAGAGTGAGAGTGAAGATGGGAGAGAGTGTGAGAGTAAGAGTGAGTGTGAGGATGGGAGAGAGTGTGTGAGAATGAAACTGCGGATGGGAGAGAGTGTGAGAGTGAGAATGAGATTGAGGATGGGAGAGAGTGTGAGAGTGAGAATGAGGATGGGGAGAGAGTGTGAGAGTGAGAGTGAGGTTGGGAGGGAGATTGTGAGAGTGACAGCGAGGATGGGAGAGTGAGTGTGAGAGTGAGAGTGCGGATGGGAGAGAGAGTGAGAGAATGAAACTGCTGATGGGAGAGAAAGAGTGAGAGTGAGAGTGAAGATGGGAGAGAGTGTGAGAGTGAGAGTGAGTGTGAGGATGGGAGAGAGAGTGTGAGATTGAGAGCGAGGATGGGAGAGAGAGTGAGAGTGACAGGGAGGATGGGAGAGAGTGTGAGAGTGAGAGTGAGGATTGGTGAGAGTGTGAGAGTGAGACTGCGGATGGGGGAGAGAGTGTGAGAATGAAACTGCGGATGGGAGTGAGTGTGAGAGTGAGAGTGAGAGTGAGAATGGGAGAGAGAGTGTGAGATTGAGAGCGAGGATGGGAGAGAGTGTGAGAGTGAGAGTGAGGATGGGAGAGAGTGTGAGAGTGAGAGTGAGGATGGGGAGAGTGTGAGACTGAGAGTGAGAATTGGAGATAGAGTGTGAGAGTGAGAGTGAGATTGAGGAATGGGAGAGAGACTGAGAGTGAGACTGAGAGTGAGGATGGGAGAGAGAGTGTGAGAATGAAACTGCTGATGGGAGAGAAAGAGTGAGAGTGAGAGTGAAGATGGGAGAGAGTGTGAGAGTGAGAGTGAGTGTGAGGATGGGAGGGAGAGTGAGAGTGACAGGGAGGATGGGAGAGAGTGTAATAGTGAGAGTGAGGATTGGTGAGAGTGTGAGAGTGAGAGTGAGATTGAGGATGGGAGAGAGAGTGTTAGGTTGAGAGTTAGGATTGGAGAGAGAGTGTGAGTGACAGTGAAGTTGGGAGAGAGTGTGAGAGAGAGAGTGACGAATAAAGAGAGAGTGTGAGAGTGAGAGTGAGGATGGGAGAGAGAGTGTGAGAGTGACAGCGAGGATGGGAGAGAGAGTGTGAAAGTGAGAGTGAGGATGGGTAGAGAGGGTGAGAATGAAACTGCGGATGGGAGAGAAAGAGTGAGAATGAGAGTGAAGATGGCTGAGAGTGTGAGAGTGAGAGTGAGTGTGAGGATGGGTGAGAGAGTGTGAGATTGAGAGCGAGGATGGGAGAGAAAGTGAGAGAGACAGTGAGGATGGGAGAGAGTGTGAGAGTGAGAGTGAGGATGGGAGAGAGTGTGAGAGTGAGACTGAGGATGGGGGAGAGATTGTGAGAATGAAACTGCGGATGGGAGAGAGTGTGATAGTGAGAGTGAGAGTGAGGATGGGAGACAGTGTGAGAGTGAGAATGAGGATGGGTTGAGAGTGTAAGAGTGAGAGCGTGGATGGGAGAGAGAGTGAGTGTGAGAGTGAGAGTGAGAATGGGAGAGAGTGTGAGAGTGAGGACGAGGATGGGTGAGAGAGTGTGAGAGAGAGAGTGCGAATAGAAGAGAGAGTGTGTGAGTGACAGCGAGGATGGGAGAGTGAGTGTGAGACTGAGAGTGCGGATGGGAGAGTGTGTGAGAGCGAGACTGAGAGCGCGGATGGGAGAGAGAGTGAGTGTGCGAGTGAAAGTGAGGATGGGAGAGAGAGTGTGAGAGTGACAGCGAGGATGGGAGAGAGAGTGTGAAAGTGAGAGTGAGGATGGGAGAGAGGGTGAGAATGAAACTGCGGATGGGAGAGAAAGAGTGAGAGTGAGAGTGAAGATGGGAGAGAGTGTGAGAGTAAGAGTGAGTGTGAGGATGGGAGAGAGTGTGTGAGAATGAAACTGCGGATGGGAGAGAGTGTGAGAGTGAGAATGAGATTGAGGATGGGAGAGAGTGTGAGAGTGAGAATGAGGATGGGGAGAGAGTGTGAGAGTGAGAGTGAGGTTGGGAGGGAGATTGTGAGAGTGACAGCGAAGATGGGAGAGTGAGTGTGAGAGTGAGAGTGCGGATGGGAGAGAGAGTGAGAGAATGAAACTGCTGATGGGAGAGAAAGAGTGAGAGTGAGAGTGAAGATGGGAGAGAGTGTGAGAGTGAGAGTGAGTGTGAGGATGGGAGAGAGAGTGTGAGATTGAGAGCGAGGATGGGAGAGAGAGTGAGAGTGACAGGGAGGATGGGAGAGAGTGTGAGAGTGAGAGTGAGGATTGGTGAGAGTGTGAGAGTGAGACTGCGGATGGGGGAGAGAGTGTGAGAATGAAACTGCGGATGGGAGTGAGTGTGAGAGTGAGAGTGAGAGTGAGAATGGGAGAGAGAGTGTGAGATTGAGAGCGAGGATGGGAGAGAGTGTGAGAGTGAGAGTGAGGATGGGAGAGAGTGTGAGAGTGAGAGTGAGGATGGGGAGAGTGTGAGACTGAGAGTGAGAATTGGAGATAGAGTGTGAGAGTGAGATTGAGGATGGGAGAGAGAGTGTGAGATTGAGAGCGAGGATGGGAGAGAGTGTGAGAGTGAGTGTGAGGATGGGAGAGAGAGGGTGAGATTGAGAGCGAGAATGGGAGAGAGAGTGAGAGTGACTGGGAGGATGGGAGAGTGTGTGAGGGTGAGAGTGAGAATGGGGAGAGTGTGAGACTGAGAGTGAGAATTGGAGATAGAGTGTGAGAGTAAGAGTGAGATTGAGGATGGGAGAGAGAGTGTTAGGTTGAGAGTTAGGATTGGAGAGAGAGTGTGAGTGACAGTGAAGTTGGGAGAGAGAGTGTGAGAGTGAGAGTGACGAATAAAGAGAGAGTGTGAGAGTGAGAGTGAGGATGGGAGAGTGTGTGAGAGTGAGAGTGAGGATGGGAGAGAGTGTGTGAGAATGAAACTGCGGATGGGAGAGAGTGTGAGAGTGAGTGTGAGAGTGAGGATGGAAGAGAGTGTGAGAGTGAGAATGAGGATGGGAGAGAGTGTGTGAGAATGAAACTGCGGATGGGAGAGAGTGTGAGAGTGAGTGTGAGAGTGAGGATGGAAGAGAGTGTGAGAGTGAGAATGAGGATGGGGAGAGAGTGTGAGAGTGAGAGTGAGGATGGGAGAGAGAGTGTGAGAGTGACAGCGAGGATGGGAGAGAGAGTGTGAAAGTGAGAGTGAGGATGGGGAGAGAGGGTGAGAATGAAACTGCGGATGGGAGAGAAAGAGTGAGAATGAGAGTGAAGATGGCTGAGAGTGTGAGAGTGAGAGTGAGTGTGAGGATGGGTGAGAGAGTGTGAGATTGAGAGCGAGGATGGGAGAGAAAGTGAGAGAGACAGTGAGGATGGGAGAGAGTGTGAGAATGAGAGTGAGGATGGGAGAGAGTATGAGAGTGAGACTGAGGATGGGGGAGAGATTGTGAGAATGAAACTGCGGATGGGAGAGAGTGTGATAGTGAGAGTGAGAGTGAGGATGGGAGACAGTGTGAGAGTGAGAATGAGGATGGGTTGAGAGTGTAAGAGTGAGCGCGTGGATGGGAGAGAGAGTGAGTGTGAGAGTGAGAGTGAGAATGGGAGAGAGTGTGAGAGTGAGGACGAGGATGGGTGAGAGAGTGTGAGAGAGAGAGTGCGAATAGAAGAGAGAGTGTGTGAGTGACAGCGAGGATGGGAGAGTGAGTGTGAGACTGAGAGTGCGGATGGGAGAGTGTGTGAGAGCGAGACTGAGAGCGCGGATGGGAGAGAGAGTGAGTGTGAGAGTGAAAGTGAGGATGGGAGAGAGAGTGTGAGAGTGACAGCGAGGATGGGAGAGAGAGTGTGAAAGTGAGAGTGAGGATGGGGAGAGAGGGTGAGAATGAAACTCCGGATGGGAGAGAAAGAGTGAGAGTGAGAGAGAAGATGGGAGAGAGTGTAAGAGTGAGAGTGAGTGTGAGGATGGGAGAGAGTGTGTGAGAATGAAACTGCGGATGGGAGAGAGTGTGAGAGTGAGAGTGAGATTGAGGATGGGAGAGAGTGTGAGAGTGAGAATGAGGATGGGGAGAGAGTGTGAGAGTGAGAGTGAGGTTGGGAGGGAGATTGTGAGAGTGACAGCGAGGATGGGAGAGTGAGTGTGAGAGTGAGAGTGCGGATGGGAGAGAGAGTGAGAGTGAGACTGGGAGTGAGGATGGGAGAGAGAGTGTGAGAATGAAACTGCTGATGGGAGAGAAAGAGTGAGAGTGAGAGTGAAGATGGGAGAGAGTGTGAGAGTGAGAGTGAGTGTGAGGATGGGAGAGAGAGTGTGAGATTGAGAGCGAGGATGGGAGAGAGAGTGAGAGTGACAGGGAGGATGAGAGAGAGTGTGAGAGTGAGAGTGAGGATTGGTGAGAGTGTGAGAGTGTGACTGAGGATGGGGGAGAGAGTGTGAGAATGAAACTGCGGATGGGAGTGAGTGTGAGAGTGAGAGTGAGAATGGGAGAGAGAGTGTGAGATTGAGAGCGAGGATGGGAGAGAGTGTGAGAGTGAGAGTGAGGATGGGAGAGAGTGTGAGAGTGAGAGTGAGGATGGGGAGAGTGTGAGACTGAGAGTGAGAATTGGAGATAGAGTGTGAGAGTGAGAGTGAGATTGAGGAATGGGAGAGAGAGTGAGAGTGAGACTGAGAGTGAGGATGGGAGAGAGAGTGTGAGAATGAAACTGCTGATGGGAGAGAAAGAGTGAGAGTGAGAGTGAAGATGGGAGAGAGTGTGAGAGTGAGAGTGAGTGTGAGGATGGGAGGGAGAGTGAGAGTGACAGGGAGGATGGGAGAGAGTGTAATAGTGAGAGTGAGGATTGGTGAGAGTGTGAGAGTGAGAGTGAGATTGAGGATGGGAGAGAGAGTGTTAGGTTGAGAGTTAGGATTGGAGAGAGAGTGTGAGTGACAGTGAAGTTGGGAGAGAGTGTGAGAGAGAGAGTGACGAATAAAGAGAGAGTGTGAGAGTGAGAGCGAGGATGGGAGAGAGTGTGTGAGAATGAAACTGCGGATGGGAGAGAGTGTGAGAGTGAGTGTGAGAGTGAGGATGGAAGAGAGTGTGAGAGTGAGAATGAGGATGGGGAGAGAGTGTGAGAGTGAGAGTGAGGATGGGAGAGAGAGTGTGAGAGTGACAGCGAGGATGGGAGAGAGAGTGTGAAAGTGAGAGTGAGGATGGGGAGAGAGGGTGAGAATGAAACTGTGGATGGGAGAGAAAGAGTGAGAGTGGGAGTGAGGATGGGGAGGGAGTGTGAGAGTGAGAGTGAGGATGGGCGAGAGAGTGTGAGAGTGACAGCGAGGATGGGAGAGAGAGTGTGAAAGTGAGAGTGAGGATGGGGAGAGAGGGTGAGAATGAAACTGTGGATGGGAGAGAAAGAGTGAGAGTGGGAGTGAGGATGGGGAGGGAGTGTGAGAGTGAGAGTGAGGATGGGAGAGAGAGTGTGAGAGTGATAGTGCGGTTGGGAGAGAGTGTGAGAGCGAGAGTGAGGATGGGAGAGAGTGTGAGAGTGAGAATGTGGATGGGGAGAGAGTGTGAGAGTGAGAGTGAGGATGGGAGAGAGTGTGAGAGTGAGAATGAGGATGGGGAGAGAGTGTGAGAGTGAGAGTGTGGATGGGAGAGAGTGTGAGAGTGAGAATGAGGATGCGGAGAGAGGGTGAGAGTGAGGACGAGGATGAGTGAGAGAGTGTGAGAGAGAGAGTGCGAATAGAAGAGAGAGTGTGAGAGTGACAGCGAGGATGGGAGAGTGAGTGTGGGAGTGAGAGTGCGGATGGGAGAGAGTGTGAGAGTGAGAGTGAGAGCGCGGATGGGAGAGAGAGTGAGTGTGAGAGTGAGAGTGAGAATGGGAGAGAAAGTGAGAGTGAGGATGAGGATGGGTGAGAGAGTGTGAGAGAGAGAGTGCGAATGGAATAGAGAGTGTGAGAGTGACAGCGAGGATGGGAGAGAGTGTGAGAGTTAGAGTGCGGATGGGAGAGAGTGTGAGAGCGAGAGTGAGAGTGTGGATGGGAGAGTGTGTGAGAGTGAGAGTGAGGTTGGGAGAGAGTGTGTGAGAATGAAACTGCGGATGGGAGAGAGTGTGAGAGTGAGAGTGAGAGTGAGGATGGGAGAGAGTGTGAGAGAGAGAATGAGGATTGGGGCGAGTGAGAGTGAGAATGAGGATGTGAGGGAGTGTGTGAGAGTGACAGCGAGGATGGGAGAGAGAGTGTGAGAGTGAGAGTGCGGATGGGAGAGAGAGTGTGAGTGAGACTGAGAGTGAGGATGGGACAGAGAGTGTGAGAGTGAGAGTGAGGATGGGAGAGAGAGTGTGAGAGTGAGAGTGCGGATGGGAGAGAGAGTGAGTGTGAGAGTGAGAATGGGATAGTGTGTGAGAGTGGGAGTGCAGATGGGAGAGAGTGTGAGAGTGAGAGTGAGAGTGACGATGGGAGAGAGAGAGTGAGATTAAGGATGGGAGAGAGAGTGTGAGAATGAGAGCGCAGATGGTAGAGAGAGTGAGTGTGAGAGTGAGAGTGAGAATGGGAGAGAGTGTGAGAATGAGATTGAGGATGGGGAGCAGTGTGAGAGTGAGAGTGAGAGTGAGGATGGGAGAGTGTGTGAGAGTGAGAATGAGGATGTGTGTGAGAGTGAGAGTGAGGATGGGAGAGAGAGTGTGAGAGTGAGAGTGAGGATGGGAGAGAATGTGAGAGTGAGAATGCGAATGGGAGAGTGTGTGACAGTGAGAGTGAGGATGGGAGAGAGTGTGAGAGTGAGAGTGAGAATGAGGATGGGAAAGAGATTGTGAGAGTGACAGTGAGAATGGGAGAGAGATTGTGAGAGTGTGAGTGTGGATGGGAGAGAGTGTGAGAGCGAGAGTGAGGATGGGCGAGAGAGTGTGAGAGTGACAGCGAGGATGGGAGAGAGAGTGTGAGAGTGATAGTGCAGATGGGAGAGAGTGTGAGAGCGAGAGTGAGGATGGGAGAGAAAGTGTGAGAATGAAACTGCGGATGGGAGAGAGTGTGAGAGTGAGAGTGAGAGTGAGGATGGTAGAGAGTGTGAGAGTGAGAATGTGGATGGGGAGAGAGTGTGAGAGTGAGAGTGAGGATGGGAGAGAATGTGAGAGTGAGAATGAGGATGGGGAGAGAGTGTGAGAGTGAGAGTATGGATGGGAGCGAGAGTGTGAGTGAGAGTGAGAATGGTGAGAGAGTGTGAGAGTGAGAGTGAGGATGAGAGAGAGTGTGAGAGTGAGAGTGAGGATGGGAGCGAGAGTGCGAGTGTGAGAGTGAGGATGGGAGAGAGAGTGTGATAGTGACAGTGAGGATGGTAGAGAGAGTGTGAGAGTGAGAGTGAGGGTGGGAGCGAGAGTGTGAGAGTGAGAGTGAGGATGGGAGAGAAAGTGTGAGAGTGAGAGTGTGGTTGGGAGAGAGTGTGTGAGAATGAAATTGCGGATGGGAGAGAGTGTGAGAGTGAGAGTGAGAGTGAGGATGGGAGAGAGTGTGAGAGTGAGAATGAGGATGGGGAGAGAGTGTGAGAGTGAGAGTGAAGAGGGGAGAGAGAGTGTGAGAGTGACAGCGAAGATGGGAGAGAGAGTGTGAGAGTGAGAGTGAGGATGCGAGAGAGTATATGAGTGAGAATGAGGATGGGGAGAGAGGGTGAGAATGATACTGCGGATGGGGAGAAAGAGTGTGAGAGTGACAGCGAAGATGGGAGAGAGAGTGTGAGAGTCAGAGTGAGGATGCGAGAGAGTATATGAGTGAGAATGAGGATGGGGAGAGAGGGTGAGAATGATACTGCGGATGGGGAGAAAGAGTGTGAGAGTGCGAGTGAGGATGGGAGAGAGAGTGTGAGATTGAGAGCGAGGATGGGAGAGAGTGTGAGAGTGAGAGTGAGGATGGGAGAGAGTGTGAGAGTGAGAGTGAGGATGGGAGAGAGTATGAGAGTGAGAGTGAGGACGGGGAGAGTGTGAGACTGAGAGTGACAATTGGAGATAGAGTGTGAGAGTAAGAGTGAGAGTGAGGATGGGAGACAGAGTGTTAGGGGGAGAGTTAGGTTTGGAGAGAGAGTGTGAGTGAGAGTGAGGATGGGAAGGAGAGTGTAAGAGTGAGAGTGAGGATGGGAGAGAATGTGTGAATGAGAGTGAAGATTGGAGAGAGAGTGTGAGAGTGAGAGTGAGCATGGGAGAGAGGGTGTGAGAGTGAGAGTGAGGATGGGAGAGAGTGTGAGAGTGAGAATTGGAGAGAGAGTGTGAGCGTGAGAGTGAGGATGGGAGAGAGTGTATGAGAGTGAAAGTGAGGATGGGAGAGATATTGAGAGAGTAAGAGTGACAGTGAGGATGGTAGAGAAAGAGTGAGTATGAGAATGTGAGAGAGTGGGAGAGTAAGAGTTAGAGTGAGGATGGGAGAGACAGTGTGAGAGTGAGAGTCAGGGTGAGAGAGAGACTGTGAGAGTGAGAATGAGGATCGGAGAGAGCCTGAGGATGGGAAAGAGTGTGAGAGTGAGAGTGAGGATGGGAGAGAGAGTGTGAGAGTGAAAGTCAGGATGGGAGAGAGTGTGAGAGTGAGAGTGATGATGGGAGAGAAAGAGTGAAAGTGAGAATGTGAGAGAGTGGCAGACTGAGAGTTAGAGTGTGGATGGGACCGATAGTGTGACAGTGAGAGTGAGGATGGGAGAGAGAGTGTGAGAGTGAGAGTGCGAATGGGAGAGAGTATGAGAGTGAGAGTGAGGATGGGGGAGAGAGTGTGAGAGTGAGAGTGCGAATGGGTGAGAGTGTGAGAGTGACTGTGAGGATTGGAGAGAGTGTGTGAGAGTGAAGATGGGAGAGAGTGTTAGAGTGAGGATGGGGGAGAGAGTGTGAGAGTGAGAGTGCGAATGGGAGAGAGTGTGAGAGTGAGAGTGAGGATGGGAGCGAGAGTGTGAGAGTGAGAGTGAGGATGGGAGAGAAAGTGTGAGAGTGAGAGTGTGGTTGGGAGAGAGTGTGTGAGAATGAAATTGCGGATGGGAGAGAGTGTGAGAGTGAGAGTGAGAGTGAGGATGGGAGAGAGTGTGAGAGTGAGAGTGAGGACGGGGAGAGTGTGAGACTGAGAGTGAGAATTGGAGATAGAGTGTGAGAGTAAGAGTGAGAGTGAGGATGGGAGACAGAGTGTTAGGGGGAGAGTTAGGTTTGGAGAGAGAGTGTGAGTGAGAGTGAGGATGGGAAGGAGAGTGTGAGAGTGAGAGTGAGGATGGGAGAGAGTGTGTGAATGAGAGTGAAGATTGGAGAGAGAGTGTGAGAGTGAGAGTGAGCATGGGAGAGAGAGTGTGACAGTGAGAGTGAGGATGGGAGAGAGTGTGAGAGTGAGAGTGAGGATTGGAGAGAGAGTGTGAGAGTGAGAGTGAGCATGGGAGAGAGGGTGTGAGAGTGAGAGTGAGGATGGGAGAGAGTGTGAGAGTGAGAATTGGAGAGAGAGTGTGAGCGTGAGAGTGAGGATGGGAGAGAGTGTATGAGAGTGAAAGTGAGGATGGGAGAGATATTGAGAGAGTAAGAGTGACAGTGAGGATGGTAGAGAAAGAGTGAGTATGAGAATGTGAGAGAGTGGGAGAGTAAGAGTTAGAGTGAGGATGGGAGAGACAGTGTGAGAGTGAGAGTCAGGGTGAGAGAGAGACTGTGAGAGTGAGAATGAGGATCGGAGAGAGCGTGAGGATGGGGAGAGAGTGTGAGAGTGAGAGTGAAGAGGGGAGAGAGAGTGTGAGAGTGACAGCGAAGATGGGAGAGAGAGTGTGAGAGTGAGAGTGAGGATGCGAGAGAGTATATGAGTGAGAATGAGGATGGGGAGAGAGGGTGAGAATGATACTGCGGATGGGGAGAAAGAGTGTGAGAGTGACAGCGAAGATGGGAGAGAGAGTGTGAGAGTCAGAGTGAGGATGCGAGAGAGTATATGAGTGAGAATGAGGATGGGGAGAGAGGGTGAGAATGATACTGCGGATGGGGAGAAAGAGTGTGAGAGTGCGAGTGAGGATGGGAGAGAGAGTGTGAGATTGAGAGCGAGGATGGGAGAGAGTGTGAGAGTGAGAGTGAGGATGGGAGAGAGTGTGAGAGTGAGAGTGAGGATGGGAGAGAGTATGAGAGTGAGAGTGAGGACGGGGAGAGTGTGAGACTGAGAGTGACAATTGGAGATAGAGTGTGAGAGTAAGAGTGAGAGTGAGGATGGGAGACAGAGTGTTAGGGGGAGAGTTAGGTTTGGAGAGAGAGTGCGAGTGAGAGTGAGGATGGGAAGGAGAGTGTGAGAGTGAGAGTGAGGATGGGAGAGAATGTGTGAATGAGAGTGAAGATTGGAGAGAGAGTGTGAGAGTGAGAGTGAGCATGGGAGAGAGGGTGTGAGAGTGAGAGTGAGGATGGGAGAGAGTGTGAGAGTGAGAATTGGAGAGAGAGTGTGAGCGTGAGAGTGAGGATGGGAGAGAGTGTATGAGAGTGAAAGTGAGGATGGGAGAGATATTGAGAGAGTAAGAGTGACAGTGAGGATGGTAGAGAAAGAGTGAGTATGAGAATGTGAGAGAGTGGGAGAGTAAGAGTTAGAGTGAGGATGGGAGAGACAGTGTGAGAGTGAGAGTCAGGGTGAGAGAGAGACTGTGAGAGTGAGAATGAGGATCGGAGAGAGCCTGAGGATGGGAAAGAGTGTGAGAGTGAGAGTGAGGATGGGAGAGAGAGTGTGAGAGTGAAAGTCAGGATGGGAGAGAGTGTGAGAGTGAGAGTGATGATGGGAGAGAAAGAGTGAAAGTGAGAATGTGAGAGAGTGGCAGACTGAGAGTTAGAGTGTGGATGGGACCGATAGTGTGACAGTGAGAGTGAGGATGGGAGAGAGAGTGTGAGAGTGAGAGTGCGAATGGGAGAGAGTATGAGAGTGAGAGTGAGGATGGGGGAGAGAGTGTGAGAGTGAGAGTGCGAATGGGTGAGAGTGTGAGAGTGACTGTGAGGATTGGAGAGAGTGTGTGAGAGTGAAGATGGGAGAGAGTGTTAGAGTGAGGATGGGGGAGAGAGTGTGAGAGTGAGAGTGCGAATGGGAGAGAGTGTGAGAGTGAGAGTGAGGATGGGAGAGAGTGTGAGAGAGAGAGTGAGGTTGGGAGCGAGAGTGTGAGAGTGAGAGTGAGGATGGGAGAGAAAGTGTGAGAGTGAGAGTGTGGTTGGGAGAGAGTGTGTGAGAATGAAATTGCGGATGGGAGAGAGTGAGAGAGTGAGAGTGTGAGTGAGGATGGGAGAGAGTGTGAGAGTGAGAGTGAGGACGGGGAGAGTGTGAGACTGAGAGTGAGAATTGGAGATAGAGTGTGAGAGTAAGAGTGAGAGTGAGGATGGGAGACAGAGTGTTAGGGGGAGAGTTAGGTTTGGAGAGAGAGTGTGAGTGAGAGTGAGGATGGGAAGGTGAGTGTGAGAGTGAGAGTGAGGATGGGAGAGAGTGTGTGAATGAGAGTGAAGATTGGAGAGAGAGTGTGAGAGTGAGAGTGAGCATGGGAGAGAGAGTGTGACAGTGAGAGTGAGGATGGGAGAGAGTGTGAGAGTGAGAGTGAGGATTGGAGAGAGAGTGTGAGCGTGAGAGTGAGGATGGGAGAGAGTGTGTGAGAGTGAGAGTGAGGATGGGAGAGAGTGTGAGAGTGAGAATTGGAGAGAGAGTGTGAGCGTGAGAGTGAGGATGGGAGAGAGTGTATGAGAGTGAAAGTGAGGATGGGAGAGATATTGAGAGAGTAAGAGTGACAGTGAGGATGGTAGAGAAAGAGTGAGTATGAGAATGTGAGAGAGTGGGAGAGTAAGAGTTAGAGTGAGGTTGATAGAGACAGTGTGAGAGTGAGAGTCAGGGTGAGAGAGAGACTGTGAGAGTGAGAATGAGGATCGGAGAGAGCGTGAGGATGGGAAAGAGTGTGAGAGTGAGAGTGAGGATGGGAGAGAGAGTGTGAGAGTGAAAGTCAGGATGGGAGAGAGTGTGAGAGTGAGAGTGATGATGGGAGAGAAAGAGTGAAAGTGAGAATGTGAGAGAGTGGCAGACTGAGAGTTAGAGTGTGGATGGGACCGATAGTGTGACAGTGAGAGTGAGGATGGGAGAGAGAGTGTGAGAGTGAGAGTGCGAATGGGAGAGAGTATGAGAGTGAGAGTGAGGATGGGGGAGAGAGTGTGAGAGTGAGAGTGCGAATGGGTGAGAGTGTGAGAGTGACTGTGAGGATTGGAGAGAGTGTGTGAGAGTGAAGATGGGAGAGAGTGTTAGAGTGAGGATGGGGGAGAGAGTGTGAGAGTGAGAGTGCGAATGGGAGAGAGTGTGAGAGTGAGAGTGAGGATGGGAGAGAGTGTGAGAGAGAGAGTGAGGTTGGGAGCGAGAGTGTGAGAGTGAGAGTGAGGATGGGAGAGAAAGTGTGAGAGTGAGAGTGTGGTTGGGAGAGAGTGTGTGAGAATGAAATTGCGGATGGGAGAGAGTGTGAGAGTGAGAGTGAGAGTGAGGATGGGAGAGAGTGTGAGAGTGAGAGTGAGGACGGGGAGAGTGTGAGACTGAGAGTGACAATTGGAGATAGAGTGTGAGAGTAAGAGTGAGAGTGAGGATGGGAGACAGAGTGTTAGGGGGAGAGTTAGGTTTGGAGAGAGAGTGTGAGTGAGAGTGAGGATGGGAAGGAGAGTGTGAGAGTGAGAGTGAGGATGGGAGAGAGTGTGTGAATGAGAGTGAAGATTGGAGAGAGAGTGTGAGAGTGAGAGTGAGCATGGGAGAGAGAGTGTGACAGCGAGAATGAGGATGGGAGAGAGTGTGAGAGTGAGAGTGAGGATTGGAGAGAGAGTGTGAGCGTGAGAGTGAGGATGGGAGAGAGTGTATGAGAGTGAAAGTGAGGATGGGAGAGATATTGAGAGAGTAAGAGTGACAGTGAGGATGGTAGAGAAAGAGTGAGAATGAGAATGTGAGAGAGTGGGAGAGTAAGAGTTAGAGTGAGGATGGGAGAGACAGTGTGAGAGTGAGAGTGAGGATGAGAGAGAGACTGTGAGAGTGAGAATGAGGATCGGAGAGAGCGTGAGGATGGGAAAGAGTGTGAGAGTGAGAGTGAGGATGGGAGAGAGAGTGTGAGAGTGAAAGTCAGGATGGGAGAGAGTGTGAGAGTGAGAGTGATGATGGGAGAGAAAGAGTGAAAGTGAGAATGTGAGAGAGTGGCAGACTGAGAGTTAGAGTGTGGATGGGACCGATAGTGTGACAGTGAGAGTGAGGATGGGAGAGAGAGTGTGAGAGTGAGAGTGCGAATGGGAGAGAGTATGAGAGTGAGAGTGAGGATGGGGGAGAGAGTGTGAGAGTGAGAGTGCGAATGGGTGAGAGTGTGAGAGTGACTGTGAGGATTGGAGAGAGTGTGTGAGAGTGAAGATGGGAGAGAGTGTTAGAGTGAGGATGGGGGAGAGAGTGTGAGAGTGAGAGTGCGAATGGGAGAGAGTGTGAGAGTGAGAGTGAGGATGGGAGAGAGTGTAAGAGAGAGAGTGATGATGGGAGAGAAAGAGTGAAAGTGAGAATGTGAGAGAGTGGCAGACTGAGAGTTAGAGTGTGGATGGGACCGATAGTGTGACAGTGAGAGTGAGGATGGGAGAGAGAGTGTGAGAGTGAGAGTGCGAATGGGAGAGAGTATGAGAGTGAGAGTGAGGATGGGGGAGAGAGTGTGAGAGTGAGAGTGCGAATGGGTGAGAGTGTGAGAGTGACTGTGAGGATTGGAGAGAGTGTGTGAGAGTGAAGATGGGAGAGAGTGTTAGAGTGAGGATGGGGAGAGAGTGTGAGAGTGAGAGTGCGAATGGGAGAGAGTGTGAGAGTGACAGATAGGATGGGAGAGAGTGTGAGAGTGAGAGTGAGAGTGAGGATTGGCGAGTGTGTGAGAGTGAGAGTGAGGATGGGAGAGAAAGTGTGAGAGTGAGAGTGAGGTTGGGAGAGAGTGTGTGAGAATGAAACTGCGGATGGGAGAGAGTGTGAGAGTGAGAGTGAGAATGAGGATGGGAGAGAGTGTGAGAGTGAGAATGAGGGTGGGGATAGAGTGTGAGAGTGACTGCGAGGATGGGAGAGAGAGTGTGAGAGTGAGAGTGAGGATGGAGAGAGCGTGAGAGTGAGAATGAGGATAGGGAGAGAGGGTGAGAATAATACTGCGGATGGGAGAGAAAGAGTGAGAGTGAGACTGAAGATGGGAGAGAGTTTGAGAGTGAGAGTGAGAGTGAGGATGGGAGAGAGAGTGTGAGATTGAGAGCGAGGAAGGGAGAGAGTGTGAGAGTGACAGTGAGGATGGGAGAGAGTGTGACAGTGAGACTGAGGATAGGGGAGAGAGTGTGAGAATGAAACTGCGGATGGGAGAGAGTGTGAGAGTGAGAGTGAGAGTGAGGATGGGAGAGAGAGTGTGAGATTGAGAGCGAGGATGGGAGAGAGTGTGAGAGTGAGAGTGAGGATGGGAGAGAGTGTGAGACTGAGAGTGAGAATTGGAGATAGAGTGTGAGAGTAAAAGTGAGAGTGAGGATGAGAGAGAGAGTTTTAGGGTGAGAGTTCGTATTGTAGAGAGAGTGTGAGTGACTGTGAGGATGGGAGAGAGAGTGTGAGAGTGAGAGTGACGATGGAAGAGAGAGTGTGAGAGTGAGAGTGAGGATGGGAAGGAGAGTGTGATAGTGAGAGTGAGGATTGGAGAGAGTGTGTGAATGAGAGTGAAGATTGGAGACAGAGTGTGAGAGTGAGAGTGAGGATGGTAGAGAGTGTGTGAGAGTGAGAGTGAGATGGGAGTCAGTGAGAGTGAGGATCGCAGAGAGAGTGTGAGAGTGAGAGTGAGGATGGGAGATAGTGTGAGAGTGAGAGTGAGAATGGGAGAGAGAATGTGAGAGTGAAAGTGAGGATGGGAGAGAATGTGAGAGTGAAAGTGAGGATGGGAGAGAAAGAGTGAGAGTGAGAATGTGAGAGAGTGAGAGAGTGAGAGTTTTAGTGAGGATGGGAAAGATAGTGTTAGAGTGACAGTGAGGATGGGAGACAGAGTGTGAGAGTGAGAATGAGGATGGGAGAGAGATTGAGAATGGGAGAGAGAGTGTGAGAGTGTGAGTGCGGATGGTAGAGAGAGTGTGAGAGTGAGATGGGAGAGCGTGAGAGTGAGGATCGGACAGAGAGTGTAAGAGTGAAAGTGCGAATGGGAGAGAGTGTGAGAGTGAGAATGAGGATGGGAGAGAGTGAAAGAGTGAGAGTGTGAATGGAGAGATTGTGAGAGTGAGGATGAGGATGAGGATGGGAGAGAGAGTGTGAGAGTGAGAGTGAGGATGGGAGAGAGAGTGTGTGAATGAGAGTGAGGATGGGAGAGAGAGTGTGAGAGTGAGAGTGAGGATGGGAGAGTGTGAGAGTGAGAGTGAGGATGGGAGAGAGAGTGTGACAGTGAGAGTGAGAGTGAGGATGGGAGAGAGTGTGTGAGGGTGAGAGTGAGGATTGGAGAGAGAGTGTGAGAGTGAGAGTGAGGATGGGAGAGAGAGTGCGAGAGTGAGAGTGAGGATGGGAGAGAGTGTGAGAGTGAGAGTGAGGATGGGAGAGAGTGTGTGACAGTGAGAGTGAGAGTGAGGATGGGAGAGAGTGTGTGAGGGTGAGAGTGAGAATTGGAGAGAGAGTGGAAGAATGAGAGTGAGGATGGGAGAGAGAGTGTGAGAGTGAGAGTGAGGATGGGGAGAGAGTGTGAGAGTGAGAGTGAGGATGGGAGAGAGTGTGTGAGAGTGATAGTGAGGACGGGAGAGAGAGTGTGAGACTGAGAGTGAGGCTTGGAGAGAGAGTGTGAGAGTGAAAGTGAGGATGGGAGAGAGTGTGTGAGAGTGAAAGTGAGGATGGGAGAGATATTGAGAGAGTGAGAGTGACAGTGAGGATGGGAGAGAGATTGTGAGAGTGAGAGTGAGATTGGGAGAGAGAGTGTGAGAGTGAGATTGAGAGTGAGGATGGGAGAGAGAGTGTGAGAGTGAGAGTGAGGATGGGGAGAGAGTGTGAGAGTGTGTGTGAGGATGGGAGAGAGTGTGGGAGTGAGAATGAGGATGGGTGAGAGTGTGAGAGTGAGGATGGGAGAGAGAGAGTGTGAGAGTGAGAGTGAGGATGAGGAGAGAGTGTGAGAGTGAGAGTGAGGGTGGGAGGGAGAGTGTGTGAGTGAGAATTGGAGAGAGTGTGAGAGTGAGAGTGTGGATGGGAGAGAGTGTGAGAGTGAGAATGAGGATGCGGAGAGAGGGTGAGAGTGAGGACGAGGATGAGTGAGAGAGTGTGAGAGAGAGAGTGCGAATAGAAGAGAGAGTGTGAGAGTGACAGCGAGGATGGGAGAGTGAGTGTGGGAGTGAGAGTGCGGATGGGAGAGAGTGTGAGAGTGAGAGTGAGAGCGCGGATGGGAGAGAGAGTGAGTGTGAGAGTGAGAGTGAGAATGGGAGAGAAAGTGAGAGTGAGGATGAGGATGGGTGAGAGAGTGTGAGAGAGAGAGTGCGAATGGAATAGAGAGTGTGAGAGTGACAGCGAGGATGGGAGAGAGTGTGAGAGTTAGAGTGCGGATGGGAGAGAGTGTGAGAGCGAGAGTGAGAGTGTGGATGGGAGAGTGTGTGAGAGTGAGAGTGAGGTTGGGAGAGAGTGTGTGAGAATGAAACTGCGGATGGGAGAGAGTGTGAGAGTGAGAGTGAGAGTGAGGATGGGAGAGAGTGTGAGAGAGAGAATGAGGATTGGGGCGAGTGAGAGTGAGAATGAGGATGTGAGAGAGAGTGTGAGAGTGACAGCGAGGATGGGAGAGAGAGTGTGAGAGTGAGAGTGCGGATGGGAGAGAGAGTGTGAGTGAGACTGAGAGTGAGGATGGGACAGAGAGTGTGAGAGTGAGAGTGAGGATGGGAGAGAGAGTGTGAGAGTGAGAGTGCGGATGGGAGAGAGAGTGAGTGTGAGAGTGAGAATGGGATAGTGTGTGAGAGTGGGAGTGCAGATGGGAGAGAGTGTGTGAGTGAGAGTGAGAGTGACGATGGGAGAGAGAGAGTGAGATTAAGGATGGGAGAGAGAGTGTGAGAATGAGAGCGCAGATGGTAGAGAGAGTGAGTGTGAGAGTGAGAGTGAGAATGGGAGAGAGTGTGAGAATGAGATTGAGGATGGGGGAGCAGTGTGAGAGTGAGAGTGAGAGTGAGGATGGGAGAGTGTGTGAGAGTGAGAATGAGGATGTGTGTGAGAGTGAGAGTGAGGATGGGAGAGAGAGTGTGAGAGTGAGAGTGAGGATGGGAGAGAATGTGAGAGTGAGAATGCGAATGGGAGAGTGTGTGACAGTGAGAGTGAGGATGGGAGAGAGTGTGAGAGTGAGAGTGAGAATGAGGATGGGAAAGAGATTGTGAGAGTGACAGTGAGAATGGGAGAGAGATTGTGAGAGTGTGAGTGTGGATGGGACAGAGAGTATGAGGGTGGGAGTGAGGAATGGGAGGGAGTGTGAGAGTGAGAGTGAGGATGGGCGAGAGAGTGTGAGAGTGACAGCGAGGATGGGAGAGAGAGTGTGAGAGTGATAGTGCAGATGGGAGAGAGTGTGAGAGCGAGAGTGAGGATGGGAGAGAAAGTGTGAGAATGAAACTGCGGATGGGAGAGAGTGTGAGAGTGAGAGTGAGAGTGAGGATGGTAGAGAGTGTGAGAGTGAGAATGTGGATGGGGAGAGAGTGTGAGAGTGAGAGTGAGGATGGGAGAGAGTGTGAGAGTGAGAATGAGGATGGGGAGAGAGTGTGAGAGTGAGAGTATGGATGGGAGCGAGAGTGTGAGTGAGAGTGAGAATGGTGAGAGAGTGTGAGAGTGAGAGTGAGGATGAGAGAGAGTGTGAGAGTGAGAGTGAGGATGGGAGCGAGAGTGCGAGTGTGAGAGTGAGGATGGGAGAGAGAGTGTGATAGTGACAGTGAGGATGGTAGAGAGAGTGTGAGAGTGAGAGTGAGGGTGGGAGCGAGAGTGTGAGAGTGAGAGTGAGGATGGGAGAGAAAGTGTGAGAGTGAGAGTGTGGTTGGGAGAGAGTGTGTGAGAATGAAATTGCGGATGGGAGAGAGTGTGAGAGTGAGAGTGAGAGTGAGGATGGGAGAGAGTGTGAGAGTGAGAATGAGGATGGGGAGAGAGTGTGAGAGTGAGAGTGAAGAGGGGAGAGAGAGTGTGAGAGTGACAGCGAAGATGGGAGAGAGAGTGTGAGAGTGAGAGTGAGGATGCGAGAGAGTATATGAGTGAGAATGAGGATGGGGAGAGAGGGTGAGAATGATACTGCGGATGGGGAGAAAGAGTGTGAGAGTGACAGCGAAGATGGGAGAGAGAGTGTGAGAGTCAGAGTGAGGATGCGAGAGAGTATATGAGTGAGAATGAGGATGGGGAGAGAGGGTGAGAATGATACTGCGGATGGGGAGAAAGAGTGTGAGAGTGCGAGTGAGGATGGGAGAGAGAGTGTGAGATTGAGAGCGAGGATGGGAGAGAGTGTGAGAGTGAGAGTGAGGATGGGAGAGAGTGTGAGAGTGAGAGTGAGGATGGGAGAGAGTATGAGAGTGAGAGTGAGGACGGGGAGAGTGTGAGACTGAGAGTGACAATTGGAGATAGAGTGTGAGAGTAAGAGTGAGAGTGAGGATGGGAGACAGAGTGTTAGGGGGAGAGTTAGGTTTGGAGAGAGAGTGTGAGTGAGAGTGAGGATGGGAAGGAGAGTGTGAGAGTGAGAGTGAGGATGGGAGAGAATGTGTGAATGAGAGTGAAGATTGGAGAGAGAGTGTGAGAGTGAGAGTGAGCATGGGAGAGAGGGTGTGAGAGTGAGAGTGAGGATGGGAGAGAGTGTGAGAGTGAGAATTGGAGAGAGAGTGTGAGCGTGAGAGTGAGGATGGGAGAGAGTGTATGAGAGTGAAAGTGAGGATGGGAGAGATATTGAGAGAGTAAGAGTGACAGTGAGGATGGTAGAGAAAGAGTGAGTATGAGAATGTGAGAGAGTGGGAGAGTAAGAGTTAGAGTGAGGATGGGAGAGACAGTGTGAGAGTGAGAGTCAGGGTGAGAGAGAGACTGTGAGAGTGAGAATGAGGATCGGAGAGAGCCTGAGGATGGGAAAGAGTGTGAGAGTGAGAGTGAGGATGGGAGAGAGAGTGTGAGAGTGAAAGTCAGGATGGGAGAGAGTGTGAGAGTGAGAGTGATGATGGGAGAGAAAGAGTGAAAGTGAGAATGTGAGAGAGTGGCAGACTGAGAGTTAGAGTGTGGATGGGACCGATAGTGTGACAGTGAGAGTGAGGATGGGAGAGAGAGTGTGAGAGTGAGAGTGCGAATGGGAGAGAGTATGAGAGTGAGAGTGAGGATGGGGGAGAGAGTGTGAGAGTGAGAGTGCGAATGGGTGAGAGTGTGAGAGTGACTGTGAGGATTGGAGAGAGTGTGTGAGAGTGAAGATGGGAGAGAGTGTTAGAGTGAGGATGGGGGAGAGAGTGTGAGAGTGAGAGTGCGAATGGGAGAGAGTGTGAGAGTGAGAGTGAGGATGGGAGAGAGTGTGAGAGAGAGAGTGAGGTTGGGAGCGAGAGTGTGAGAGTGAGAGTGAGGATGGGAGAGAAAGTGTGAGAGTGAGAGTGTGGTTGGGAGAGAGTGTGTGAGAATGAAATTGCGGATGGGAGAGAGTGTGAGAGTGAGAGTGAGAGTGAGGATGGGAGAGAGTGTGAGAGTGAGAGTGAGGACGGGGAGAGTGTGAGACTGAGAGTGAGAATTGGAGATAGAGTGTGAGAGTAAGAGTGAGAGTGAGGATGGGAGACAGAGTGTTAGGGGGAGAGTTAGGTTTGGAGAGAGAGTGTGAGTGAGAGTGAGGATGGGAAGGAGAGTGTGAGAGTGAGAGTGAGGATGGGAGAGAGTGTGTGAATGAAAGTGAAGATTGGAGAGAGAGTGTGAGAGTGAGAGTGAGCATGGGAGAGAGAGTGTGACAGTGAGAGTGAGGATGGGAGAGAGTGTGAGAGTGAGAGTGAGGATTGGAGAGAGAGTGTAAGCGTGAGAGTGAGGATGGGAGAGAGTGTGTGAGAGTGAGAGTGAGGATGGGAGAGAGTGTGAGAGTGAGAATTGGAGAGAGAGTGTGAGCGTGAGAGTGAGGATGGGAGAGAGTGTATGAGAGTGAAAGTGAGGATGGGAGAGATATTGAGAGAGTAAGAGTGACAGTGAGGATGGTAGAGAAAGAGTGAGTATGAGAATGTGAGAGAGTGGGAGAGTAAGAGTTAGAGTGAGGTTGATAGAGACAGTGTGAGAGTGAGAGTCAGGGTGAGAGAGAGACTGTGAGAGTGAGAATGAGGATCGGAGAGAGCGTGAGGATGGGAAAGAGTGTGAGAGTGAGAGTGAGGATGGGAGAGAGAGTGTGAGAGTGAAAGTCAGGATGGGAGAGAGTGTGAGAGTGAGAGTGATGATGGGAGAGAAAGAGTGAAAGTGAGAATGTGAGAGAGTGGCAGACTGAGAGTTAGAGTGTGGATGGGACCGATAGTGTGACAGTGAGAGTGAGGATGGGAGAGAGAGTGTGAGAGTGAGAGTGCGAATGGGAGAGAGTATGAGAGTGAGAGTGAGGATGGGGGAGAGAGTGTGAGAGTGAGAGTGCGAATGGGTGAGAGTGTGAGAGTGACTGTGAGGATTGGAGAGAGTGTGTGAGAGTGAAGATGGGAGAGAGTGTTAGAGTGAGGATGGGGGAGAGAGTGTGAGAGTGAGAGTGCGAATGGGAGAGAGTGTGAGAGTGAGAGTGAGGATGGGAGAGAGTGTGAGAGAGAGAGTGAGGTTGGGAGCGAGAGTGTGAGAGTGAGAGTGAGGATGGGAGAGAAAGTGTGAGAGTGAGAGTGTGGTTGGGAGAGAGTGTGTGAGAATGAAATTGCGGATGGGAGAGAGTGTGAGAGTGAGAGTGAGAGTGAGGATGGGAGAGAGTGTGAGAGTGAGAGTGAGGACGGGGAGAGTGTGAGACTGAGAGTGAGAATTGGAGATAGAGTGTGAGAGTAAGAGTGAGAGTGAGGATGGGAGACAGAGTGTTAGGGGGAGAGTTAGGTTTGGAGAGAGAGTGTGAGTGAGAGTGAGGATGGGAAGGAGAGTGTGAGAGTGAGAGTGAGGATGGGAGAGAGTGTGTGAATGAGAGTGAAGATTGGAGAGAGAGTGTGAGAGTGAGAGTGAGCATGGGAGAGAGAGTGTGACAGTGAGAGTGAGGATGGGAGAGAGTGTGTGAGCGTGAGAGTGAGGATGGGAGAGAGTGTATGAGAGTGAAAGTGAGGATGGGAGAGATATTGAGAGAGTAAGAGTGACAGTGAGGATGGTAGAGAAAGAGTGAGAATGAGAATGTGAGAGAGTGGGAGAGTAAGAGTTAGAGTGAGGATGGGAGAGACAGTGTGAGAGTGAGAGTGAGGATGAGAGAGAGACTGTGAGAGTGAGAATGAGGATCGGAGAGAGCGTGAGGATGGGAAAGAGTGTGAGAGTGAGAGTGAGGATGGGAGAGAGAGTGTGAGAGTGAAAGTCAGGATGGGAGAGAGTGTGAGAGTGAGAGTGATGATGGGAGAGAAAGAGTGAAAGTGAGAATGTGAGAGAGTGGCAGACTGAGAGTTAGAGTGTGGATGGGACCGATAGTGTGACAGTGAGAGTGAGGATGGGAGAGAGAGTGTGAGAGTGAGAGTGCGAATGGGAGAGAGTATGAGAGTGAGAGTGAGGATGGGGGAGAGAGTGTGAGAGTGAGAGTGCGAATGGGTGAGAGTGTGAGAGTGACTGTGAGGATTGGAGAGAGTGTGTGAGAGTGAAGATGGGAGAGAGTGTTAGAGTGAGGATGGCGGAGAGAGTGTGAGAGTGAGAGTGCGAATGGGAGAGAGTGTGAGAGTGAGAGTGAGGATGGGAGAGAGTGTGAGAGAGAGAGTGATGATGGGAGAGAAAGAGTGAAAGTGAGAATGTGAGAGAGTGGCAGACTGAGAGTTAGAGTGTGGATGGGACCGATAGTGTGACAGTGAGAGTGAGGATGGGAGAGAGAGTGTGAGAGTGAGAGTGCGAATGGGAGAGAGTATGAGAGTGAGAGTGAGGATGGGGGAGAGAGTGTGAGAGTGAGAGTGCGAATGGGTGAGAGTGTGAGAGTGACTGTGAGGATTGGAGAGAGTGTGTGAGAGTGAAGATGGGAGAGAGTGTTAGAGTGAGGATGGGGAGAGAGTGTGAGAGTGAGAGTGCGAATGGGAGAGAGTGTGAGAGTGACAGATAGGATGGGAGAGAGTGTGAGAGTGAGAGTGAGAGTGAGGATTGGCGAGTGTGTGAGAGTGAGAGTGAGGATGGGAGAGAAAGTGTGAGAGTGAGAGTGAGGTTGGGAGAGAGTGTGTGAGAATGAAACTGCGGATGGGAGAGAGTGTGAGAGTGAGAGTGAGAATGAGGATGGGAGAGAGTGTGAGAGTGAGAGTGAGGGTGGGGATAGAGTGTGAGAGTGACTGCGAGGATGGGAGAGAGAGTGTGAGAGTGAGAGTGAGGATGGAGAGAGCGTGAGAGTGAGAATGAGGATAGGGAGAGAGGGTGAGAATAATACTGCGGATGGGAGAGAAAGAGTGAGAGTGAGACTGAAGATGGGAGAGAGTTTGAGAGTGAGAGTGAGAGTGAGGATGGGAGAGAGAGTGTGAGATTGAGAGCGAGGAAGGGAGAGAGTGTGAGAGTGACAGTGAGGATGGGAGAGAGTGTGACAGTGAGACTGAGGATAGGGGAGAGAGTGTGAGAATGAAACTGCGGATGGGAGAGAGTGTGAGAGTGAGAGTGAGAGTGAGGATGGGAGAGAGAGTGTGAGATTGAGAGCGAGGATGGGAGAGAGTGTGAGAGTGAGAGTGAGGATGGGAGAGAGTGTGAGACTGAGAGTGAGAATTGGAGATAGAGTGTGAGAGTAAAAGTGAGAGTGAGGATGAGAGAGAGAGTTTTAGGGTGAGAGTTCGTATTGTAGAGAGAGTGTGAGTGACTGTGAGGATGGGAGAGAGAGTGTGAGAGTGAGAGTGACGATGGAAGAGAGAGTGTGAGAGTGAGAGTGAGGATGGGAAGGAGAGTGTGATAGTGAGAGTGAGGATTGGAGAGAGTGTGTGAATGAGAGTGAAGATTGGAGACAGAGTGTGAGAGTGAGAGTGAGGATGGTAGAGAGTGTGTGAGAGTGAGAGTGAGATGGGAGTCAGTGAGAGTGAGGATCGCAGAGAGAGTGTGAGAGTGAGAGTGAGGATGGGAGATAGTGTGAGAGTGAGAGTGAGAATGGGAGAGAGAATGTGAGAGTGAAAGTGAGGATGGGAGAGAATGTGAGAGTGAAAGTGAGGATGGGAGAGAAAGAGTGAGAGTGAGAATGTGAGAGAGTGAGAGAGTGAGAGTTTTAGTGAGGATGGGAAAGATAGTGTTAGAGTGACAGTGAGGATGGGAGACAGAGTGTGAGAGTGAGAATGAGGATGGGAGAGAGATTGAGAATGGGAGAGAGAGTGTGAGAGTGTGAGTGCGGATGGTAGAGAGAGTGTGAGAGTGAGATGGGAGAGCGTGAGAGTGAGGATCGGACAGAGAGTGTAAGAGTGAAAGTGCGAATGGGATAGAGTGTGAGAGTGAGAATGAGGATGGGAGAGAGTGAAAGAGTGAGCGTGAGGATGGGAGAGAGAGTGTGAGAGTGAGAATGAGGATGGGAGAGTGTGTGAGAGTGAGAGTGTGAATGGAGAGATTGTGAGAGTGAGGATGAGGATGAGGATGGGAGAGAGAGTGTGAGAGTGAGAGTGAGGATGGGAGAGAGAGTGTGTGAATGAGAGTGAGGATGGGAGAGAGAGTGTGAGAGTGAGAGTGAGGATGGGAGAGAGTGTGAGAGTGAGAGTGAGGATGGGAGAGAGAGTGTGACAGTGAGAGTGAGAGTGAGGATGGGAGAGAGTGTGTGAGGGTGAGAGTGAGGATTGGAGAGAGAGTGTGAGAGTGAGAGTGAGGATGGGAGAGAGAGTGCGAGAGTGAGAGTGAGGATGGGAGAGAGTGTGAGAGTGAGAGTGAGGATGGGAGAGAGTGTGTGACAGTGAGAGTGAGAGTGAGGATGGGAGAGAGTGTGTGAGGGTGAGAGTGAGAATTGGAGAGAGAGTGGAAGAATGAGAGTGAGGATGGGAGAGAGAGTGTGAGAGTGAGAGTGAGGATGGGGAGAGAGTGTGAGAGTGAGAGTGAGGATGGGAGAGAGTGTGTGAGAGTGATAGTGAGGACGGGAGAGAGAGTGTGAGACTGAGAGTGAGGCTTGGAGAGAGAGTGTGAGAGTGAAAGTGAGGATGGGAGAGAGTGTGTGAGAGTGAAAGTGAGGATGGGAGAGATATTGAGAGAGTGAGAGTGACAGTGAGGATGGGAGAGAGATTGTGAGAGTGAGAGTGAGATTGGGAGAGAGAGTGTGAGAGTGAGATTGAGAGTGAGGATGGGAGAGAGAGTGTGAGAGTGAGAGTGAGGATGGGGAGAGAGTGTGAGAGTGTGTGTGAGGATGGGAGAGAGTGTGGGAGTGAGAATGAGGATGGGTGAGAGTGTGAGAGTGAGGATGGGAGAGAGAGAGTGTGAGAGTGAGAGTGAGGATGAGGAGAGAGTGTGAGAGTGAGAGTGAGGGTGGGAGGGAGAGTGTGTGAGTGAGAATTGGAGAGAGTGTGAGAGTGGAAGTTCGAATGGGAGAGAGTGTGAGGGTGAGAGTGTGGATGGGAGAGAGAGTGTGAGAGTGAGAGTGAAGGTGTGAGAGAGTGTGAGTGTGAGAGGGCGGATGGGAGAGAGAGTGTAAGAGTGAGAGTGAGGATGGGAGAGAGAGTGTGAGAGTCACAGTGAGGATGGGAGAGAGAGTGTGAGAGCCAGAATGGGAGAGAGTGGGGGAGTGGAATTGCGGATGGGAGTGAGTGTGAGAGTGAGAGTGAGGGCGGGAGAGAGAGTGTGAGGGTGAGAGTGAGGATGGGAGAGAGTGTGTGAGAGTGAGAATGAGAATGGGAGAGAGAGTGAGAATGGGAGATGGAGCGTGAAAATAACAGTGAGGATGGAAGAGAGAGTTTGAGAGTGAGAGTGTGGATGGGAGAGAGAGTGTTAGAGTGAGAGTGAGGGTGGGAGAGAGAGAGTGAGAGTGTGGTTGGGAGAGAGTGTGTGAGAATGAAACTGCGGATGGGAGAGAGTGTGAGAGTGAGAGTGAGAGTGAGGATGGGAGAGAGAGAGTGAGAGTGACAGTGAGGATGGGAGAGAGAGAGAGTGAGAGCGAGAGTGAGGATGGGAGAGAGAGTGTGAGATTGAGAGCGAGGA
Source organism: Chiloscyllium plagiosum (assembly GCF_037043375.1). Taxonomy (NCBI): domain Eukaryota; kingdom Metazoa; phylum Chordata; class Chondrichthyes; order Orectolobiformes; family Hemiscylliidae; genus Chiloscyllium; species Chiloscyllium plagiosum. The sequence goes on along the minus strand of NW_028270247.1, from coordinate 490,569 downwards.
TGGGAGAGAGAGTATGAGAGTGAGAGTGACGAGGGGAGGGAGAGTGTGAGAATGAGAGTGAGAATGGGAGAGAGTGTGAGAGTGAGAGTGAGGATGGGAGAGAGAGTGTGAGAGTGAGAGTGTTGATGGGAGAGAGAGAGTGGGAATGAGAGTGAGGATGGGAGAGAATGTGAGAGTGAGAGTGAGGATGGGAGAGAGTGTGAGAGAGAGAGTGAGGTTGGGAGCGAGAGTGTGAGAGTGAGAGTGAGGATGGGAGAGAAAGTGTGAGAGTGAGAGTGCGGTTGGGAGAGAGTGTGTGAGAATGAAATTGCGGATGGGAGAGAGTGTGAGAGTGAGAGTGAGAGTGAGGATGGGAGAGAGTGTGAGAGTGAGAGTGAGGACGGGGAGAGTGTGAGACTGAGAGTGAGAATTGGAGATAGAGTGTGAGAGTAAGAGTGAGAGTGAGGATGGGAGACAGAGTGTTAGGGGGAGAGTTAGGTTTGGAGAGAGAGTGTGAGTGAGAGTGAGGATGGGAAGGAGAGTGTGAGAGTGAGAGTGAGGATGGGAGAGAGTGTGAGAGTGAGAGTGAGGATGGGAGAGAGTGTGTGAGAGTGATAGTGAGGACGGGAGAGAGAGTGTGAGACTGAGAGGGAGGTTTGGAGAGAGAGTGTGAGAGTGAAAGTGAGGATGGGAGAGAGTGTGTGAGAGTGAAAGTGAGGATGGGAGAGAGAGTGACAGTGAGGATGGGAGAGAGATTGTGAGAGTGAGAGTGAGATTGGGAGAGAGAGTGTGAGAGTGAGATTGAGAGTGAGGATGGGAGAGAGAGTGTGAGAGTGAGAGTGAGGATGGGGAGAGAGTGTGAGAGTGTGTGTGAGGATGGGAGAGAGTGTGGGAGTGAGAATGAGGATGGGTGAGAGTGTGAGAGTGAGGATGGGAGAGAGAGAGTGTGAGAGTGAGAGTGAGGATGAGGAGAGAGTGTGAGAGTGAGAGTGAGGGTGGGAGGGAGAGTGTGTGAGTGAGAATTGGAGAGAGTGTGAGAGTGGAAGTTCGAATGGGAGAGAGTGTGAGGGTGAGAGTGTGGATGGGAGAGAGAGTGTGAGAGTGAGAGTGAAGGTGTGAGAGAGTGTGAGTGTGAGAGGGCGGATGGGAGAGAGAGTGTAAGAGTGAGAGTGAGGATGGGAGAGAGAGTGTGAGAGTCACAGTGAGGATGGGAGAGAGAGTGTGAGAGCCAGAATGGGAGAGAGTGGGGGAGTGGAATTGCGGATGGGAGTGAGTGTGAGAGTGAGAGTGAGGGCGGGAGAGAGAGTGTGAGGGTGAGAGTGAGGATGGGAGAGAGTGTGTGAGAGTGAGAATGAGAATGGGAGAGAGAGTGAGAATGGGAGATGGAGCGTGAAAATAACAGTGAGGATGGAAGAGAGAGTTTGAGAGTGAGAGTGTGGATGGGAGAGAGAGTGTTAGAGTGAGAGTGAGGGTGGGAGAGAGAGAGTGAGAGTGTGGTTGGGAGAGAGTGTGTGAGAATGAAACTGCGGATGGGAGAGAGTGTGAGAGTGAGAGTGAGAGTGAGGATGGGAGAGAGAGAGTGAGAGTGACAGTGAGGATGGGAGAGAGAGAGAGTGAGAGCGAGAGTGAGGATGGGAGAGAGAGTGTGAGATTGAGAGCGAGGATGGGAGAGAGAGTATGAGAGTGAGAGTGACGAGGGGAGGGAGAGTGTGAGAATGAGAGTGAGAATGGGAGAGAGTGTGAGAGTGAGAGTGAGGATGGGAGAGAGAGTGTGAGAGTGAGAGTGTTGATGGGAGAGAGAGAGTGGGAATGAGAGTGAGGATGGGAGAGAATGTGAGAGTGAGAGTGAGGATGGGAGAGAGTGTGAGAGAGAGAGTGAGGTTGGGAGCGAGAGTGTGAGAGTGAGAGTGAGGATGGGAGAGAAAGTGTGAGAGTGAGAGTGCGGTTGGGAGAGAGTGTGTGAGAATGAAATTGCGGATGGGAGAGAGTGTGAGAGTGAGAGTGAGAGTGAGGATGGGAGAGAGTGTGAGAGTGAGAGTGAGGACGGGGAGAGTGTGAGACTGAGAGTGAGAATTGGAGATAGAGTGTGAGAGTAAGAGTGAGAGTGAGGATGGGAGACAGAGTGTTAGGGGGAGAGTTAGGTTTGGAGAGAGAGTGTGAGTGAGAGTGAGGATGGGAAGGAGAGTGTGAGAGTGAGAGTGAGGATGGGAGAGAGTGTGAGAGTGAGAGTGAGGATGGGAGAGAGTGTGTGAGAGTGATAGTGAGGACGGGAGAGAGAGTGTGAGACTGAGAGGGAGGTTTGGAGAGAGAGTGTGAGAGTGAAAGTGAGGATGGGAGAGAGTGTGTGAGAGTGAAAGTGAGGATGGGAGAGAGAGTGACAGTGAGGATGGGAGAGAGATTGTGAGAGTGAGAGTGAGATTGGGAGAGAGAGTGTGAGAGTGAGATTGAGAGTGAGGATGGGAGAGAGAGTGTGAGAGTGAGAGTGAGGATGGGGAGAGAGTGTGAGAGTGTGTGTGAGGATGGGAGAGAGTGTGGGAGTGAGAATGAGGATGGGTGAGAGTGTGAGAGTGAGGATGGGAGAGAGAGAGTGTGAGAGTGAGAGTGAGGATGAGGAGAGAGTGTGAGAGTGAGAGTGAGGGTGGGAGGGAGAGTGTGTGAGTGAGAATTGGAGAGAGTGTGAGAGTGGAAGTTCGAATGGGAGAGAGTGTGAGGGTGAGAGTGTGGATGGGAGAGAGAGTGTGAGAGTGAGAGTGAAGGTGTGAGAGAGTGTGAGTGTGAGAGGGCGGATGGGAGAGAGAGTGTAAGAGTGAGAGTGAGGATGGGAGAGAGAGTGTGAGAGTCACAGTGAGGATGGGAGAGAGAGTGTGAGAGCCAGAATGGGAGAGAGTGGGGGAGTGGAATTGCGGATGGGAGTGAGTGTGAGAGTGAGAGTGAGGGCGGGAGAGAGAGTGTGAGGGTGAGAGTGAGGATGGGAGAGAGTGTGTGAGAGTGAGAATGAGAATGGGAGAGAGAGTGAGAATGGGAGATGGAGCGTGAAAATAACAGTGAGGATGGAAGAGAGAGTTTGAGAGTGAGAGTGTGGATGGGAGAGAGAGTGTTAGAGTGAGAGTGAGGGTGGGAGAGAGAGAGTGAGAGTGTGGTTGGGAGAGAGTGTGTGAGAATGAAACTGCGGATGGGAGAGAGTGTGAGAGTGAGAGTGAGAGTGAGGATGGGAGAGAGAGAGTGAGAGTGACAGTGAGGATGGGAGAGAGAGAGAGTGAGAGCGAGAGTGAGGATGGGAGAGAGAGTGTGAGATTGAGAGCGAGGATGGGAGAGAGAGTATGAGAGTGAGAGTGACGAGGGGAGGGAGAGTGTGAGAATGAGAGTGAGAATGGGAGAGAGTGTGAGAGTGAGAGTGAGGATGGGAGAGAGAGTGTGAGAGTGAGAGTGTTGATGGGAGAGAGAGAGTGGGAATGAGAGTGAGGATGGGAGAGAATGTGAGAGTGAGAGTGAGGATGGGAGAGAGTGTGAGAGAGAGAGTGAGGTTGGGAGCGAGAGTGTGAGAGTGAGAGTGAGGATGGGAGAGAAAGTGTGAGAGTGAGAGTGTGGTTGGGAGAGAGTGTGTGAGAATGAAATTGCGGATGGGAGAGAGTGTGAGAGTGAGAGTGAGAGTGAGGATGGGAGAGAGTGTGAGAGTGAGAGTGAGGACGGGGAGAGTGTGAGACTGAGAGTGAGAATTGGAGATAGAGTGTGAGAGTAAGAGTGAGAGTGAGGATGGGAGACAGAGTGTTAGGGGGAGAGTTAGGTTTGGAGAGAGAGTGTGAGTGAGAGTGAGGATGGGAAGGAGAGTGTGAGAGTGAGAGTGAGGATGGGAGAGAGTGTGTGAATGAGAGTGAAGATTGGAGAGAGAGTGTGAGAGTGAGAGTGAGCATGGGAGAGAGAGTGTGACAGTGAGAGTGAGGATGGGAGAGAGTGTGAGAGTGAGAGTGAGGATTGGAGAGAGAGTGTGAGCGTGAGAGTGAGGATGGGAGAGAGTGTATGAGAGTGAAAGTGAGGATGGGAGGGATATTGAGAGAGTAAGAGTGACAGTGAGGATGGTAGAGAAAGAGTGAGAATGAGAATGTGAGAGAGTGGGAGAGTAAGAGTTAGAGTGAGGATGGGAGAGACAGTGTGAGAGTGAGAGTGAGGATGAGAGAGAGACTGTGAGAGTGAGAATGAGGATCGGAGAGAGCGTGAGGATGGGAAAGAGTGTGAGAGTGAGAGTGAGGATGGGAGAGAGAGTGTGAGAGTGAAAGTCAGGATGGGAGAGAGTGTGAGAGTGAGAGTGATGATGGGAGAGAAAGAGTGAAAGTGAGAATGTGAGAGAGTGGCAGACTGAGAGTTAGAGTGTGGATGGGACCGATAGTGTGACAGTGAGAGTGAGGATGGGAGAGAGAGTGTGAGAGTGAGAGTGCGAATGGGAGAGAGTATGAGAATGAGAGTGAGGATGGGGGAGAGAGTGTGAGAGTGAGAGTGCGAATGGGTGAGAGTGTGAGAGTGACTGTGAGGATTGGAGAGAGTGTGTGAGAGTGAAGATGGGAGAGAGTGTTAGAGTGAGGATGGGGAGAGAGTGTGAGAGTGAGAGTGCGAATGGGAGAGAGTGTGAGAGTGACAGATAGGATGGGAGAGAGTGTGAGAGTGAGAGTGAGAGTGAGGATTGGCGAGTGTGTGAGAGTGAGAGTGAGGATGGGAGAGAAAGTGTGAGAGTGAGAGTGAGGTTGGGAGAGAGTGTGTGAGAATGAAACTGCGGATGGGAGAGAGTGTGAGAGTGAGAGTGAGAATGAGGATGGGAGAGAGTGTGAGAGTGAGAATGAGGGTGGGGATAGAGTGTGAGAGTGACTGCGAGGATGGGAGAGAGAGTGTGAGAGTGAGAGTGAGGATGGAGAGAGCGTGAGAGTGAGAATGAGGATAGGGAGAGAGGGTGAGAATAATACTGCGGATGGGAGAGAAAGAGTGAGAGTGAGACTGAAGATGGGAGAGAGTTTGAGAGTGAGAGTGAGAGTGAGGATGGGAGAGAGAGTGTGAGATTGAGAGCGAGGAAGGGAGAGAGTGTGAGAGTGACAGTGAGGATGGGAGAGAGTGTGACAGTGAGACTGAGGATAGGGGAGAGAGTGTGAGAATGAAACTGCGGATGGGAGAGAGTGTGAGAGTGAGAGTGAGAGTGAGGATGGGAGAGAGAGTGTGAGATTGAGAGCGAGGATGGGAGAGAGTGTGAGAGTGAGAGTGAGGATGGGAGAGAGTGTGAGACTGAGAGTGAGAATTGGAGATAGAGTGTGAGAGTAAAAGTGAGAGTGAGGATGGGAGAGAGAGTTTTAGGGTGAGAGTTCGTATTGTAGAGAGAGTGTGAGTGACTGTGAGGATGGGAGAGAGAGTGTGAGAGTGAGAGTGACGATGGAAGAGAGAGTGTGAGAGTGAGAGTGAGGATGGGAAGGAGAGTGTGATAGTGAGAGTGAGGATTGGAGAGAGTGTGTGAATGAGAGTGAAGATTGGAGACAGAGTGTGAGAGTGAGAGTGAGGATGGTAGAGAGTGTGTGAGAGTGAGAGTGAGATGGGAGTCAGTGAGAGTGAGGATCGCAGAGAGAGTGTGAGAGTGAGAGTGAGGATGGGAGATAGTGTGAGAGTGAGAGTGAGAATGGGAGAGAGAATGTGAGAGTGAAAGTGAGGATGGGAGAGAATGTGAGAGTGAAAGTGAGGATGGGAGAGAAAGAGTGAGAGTGAGAATGTGAGAGAGTGAGAGAGTGAGAGTTTTAGTGAGGATGGGAAAGATAGTGTTAGAGTGACAGTGAGGATGGGAGACAGAGTGTGAGAGTGAGAATGAGGATGGGAGAGAGATTGAGAATGGGAGAGAGAGTGTGAGAGTGTGAGTGCGGATGGTAGAGAGAGTGTGAGAGTGAGATGGGAGAGCGTGAGAGTGAGGATCGGACAGAGAGTGTAAGAGTGAAAGTGCGAATGGGAGAGAGTGTGAGAGTGAGAATGAGGATGGGAGAGAGTGAAAGAGTGAGCGTGAGGATGGGAGAGAGAGTGTGAGAGTGAGAATGAGGATGGGAGAGTGTGTGAGAGTGAGAGTGTGAATGGAGAGATTGTGAGAGTGAGGATGAGGATGAGGATGGGAGAGAGAGTGTGAGAGTGAGAGTGAGGATGGGAGAGAGAGTGTGTGAATGAGAGTGAGGATGGGAGAGAGAGTGTGAGAGTGAGAGTGAGGATGGGAGAGAGTGTGAGAGTGAGAGTGAGGATGGGAGAGAGAGTGTGACAGTGAGAGTGAGAGTGAGGATGGGAGAGAGTGTGTGAGGGTGAGAGTGAGGATTGGAGAGAGAGTGTGAGAGTGAGAGTGAGGATGGGAGAGAGAGTGCGAGAGTGAGAGTGAGGATGGGAGAGAGTGTGAGAGTGAGAGTGAGGATGGGAGAGAGTGTGTGACAGTGAGAGTGAGAGTGAGGATGGGAGAGAGTGTGTGAGGGTGAGAGTGAGAATTGGAGAGAGAGTGGAAGAATGAGAGTGAGGATGGGAGAGAGAGTGTGAGAGTGAGAGTGAGGATGGGAGAGAGTGTGAGAGTGAGAGTGAGGATGGGAGAGAGTGTGTGAGAGTGATAGTGAGGACGGGAGAGAGAGTGTGAGACTGAGAGGGAGGTTTGGAGAGAGAGTGTGAGAGTGAAAGTGAGGATGGGAGAGAGTGTGTGAGAGTGAAAGTGAGGATGGGAGAGATATTGAGAGAGTGAGAGTGACAGTGAGGATGGGAGAGAGGTTGTGAGAGTGAGAGTGAGATTGGAAGAGAGAGTGTGAGAGTGAGATTGAGAGTGAGGATGGGAGAGAGAGTGTGAGAGTGAGAGTGAGGATGGGGAGAGAGTGTGAGAGTGTGTGAGAGGATGGGAGAGAGTGTGGGAGTGAGAATGAGGATGGGTGAGAGTGTGAGAGTGAGGATGGGAGAGAGAGAGTGTGAGAGTGAGAGTGAGGATGAGGAGAGAGTGTGAGAGTGAGAGTGAGGGTGGGAGGGAGAGTGTGTGAGTGAGAATTGGAGAGAGTGTGAGAGTGGAAGTTCGAATGGGAGAGAGTGTGAGGGTGAGAGTGTGGATGGGAGAGAGAGTGTGAGAGTGAGAGTGAAGGTGTGAGAGAGTGTGAGTGTGAGAGGGCGGATGGGAGAGAGAGTGTAAGAGTGAGAGTGAGGATGGGAGAGAGAGTGTGAGAGTCACAGTGAGGATGGGAGAGAGAGTGTGAGAGCCAGAATGGGAGAGAGTGGGGGAGTGGAATTGCGGATGGGAGTGAGTGTGAGAGTGAGAGTGAGGGCGGGAGAGAGAGTGTGAGGGTGAGAGTGAGGATGGGAGAAAGTGTGTGAGAGTGAGAATGAGAATGGGAGAGAGAGTGAGAATGGGAGATGGAGCGCGAAAATAACAGTGAGGATGGAAGAGAGAGTTTGAGAGTGAGAGTGTGGATGGGAGAGAGAGTGTTAGAGTGAGAGTGAGGGTGGGAGAGAGAGAGTGAGAGTGTGGTTGGGAGAAAGTGTGTGAGAATGAAACTGCGGATGGGAGAGAGTGTGAGAGTGAGAGTGAGAGTGAGGATGGGAGAGAGAGAGTGAGAGTGACAGTGAGGATGGGAGAGAGAGAGAGTGAGAGCGAGAGTGAGGATGGGAGAGAGAGTGTGAGATTGAGAGCGAGGATGGGAGAGAGAGTATGAGAGTGAGAGTGACGAGGGGAGGGAGAGTGTGAGAATGAGAGTGAGAATGGGAGAGAGTGTGAGAGTGAGAGTGAGGATGGGAGAGAGAGTGTGAGAGTGAGAGTGTTGATGGGAGAGAGAGAGTGGGAATGAGAGTGAGGATGGGAGAGAATGTGAGAGTGAGAGTGAGGATGGGAGAGAGTGTGAGAGTGAGCATTGGAGAGAGTGTGAGAGTGAGATTGAGAGTGAGGATGAGAGAGAGAGTTTGTGAGTTAGAATGAGGATTGGAGAGAGTGTCAGAATGAGATTGAGAGAGAGAATGGGAGAGAGAGTGTGTGAGTGAGAGTGTGGATGGTAGAGAGAGTGTGAGAGTGAGAGTGAGGATGGGGAGAGAGTGTGAGAGTGATAGTGCGGACGGGGAGAGTGTGAGACTGAGAGTGAGAATTGGAGATAGAGTGTGAGAGTAAGAGTGAGAGTGAGGATGGGAGACAGAGTGTTAGGGGGAGAGTTAGGTTTGGAGAGAGAGTGTGAGTGAGAGTGAGGATGGGAAGGAGAGTGAGAGAGTGGGAGTGAGGATGGGAGAGAGTGTGTGAATGAGAGTGAAGATTGGAGAGAGAGTGTGAGAGTGAGAGTGAGCATGGGAGAGAGTGTGTGAGAGTGAGAGTGAGGATGGGAGAGAGTGTGCGAGTGAGAGTGAGGATTGGAGAGAGAGTGTGAGCGTGAGAGTGAGGATGGGAGAGAGTGTATGAGAGTGAAAGTGAGGATGGGAGAGATATTGAGAGAGTAAGAGTGACAGTGAGGATGGTAGAGAAAGAGTGAGTGTGAGAATGTGAGAGAGTGGGAGAGGAAGAGTGAGAGTGAGGATGGGAGAGACAGTGTGAGAGTGAGAGTGAGGATGAGAGAGAGACTGTGAGAGTGAGAATGAGGATCTGAGAGAGAGTGAGGATGGGAAAGAGTGTGTGAGTGAGAGTGAGGATGGGAGAGAGAGTGTGAGAGTGAAAGTCAGGATGGGAGAGAGTGTGAGAGTAAGAGTGATGATGGGAGAGAAAGAGTGAAAGTGAGAATGTGAGAGAGTGGCAGACTGAGAGTTAGAGTGTGGATGGGACCGATAGTGTGACAGTGAGAGTGAGGATGGGAGAGAGAGTGTGAGAGTGCGAGTGCGAATGGGAGAGAGTATGAGAGTGAGAGTGAGGATGGGGGAGAGAGTGTGAGAGTGAGAGTGCGAATGGGTGAGAGTGTGAGAGTGAGAATGAGGATGGGAGAGAGTGTGTGAGAGTGAGAAAGAGGATGGGAGAGAGTGTGAGAGTGAGAGTGCGAATGGGAGAGAGTGTGAGAGTGACTGTGAGGATGGGAGAGAGTGTGTGAGAGTGAAGATGGGAGTGAGTGTTAGAGTGAGGATGGGGGAGAGAGTGTGAGAGTGAGAGTGCGAATGGGAGAGAGTGTGAGAGTGACAGATAGGATGGGAGAGAAAGTGTGAGAGTGAGAGTGAGGTTGGGAGAGAGTGTGTGAGAATGAAACTGCGGATGGGAGAGAGTGTGAGAGTGAGAGTGAGAATGAGGATGGGAGAGAGTGTGAGAGTGAGAATGAGGATGGGGATAGAGTGTGAGAGTGACTGCGAGGATGGGAGAGAGAGTGTGAGAGTGAGAGTGAGGATGGGAGAGAGCGTGCGAGTGAGAATGAGAATAGGGAGAGAGGGTGAGAATGATACTGCGAATGGGAGAGAAAGAGTGAGAGTGACCCTGAAGATGGGAGAGAGTTTGAGAGTGAGAGTGAGAGTGAGAGTGAGGATGGGAGAGAGAGTGTGAGATTGAGAGCGAGGAAGGGAGAGAGTGTGAGAGTGACAGTGAGGATGGGAGAGAGTATGAGAGTGAGAGTGAGGATGGGAGAGAGTGTGAGAGTGAGACTGAGGATAGGGGAGAGAGTGTGAGAATGAAACTGCGGATGGGCGAGAGTGTGAGAGTGAGAGTGAGAGTGAGGATGGGAGAGAGAGTGTGAGATTGAGAGCGAGGATGGGAGAGAGTGTGAGAGTGAGAATGGGAGAGAGTGTGAGACTGAGAGTGAGAATTGGAGATAGAGTGTGAGAGTAAAAGTGAGAGTGAGGATGGGAGAGAGAGTTTTAGGGTGAGAGTTAGGATTGTAGAGAGAGTGTGAGATACTGTGAGGATGGGAGAGAGAGTGTGAGAGTGAGAGTGACGATGGAAGAGAGAGTGTGAGAGTGAGAGTGAGGATGGGAAGGAGAGTGTGAGAGTGAGAGTGAGGATTGGAGAGAGTGTGTGAATGAGAGTGAAGATTGGAGACAGAGTGTGAGAGTGAGAGTGAGGATGGTAGAGAGTGTGTGAGAGTCAGAGTGAGATGGGAGTCAGTGAGAGTGAGGATCGCAGAGAGAGTGTGAGAGTGAGAGTGAAGATGGGAGATAGTGTGAGAGTGAGAGTGAGAATGGGAGAGAGAATGTGAGAGTGAAAGTGAGGATGGGAGAGAATGTGAGAGTGAAAGTGAGGATGGGAGAGAAAGAGTGAGAGTGAGAATGTGAGAGAGTGAGAGAGTCAGAGTTTTAGTGAGGATGGGAAAGATAGTGTTAGAGTGACAGTGAGGATGGGAGACAGAGTGTGAGAGTGAGAATGAGGATGGGAGAGAGATTGAGAATGGGAGAGAGAGTGTGAGAGTGTGAGTGCGGATGGCAGAGAGAGTGTGAGAGTGAGATGGGAGAGCGTGAGAGTGAGGATCGGACAGAGAGTGTAAGAGTGAAAGTGCAGATGGGAGAGAGTGTGAGAGTGAGAATGAGGATGGGAGAGAGTGAAAGAGTGAGCGTGAGGATGAGAGAGAGAGTGTGAGAGTGAGAATGAGGATGGTAGAGACTGTGAGAGTGAGAGTGCGAATGGAGAGAGTGTGAGAGTGAGAGTGAGGATGAGGATGGGAGAGAGAGTGTGAGAGTGAGAGTGAGCATGGGAGAGAGAGTGTGTGAATGAGTGTGAGGATGGGAGAGAGAGTGTGAGAGTGAGAGTGAGGATGGGAGAGAGTGTGAGAGTGAGAGTGAGGATGGGAGAGAGTGTGTGACAGTGAGAGTGAGAGTGAGGATGGGAGAGAGTGTGTGAGGGTGAGAGTGAGGATTGGAGAGAGAGTGTGAGAGTAAGAGTGAGGATGCGAGAGAGAGTGCGAGAGTGAGAGTGAGGATGGGAGAGAGTGTGAGAGTGAGAGTGAGGATGGGAGAGAGTGTGTGAGAGTGAGAGTGAGGATGGGGAGGGAGTGTGAGAGTGTGTGTGAAGATGGGAGAGAGTGTGGGAGTGAGAATGAGGATGGGTGAGAGTGTGAGAGTGAGGATGGGAGAGAGTGTGTGAGAGTGAGAGTGAGGATGGGGAGAGAGTGTGAGAGTGAGAGTGAGGGTGGGAGAGAGAGTGTAAGAGTGAGAGTGAGGATGGGAGAGAGAGTGTGAGAGTCGCAGTGAGGATGGGAGAGAGAGTGTGAGAGCGAGAATGGGAGAGAGTGGGGGAGTGGAAGTGCAGATGGGAGTGAGTGTGAGAGTGAGAGTGAGGGCGGGAGAGAGAGTGTGAGGGTGAGAGTGAGGATGGGAGAGAGTGTGTGAGAGTGAGAATGAGAATGGGAGAGAGAGTGAGAATGGGAGATGGAGCGTGAAAATAACAGTGAGGATGGAAGAGAGTGTTTGAGAGTGAGAGTGAGGATGGGAGAGAGAGTGTGAGAGTGAGAGTGCGAATGGGAGAGAAGATTGATAGTGCGGATGGGAGAGAGAGAGTGAGAGCGACAGTGAGGATGGGAGAGAGAGTGTGAGATTGAGAGCGAGGATGGGAGAGAGAGTATGAGAGTGAGAGTGACGAGGGGAGGGAGAGTGTGAGAATGAGAGTGAGAATGGGAGAGAGTGTGAGAGTGAGAGTGAGGATGGGAGAGAGAGTGTGAGAGTGAGAGTGTTGATGGGAGAGAGAGAGTGGGAATGAGAGTGAGGATGGGAGAGAATGTGAGAGTGAGAGTGAGGATGGGAGAGAGTGTGAGAGTGAGAATTGGAGAGAGTGTGAGAGTGAGATTGAGAGTGAGGATGAGAGAGAGAGTTTGTGAGGTAGAATGAGGATTGGAGAGAGTGTGAGAATGAGTTTGAGAGAGAGAATGGGAGAGAGAGTGTGAGAGTGTAAGTTCGAATGGGAGAGAGTGTGAGGGTGAGAGTGCGGATGGGAGAGAGTGTGAGAGTGAGAGTGAGGATGTGAGAGAGTGTGAGAGTGAGAGTGCGGATGGGAGAGAGAGTGTAAGAGTGAGAGTGAGGATGGGAGAGAGAGTGTGAGTGTCACAGTTAGGATGGGAGAGAGAGTGTGAGAGCGAGAATGGGAGAGAGTGGGGGAGTGGAAGTGCAGATGGGAGTGAGTGTGAGAGTGAGAGTGAGGGCGGGAGAGAGAGTGTGAGGGTGAGAGTGAGGATGGGAGAGAGTGTGTGAGAGTGAGAATGAGAATGGGAGAGAGTGTGAGAGTGAGAGTGAGAGTGAGGATGGGAGAGAGAGTGTGAGATTGAGAGCGAGGATGGGAGAGAGAGTATGAGAGTGAGAGTGACGATGGGAGGGAGAGTGTGAGAATGAGAGTGAGGATGGGAGACAGTGTGAGAGTGAGAGTGAGAGTGAGGATAGGAGAGAGATGTGAGAGTGAGAGTGATGATGGGAGAGAGAGAGAGTGAGAGTGAGAGTGAGGATGGGAGAGAATGTGAGAGTGAAAGTGAGGATGGGAGAGAGTGTGAGAGTGAGACTGAGGATGGGAGAGAGTGTGAGACTGGCAGTGTGGATGTGAGAGACTGTGAAAGTGAGAGTGAAAGTGAGGATGATAGAGAGAGTGTGAGAGTGAGAGTGTGAGTGCGGATGGGAGAGAGTGTGAGAGTGAGTGTGAGGATGGGAGAGAGAGTGTGAGAGTGTCAGTGAGGATGGGAGAGAATGTGATTGTGAGAGTGAGGATGGGAGAGAGAGTGTCAGATTTGGAGTGAGGATGGGAGAGAGTGTGAGTGTGACAGGGAGGATGGGAGAGGCAGTGTGATAGTGAGAGTGTGGATGGAACAGAGAGTGAGAAAGTAGGAGTGAGAATGTGAGAGTGAGATTGAGGATGGGAGAGAGAGTGTGAGAGTGACAGAGAGGATGGGTGAGAGTGTGAGAGTGAGAGTGCGGATGGGAGAGAATGTCAGAGTGATTGTGAGAGTGAGGATGGGAGATTGAGTGTGACAGTGAGAGTGAGAATGGGAGAGGGTGTGAGAGTGAGGATGGGAGAGAGAGTGTGAGAGTGAGAGTGAGGGTGCGGATGGGTGAGAGTGTGGGTGTGAGAGTGAGAGTGAGAGTGAGGATGGTAGAGACAGTGTGAGAGTGAGAGTGAGGTTGAGAGAGAGAGTGTGAGAGTGCGGATGGGAGAGAGGGTGAGGGTGACAGTGAGGATGGGAAAGAGAGTGTGAGAGTGAGATTGAGGATGGGAGAGAGAGTGTGAGAGTGACAGCGATAATGGGAGAGAGACTATGAGAGTGACAGTGAGGATGGGAGAGAATGTGTGTGAGTGAGAGTGACAGTGAGGATGAGAGTGAGTGTGTGAGAGTGAGAGTGAGAATGGGGGAGAGAGTCTGAGAGTGAGAGTGCGAATGGGAGAGAGTGTGAGAGTGCGAGTGCGGATGGGAGAGAGTGTCAGAGTAAGAGTGGAGTGAGGATGCGATCGAGAGTGTGAGAGAGAGAATGAGGATGGGAGAGATTATGTGAGAGTGACAGTGAGGATGGGAGAGAGAGTTTGAGAGTGAGAGTGAGGATGGGAGAGAGAGTGTGAGAGTGAGAGTGCGAATGGGAGAGAGAGTGATAGTGAGGATGGGAGAGAGAGAGTGAGAGTGACAGTGAGGATGGGAGAGAGAGAGAGAGTGAGAGTGACAGTGAGGATGGGAGAGAGAGTGAGAATGGGAGAGAGAGTGTGAGAGTGACAATGAGGATGGGAGGGAGAGTGTGAGATTGAGAGCGAGGATGGGAGAGAGAATATGAGAGTGAGAGTGAGAGTGATGACGGGAGGGAGATTGTGAGAGGGAGAGTGAGGATGGGAGAGAGTGTGAGAGTGAGAGTGAGAGTGAGGATGGGATAGAGAGTGTGAGAGTGAGAGTGAGGTTGGGAGAGTGAGAGTGAGAGTGAGGATGGGAGAGAGTGTGAGAGTGAGTGAGAATTTGTGAGAGTTTGAGAGTGAGATTGAGAGTGAGGATGGGAGAGAGAGTGTGTGAGTTAGACTGAGGATTGCAGAGAGTGTGAGAGTGAGATTGAGAGTGGGGATGGGAGATAGAGTGAGGGACTGGCAGTGTGGATGTGAGAGAGAGTGTGAAAGTGAGAGTGAGAGTGAGTCTGATAGAGAGCGTGTGAGAGTGAGAGTGAGAGTGCGAATGGGAGAGAGTTTGAGAGTGAGCGTGAGGATGGGAGAAAGAGTGTGAGAGTGTCAGTGAGGATGGGAGAGAATGTGAGAGTGAGAGTGAGGATAGGAGAGAGAGTGTGAGAGTTGGAGTGAGGATGGGAGAGAGTGTGAGTGTGACAGTGAGGATGGGAGAGAGAGTGTGAGAGTGAGAGTGAGAATGGGACAGAGAGTGTGAGAGTAGGAGTGAGGATAGGAGAGAATGTGAGAGTGACAATGAGGATGGGAGAGAGTGTGAGAGTGAGAGTGAGAGTGAGGATGGCAGAGAGAGATTGAGAGTGACAGTGAGAATGGGTGTGACTGTGAGAGTAAGAGTGATGATGTGAGAGTGAGTTTGAGAGTGAGAGTGAGGATGGGAGAAAGAGTGTGAGAGTGAGGATGGGAGAGAGAGTGTGAGAGTGAGAGAGAATGGGCGAGAGAATGTGAGAGTGAGAGTGAGAGTGATGATTGGAGGTAAAGTGTGAAAGTGAGAGTGAGGATGGTAGAGAGAGTGTGAGGGTGAGAGTGAGAATGGGAGAGAGTGTGAGAGTGAGATTGAGAGTGAGGATGGGAGAGAGTGTGTGTGAGTTAGAGTGAGGATTGGAGAGAATGTGAGAGTTAGATTGAGAGTGAGGATGGGAGAGAGAGTGTGAGACTGGCAGTGTGGATGTGAGACAGAGTGTGAAAGTGAGAGAGTGGGAGAAAGTGTCAGAGTGAGAGTGGGAGTGAGAATGGGAGAGAGAGTGTGAGAGTTAGAGTGAGGATGGGATAGAGTGTGAGAGTGAGAGTGAGGATGGGAGAGAGTGTGAGAGTGAGGATGGGAGAGACAGTGTGAGATTGAAAGTGAGGATGGGAGAGAGAGTGTGAGAGTGAGAGTGAAGGTTGTGAGAGAGAGTGTGAGGGTGAGAGTGAGAATGGGAGAGAGTGTGAGAGTGAGATTGAGAGTGAGGATGGGAGAGAGTGTGTGTGAGTTAGAGTGAGGATTGGAGAGAATGTGAGAGTTAGATTGAGAGTGATGATGGGAGAGAGAGTGTGAGACTGGCAGTGTGGATGTGAGACAGAGTGTGAAAGTGAGAGTGAGAGTGAGGATGATAGAGAGAGTGTGAGAGTGAGCGTGAGAGTGCGGATGGGAGAGAGTGAGAGAGTGAGAGTGAGGATGGGAGAAAGAGAGTGAGAGTGTCAGTGAGGGTGGGAGAGAATGTGAGAGTGAGAGTGAGGATGGGAGAGAGAGTGTGAGAGTTGGAGTGAGGATGGGAGAGAGTGTGAGTGTGACTGTGAGGATGGGAGAGAGAGTGTGAGAGTGACAGCGAGGATGGGAGAGAGTGTGAGAGTCACAGTGAGGATGGGAGAGAGTGTGAGAGTAAGAGTGAGAGTGAGGATGAGAGAGAGAGTGTGAGAGTGACAGAGAGGATGCGAGAGAGTGTGAGAGTGAGAGTGTGAATGGGAGAGAGTGTGAGAGTGAGAGTGCGGATGGGAGAGAGAGTGTGAGAGTGAGAGAGAGGATGGGAGAAAGTGTCAGAGTGAGAGTGGGAGTGAGAATGGGAGAGAGAGTGTGAGAGTTAGAGTGAGGATGGGATAGAGTGTGAGAGTGAGAGTGAGGATGGGAGAGAGTGTGAGAGTGAGGATGGGAGAGACAGTGTGAGATTGAAAGTGAGGATGGGAGAGAGAGTGTGAGAGTGAGAGTGAAGGTTGTGAGAGAGAGTGTGAGAGTGCGGATGGGAGAGAGTGTGAGAGTGAGAGTGAGAGTGAGGATGGGAGAGAGAGAGTGTGAGTGACAGTGAGAATGGGTGTGACTGTGAGAGTGAGAGTGAGGATGTGAGAAAGAGTGTGAGTGTGAGAGTGAGGATGGGAGAGAGAGTGTGAGAGTGAGGATGGGAGAGAGTGTGTGAGAGTGAGAGAGAATGGGAGAGAGAATGTGAGAGTGAGGATTGTAGACAAAGTGTGAAAGTGAGAGTGAGGATGGGAGAGAGAGAGTGTGAGGGTGAGAGTGAGAATGGGAGAGAGTGTGAGAGTGAGAATGGGAGAGAGTGTGAGTGTGAGATTGAGAGTGAGGATGGGAGAGAGAGTGCGTGAGTTAGAGTGAGGATTGGAGAGAGTGTGAGAGTGAGATTGAGAATGAGGATGGGAGAGAGAGTGTGAGACTGGCAGTGTGGATGAGAGAGACAGTGTGAAAGTGATAGTGAGAGTGAGGATGATAGTGAGAGTGTGAGAGTGAGAGTGAGAGTGCGGATGGGAGAGAGTGTGAGAGTGAGAGTGAGGATGGGAGAAAGAGTGTGAGAGTGTCAGTGAGGATGGGAGAGAATGTGAGATTGAGAGTGAGGATGGGAGAGAGAGTGTGAGAGTTGGAGTGAGGATGGGAGAGAGTGTGAGTGTGACAGTGAGGATGAGAGAGACAGTGTGAGAGTGAGAGTGAGGATGGGATATAGTGTGTGAGAGTAGGAGTGAGGATAGGAGAGAATGTGAGTGAGATTGAGGATGGGAGAGAGAGTGTGAGAGTAGGAGTGAGGATGGGAGAGAGAGTGTGAGAGTCAGAGTGAGGATGGGAGAGAGAGAGTGTAATTGAGAGTGAGGATGGGAGAGAGTGTGAGAGTGAGGATGGGAGAGAGAGTGTGAGAGTGAGAGTGAGGGTGCGGATGGGTGAGAGTGTGAGTGTGAGAGTGAGAGCGAGGATGGGAGAGACAGTGTGAGAATGAGAGTGAGGATGGGTGAGAGAGTGTGAGGGTGAGAGTGAGGTTGGGAGAGAGAGTGTGAGAGAGCGGATGGGAGAGAGTGTGAGAGTGAGAGTGAGAGTAAGGATGGCAGAGAGAGATTGAGAGTGACAGTGAGAATGGATGTGACTGTGAGAGTTAGAGTGAGGATGTGAGAGTGAGTTTGAGAGTGAGAGTGAGGATGGGAGAGAGAGTGTGAGAGTGAGGATGGGAGAGAGAGTGTGAGAGTGAGAGAGAATGGGCGAGAGAATGTGAGAGTGAGAGTGAGAGTGATGATTGGAGGTAAAGTGTGAAAGTGAGAGTGAGGATGGTAGAGAGAGTGTGAGGGTGAGAGTGAGAATGGGAGAGAGTGTGAGAGTGAGATTGAGAGTGAGGATGGGAGAGAGTGTGTGTGAGTTAGAGTGAGGATTGGAGAGAATGTGAGAGTTAGATTGAGAGTGAGGATGGGAGAGAGAGTGTGAGACTGGCAGTGTGGATGTGAGACAGAGTGTGAAAGTGAGAGTGAGAGTGAGGATGATAGAGAGAGTGTGAGAGTGAGCGTGAGAGTGCGGATGGGAGAGAGTGTGAGAGTGAGAGTGAGGATGGGAGAAAGAGAGTGAGAGTGTCAGTTAGGGTGGGAGAGAATGTGAGAGTGAGAGTGAGGATGGGAGAGAGAGTGTGAGAGTTGGAGTGAGGATGGGAGAGAGTGTGAGTGTGACTGTGAGGATGGGAGAGAGAGTGTGAGAGTGAGAGTGAGGATGGGACAGAGAGTGTGAGAGTAGGAGTGAGGATGGGAGAGAGACTGTGAGAGTGACAGCGAGAATGGGAGAGAGTGTGAGAGTCACAGTGAGGATGGGAGAGAGTGTGAGAGTAAGAGTGAGAGTGAGGATGAGAGAGAGAGTGTGAGAGTGACAGAGAGGATGCGAGAGAGTGTGAGAGTGAGAGTGTGAATGGGAGAGAGTGTGAGAGTGAGAGTGCGGATGGGAGAGAGAGTGTGAGAGTGAGAGAGAGGATGGGAGAAAGTGTCAGAGTGAGAGTGGGAGTGAGAATGGGAGAGAGAGTGTGAGAGTTAGAGTGAGGATGGGATAGAGTGTGAGAGTGAGAGTGAGGATGGGAGAGAGTGTGAGAGTGAGGATGGGAGAGACAGTGTGAGATTGAAAGTGAGGATGGGAGAGAGAGTGTGAGAGTGAGAGTGAAGGTTGTGAGAGAGAGTGTGAGGGTGAGAGTGAGAATGGGAGAGAGTGTGAGAGTGAGATTGAGAGTGAGGATGGGAGAGAGTGTGTGAGACTGGCAGTGTGGATGTGAGACAGAG
This sequence comes from Chiloscyllium plagiosum, assembly GCF_037043375.1. NCBI lineage: Eukaryota > Metazoa > Chordata > Chondrichthyes > Orectolobiformes > Hemiscylliidae > Chiloscyllium > Chiloscyllium plagiosum. Next base: position 472,550 of record NW_028270247.1, on the reverse strand, counting down.
TGTGAAAGTGAGAGTGAGAGTGAGGATGATAGAGAGAGTGTGAGAGTGAGCGTGAGAGTGCGGATGGGAGAGAGTGAGAGAGTGAGAGTGAGGATGGGAGAAAGAGAGTGAGAGTGTCAGTGAGGGTGGGAGAGAATGTGAGAGTGAGAGTGAGGATGGGAGAGAGACTGTGAGAGTGACAGCGAGAATGGGAGAGAGTGTGAGAGTCACAGTGTGGATGGGAGAGAGTGTGCGAGTGACAATGATGGGAGAGATTTTGAGAGTAAGAGTGAGAGTGAGGATGGGAGAGAGAGTGTGAGAGTGACAGAGAGGATGGGAGAGAGTGTGAGAGTGAGAGTGCGGATGGGAGATAGTGTCAGAGTGAGAGTGGGAGTGAGAATGGGAGAGAGAGTGTGAGAGTTAGAGTGAGGATGGGAGAGAGAGTGTGAGAGTGAGGATGGGAGAGAGTGTGTGAGAGTGAGAGAGAATGGGTGAGAGAATGTGAGAGTGAGGATTGTGGACAAAGTGTGAAAGTGAGAGTGAGGATGGGAGAGAGAGAGTGTGAGGGTGAGAGTGAGAATGGGAGAGAGTGTGAGAGTGAGAATGGGAGAGAGTGTGAGTGTGAGATTGCGAGTGAGGATGGGAGAGAGAGTGCGTGAGTTAGAGTGAGGATTGGAGAGAGTGTGAGAGTGAGATTGAGAATGAGGATGGGAGAGAGAGAGTGAGACTGGCAGTGTGGATGAGAGAGACAGTGTGAAAGTGATAGTGAGAGTGTGGATGATAGTGAGAGTGTGAGAGTGAGAGTGAGAGTGCGGATGGGAGAGAGTGTGAGAGTGAGAGTGAGGATGGGAGAAAGAGTGTGAGAGTGTCAGTGAGGATGGGAGAGAATGTGAGATTGAGAGTGAGGATGGGAAGGAGCGTGTGAGAGTTGGAGTGAGGATGGGAGAGAGTGTGAGTGTGACAGTGAGGATGGGAGAGAGAGTGTGAGAGTGAGAGTGAGGATGGGATATAGTGTGTGAGAGTAGGAGTGAGGATAGGAGAGAGACTGTGAGAGTGACAGTGAGAATGGGAGGGAGTATGAGAGTCACAGTGTGGATGGGAGAGAGTGTGCGAGTGACAATGAGGATGGGAGAGATTGTGAGAGTAAGAGTGAGAGTGAGGATGGGAGAGAGAGTGTGAGAGTGACAGAGAGGATGGGAGAGAGTGTGAGAGTGAGAGTGCGGATGGGAGATAGTGTCAGAGTGAGAGTGGGAGTGAGAATGGGAGAGAGAGTGTGAGAGTGATAGTGAGGATGGGAGACAGTGTGAGAGTGTGGATGGGAGAGAGAGTGTGAGAGTGAGAGTGAGAGTGAGGGTACGGATGGGTGAGAGTGTGAGTGTGAGAGTGAGAGTGAGGATGGGAGAGACAGTGTGAGAGTGAGGATGGGAGCGAGAGTGTGAGAGTGAGGTTGGGAGAGAGTGTGAGAGTGAGAGAGAGAGTGAGTGAGGATGGGAGAGAGAGAGTGAGAGTGACAGTGAGAATGGGTGTAACTGTGAGAGTGAGAGTGATGATGTGAGAATCAGTGTGAGAGTGAGAGTGACGATGGGAGAGAGACTGTGAGAGTGAGGATGGGAGAGATAGTGTGAGAGTGAGAGAGAATTGGAGAGAGAATGTGAGAGTGAGAGTGAGAGTGAGGATTGGAGAGTTACTGTGAAAGTGAGAGTGAGGATGGGAGAGAGAGTATGAGGGTGAGAGTGAGAATGGGAGAGACTGTGAGAGTGAGAATGGGAGAGAGTGTGAGAGTGAGAGTGTGGATGGGGAGAGAGTGTGGGAGTGATTGTTCGAATGGGAGAGAGTGAGAGTGAGGATGGGAGAGAGAGTGTGAGAGTGAGTAAGAATGGGAGAGAGAGTGTGAGAGTGTGAGTGAGAATGGGAGAGAAAGAGTGAGAGTCAGGATGGGAGAGAGAGTGTGTGGGTGAGAGTGAGAATGGGAGAGAGTGTGAGAGTGTTAGTGAGAATGGGAGAGAGTGAGAGAGTGAGATTGAGGATGGGGGAGAGTGTCAGAGTGAGAGTGAGAGTGAGGATGGGAGAGTGTGAGAGTGAGAGTGAGGATGGGAGAGAGAGTGTGAGAGTGAGAGTCAAGATGGGAGAGAGAGTGTGAGAGTGCGAATGGGACAGAGAGTGTGAGAGTGAGAGTGAGGATGGGGGAGAGAGTGTGAGAGTGAGAGTGCGAATGGGAGAGAGATTGAGAGTGAGAATGGGAGAGAGAGTGTGAGAGTGAGAGTATGGATGGGAGAGAGAGTGGGAGAGTGAGAGTGAGGATGTGAGAGAGAGTGTGAGAGTGAGAGTGAGAGTGCAGATGGGAGAGAGTGTGAGTGTGAGAGCGAGAGTGAGGATGGGAGAGAGTGTGAGAGTGAGAGTGAGAATGGGAGAGAGAGTGTGAGAGTGAGAGTGAGAGTGAAGATATGAGAGAGAGTGTGAGAGTGAGAGTGCAGATGGGAGAGAGAGTGTTAGAGTGAGAGTGTGGATGGGAGAGAGAGTGTGAGATTGAGAGTGAGGATTGGAGAGAGTGTGTGAGGGTGAGAGTGACAGTGAGGATGGGCGAGAGAGTGTGAGAGTGAGAGTGAGGATGGGAGAGAGTGTGAGAGTGAGGGTGAGGATGGGAGAGAGAGTGTGAGAGTGAGGATGGGAGAAAGTGATTGAGAGAGAGAGTGTGGATGGGAGAGAGAGTGTGAGAGTGAGAGTGAGGATCGGACAGAGAGTGTGAGAGTGAGAGTGAGGATGGGAGAGGGAGTGTGAGAGTGAGAGTGAGGATCGGAGAGAGTGGGTGAGAGTGAGAGTGAGGATGGGGTGAGGACCTGTGAGAGTGAGAGTGAGGATGGGAGAGAGAGTGTGAGAGTGAGAGTGAGCATGGGATGAAGAGCGTGAGAGTGAGAGTGAGGATGGGAGAGAGAGTGTGTGGGTGAGAGCGAGGATGGGAGAAAGAGTGTGAGAGTGAGAGTGAGGATGAGGAGAGAGAGTGTGAGAGTGACAGTGAGGATGGGCGAGAGAGAGTGAGAGTGAGAGTGAGAATGGGAGAGAGTGTGAGAGTGAGTGTGAGGATGGGAGAGAGAGTGTGAGAGTGACAGTGAGGATGGGCGAGAGAGAGTGAGAGTGCGAGTGAGGATGGGAGAGAGTGTGAGAGTGAGAGTGAGGATGGGAGAAAGAGTGTGAGAGTGAGGATGGCAGAGAGAGTGTGAGAGTGAGAGTGAGGATCGGAGAGAGAGTGTGAGAGTGAGAGTGAGGATGGGAGAGAGACTGTGAGAGTGAGAGTGAGGATGGGAGAGAGTGTTTGAGAGTGTGAGTGAGCAGGGGATGAAGAGCATGAGAATGAGAGTGAGGATGGGGGAGAGAGTGTGAGAATGAGAGTGAGGATGGGAGAGAGTGTGTGAGGGTGAGAGTGCGAGTGAGGATGGGCCAGATGGTTTGAGAGTGAGAGTGAGGATTGGAGAGTTTGTGAGAGTGAGAGTCAGGATGGGAGAGAGAGTGTGAGAGTTAGAGTGAGGATGGGTGAAAGAGAGTGAAAGTGAGAGTGAGGAAGGGAGAAAGAGTGTGAGAGTGAGAGTGAGGATCGGAGAATGAGGGTGAGAGTGAGAGTGAGGATGGGAGAGAGACTGTGAGAGTTAGAGTGAGGATGGGAGAGAGAGAGTGAGAGTGAGAGTGAGCATGGGATGAAGAGCGTGAGAGTGAGAGTGAGGATGGGAGAGAGAGTGAGAAAAGGAGAGTGAGAGTGAGGATCATAGAGAGAGTGAGAGTGAGATTGCGGATGGGAGAGAGAGTGAGAGTGAGAGTGCGAATGGGAGACAGTGTGAGAGTGTGAGTGAGAATCGGAGACAGAGTGAGAGAGTGAGAGTGTGGAATGGAGAGAAAGTGTGAGATTGAGAGTGAGGATGGGAGAGAGTGTGTGAGGGTGAGAGTGACAGTGAGGATGGGCGAGAGAGTGTGAGAGTGAGAGTGAGGATGGGAGAGAGTGTGAGAGTGAGAGTGAGGATGGGAGAGAGAGTGTGAGAGTGAGGATGGGAGAAAGTGATTGAGAGTGAGAGTGTGGATGGGAGAGAGAGTGTGAGAGTGAGAGTGAGGATCGGAGAGAGAGTGTGAGAGTGAGAGTGAGGATGGGAGAGAGAGTGTGAGAGTGAGAGTGAGGATCGGAGAGAAAGGGTGAGAGTGAGAGTGAGGATGGGGTGAGGACCTGTGAGAGTGAGAGTGAGGATGGGAGAGAGAGTGTGAGAGTGAGAGGGAGCATGGGATGAAGAGCGTGAGAGTGAGAGTGAGGATGGGAGAGAGAGTGTGAGGGTGAGAGCGAGGATGGGAGAGAGAGTGTGAGAGTGAGAGTGAGGATGAGGAGAGAGAGTGTGAGAGTGACAGTGAGGATGGGCGAGAGAGAGTGAGAGTGAGAGTGAGGATGGGAGAGAGTGTGAGAGTGAGAGTGAGGATGGGAGAGAGAGTGTGAGAGTGACAGTGAGGATGGGCGAGAGAGAGTGAGAGGAAGAGTGAGGATGGGAGAGAGTGTGAGAGTGAGAGTGAGGTTGGGAGAGAGAGTGTGAGAGGGAGAGTGAGGATCGGAGAGAGAGGGTGAGAGTGAGAGTGAGGATGGGAGAGAAACTGTGAGAGTGAGAGTGAGGATGGGAGAGAGAGTGTGAGAGTGAGGATGGGAGAGAGTGTGAGGGTGAGAGTGAGGATGGGGGAGAGTGTAAGAGTGAGAGTGAGGATGGGAGAGAGTGTGAGAGTGAGAATGAGAGTGCGGATGGGAGAGAGAGTGTGAGAGTGAGGATTGGAGAGAGTGTGTGAGAGTGAGGATGGGTGAGAGAGAGTGCGAGGGACAGTGAGGATGGGAGAGAGAGTGTGAGAGTGAGAGTGAGGATTGGAGAGAGTGTTTGAGATTGAGGATGGGAGAGAGAGTGTGAGAGTGAGCATGGGAGAGAGTGTGTGAGGGTGAGAGTGTGAGTGGGGATGGGCCAGAGAGTTTGAGAGTGAGAGTGAGGATGGGAGGGTTTGTAAGAGTGAGAGTGAGAATAGGAGAGAGAGTGTGAGAGTTAGAGTGAGGATGTGAGAAAGAGAGTGAAAGTGAGAGTGAGGATGGGAGAGAGAGTGTGAGAGTGAGAGTGAGGATCGGAGAATAAGGGTGAGAGTGAGAGTGAGGATGGGAGAGAGACTGTGAGAGTGAGAGTGAGGATGGGAGAGAGAGAGAGAGAGAGTGAGAGTTAGCATGGGATGAAGAGCGTGAGAGTGAGAGTGAGGATGGGAGAGAGAGTGAGAAAGGGAGAGTGAGAGTGAGGATGATAGAGAGAGTGTGAGAGTGAGAGTGCGAATGGGAGAGAGTGTGAGAGTGTGAGTGAGAATCGGAGACAGAGTGAGAGAGTGAGAGTGAGGATGGGAGAGAGTGTGAGAGTGAGAGTGAGGATGGGAGAAAGTGATTGAGAGGGAGAGTGAGGCTGGGAGAGAGAGTGTGAGAGTGAGAGTGAGGATCGGAGAGGGAGGGTGAGAGTGAGAGTGAGGATGGGAGAGGGTCTGTGAGAGTGAGAGTGAGGATCGGAGAGAGAGTGTGAGAGTGAGAGTGAGCATGGGATGAAGAGCGTGAGGTGAGAGTGAGGATGGGAGGGAGAGTGTGAGGGTGAGAGTGAGGATGAGAGAGTGAGTGTGAGAGTGACAGCGAGGATGGGAGAGAGAGTGTGAGAGAGAGAGTGAGGATGAGAAGAGAGAGTGTGAGAGTGACAGTGAGGATGGGCGAGAGAGAGTGAGGGTGAGAGTGAGGATGGGAGAGAGAGTGTGAGAGTGAGAGTGAGGATGGGAGAAAGAGAGTGAGAGTGAGGATGGCAGAGAGAGTGTGAGAGTGAGAGTGAGGATCGGAGAGAGAGTGTGAGAGTGAGAGTGAGGATGGGAGAGAGAGTGTGAGAGTGAGGATCGGAGAGAAAGGGTGAGAGTGAGAGTGAGGATGGGGTGAGGACCTGTGAGAGTGAGTGTGAGGATGGGAGAGAGAGTGTGAGAGTGAGAGTGAGCATGGGATGAAGAGCGTGAGAGTGAAAGTGAGGATGGGAGAGAGAGTGTGAGGGTGAGAGCGAGGATGGGAGAGAGAGTGTGAGAGTGAGAGTGAGGATGAGAGAGAGTGTGAGAGTGAGTGTGAGGATGGGAGAGAGAGTGTGAGAGTGACAGTGAGGATGGGCGAGAGAGAGTGAGAGTGAGAGTGAGGATGGGAGAGAGTGTTAGAGTGAGAGTGAGGTTGGGAGAGAGAGTGTGAGAGGGAGAGTGAGGATCGGAGAGAGAGGGTGAGAGTGAGTGGGAGGTTGGGAGAGAAACTGTGAGAGTGAGAGTGAGGATGGGAGAGAGAATGTGAGAGTGAGGATGGGAGAGAGTGTGAGGGTGAGAGTGAGGATGGGGGAGAGTGTAAGAGTGAGAGTGAGGATAGGAGAGAGTGTGAGAGTGAGAATGAGAGTGAGGATGGGAGAGAGAGTGTGAGAGTGAGAGTGCGGACGGGAGAGAGAGTGTGAGAGTGAGAGTGTGGATTGGAGAGAGTGTGTGAGAGTGAGGATGGGTGAGAGAGAGTGCGAGGGACAGTGAGGATGGGAGAGAGAGTGTGAGAGTGAGTGTGAGGATTGGAGAGAGTGTTTGAGATTGAGGATGGGAGAGAGAGTGTGAGAGTGAGCATGGGAGAGAGTGTGTGAGGGTGAGAGTGTGAGTGAGGATGGGCCAGAGAGTTTGAGAGTGAGAGTGAGGATGGGAGGGTTTGTGAGAGTGAGAGTGAGAATAGGAGAGAGAGTGTGAGAGTTAGAGTGAGGATGGGAGAAAGAGAGTGAAAGTGAGAGTGAGGATGGGAGAGAGAGTGTGAGAGTGAGAGTGAGGATCGGAGAATGAGGGTGAGAGTGAGAGTGAGGATGGGAGCAGACTGTGAGAGTGAGAGTGAGGATGGAAGAGAGAGAGTGAGAGTGAGAGTGAGCATGGGATGAAGAGCGTGAGAGTGAGAGTGAGGATGGGATATAGTGTGTGAGAGTAGGAGTGAGGATAGGAGAGAATGTGAGTGAGATTGAGGATGGGAGAGAGAGTGTGAGAGTAGGAGTGAGGATGGGAGAGAGACTGTGAGAGTGACAGCGAGAATGGGAGAAAGTGTGAGAGTTACAGTGTGGATGGGAGAGAGTGTGCGAGTGACAATGATGGGAGAGATTGTGAGAGTAAGAGTGAGATTGAGGATGGGAGAGAGAGTGTGAGAGTGACAGAGAGGATGGGAGAGAGTGTGAGAGTGAGAGTGCGGATGGGAGATAGTGTCAGAGTGAGAGTGGGAGTGAGAATGGGAGAGAGAGTGTGAGAGTTAGAGTGAGGATGGGAGAGAGAGTGTGAGAGTGAGGATGGGAGAGAGTGTGTGAGAGTGAGAGAGAATGGGTGAGAGAATGTGAGAGTGGGGATTGTAGACAAAGTGTGAAAGTGAGAGTGAGGATGGGAGAGAGAGAGTGTGAGGGTGAGAGTGAGAATGGGAGAGAGTGTGAGAGTGAGAATGGGAGAGAGTGTGAGAGTGAGATTGAGAATGAGGATGGGAGAGAGAGTGTGAGACTGGCAGTGTGGATGAGAGAGACAGTGTGAAAGTGATAGTGAGAGTGAGGATGATAGTGAGAGTGTGAGAGTGAGAGTGAGAGTGCGGATGGGAGAGAGTGTGAGAGTGAGAGTGAGGATGGGAGAAAGAGTGTGAGAGTGTCAGTGAGGATGGGAGAGAATGTGAGATTGAGAGTGAGGGTGGGAGAGAGAGTGTGAGAGTTGGAGTGAGGATGGGAGAGAGTGTGAGTGTGACAGTGAGGATGAGAGAGACCGTGTGAGAGTGAGAGTGAGGATGGGATATAGTGTGTGAGAGTAGGAGTGAGGATAGGAGAGAATGTGAGTGAGATTGAGGATGGGAGAGAGAGAGTGAGAGTAGGAGTGAGGATGGGAGAGAGACTGTGAGAGTGACAGCGAGAATGGGAGAGAGTGTGAGAGTCACAGTGTGGATGGGAGAGAGTGTGCGAGTGACAATGATGGGAGAGCTTGTGAGAGTAAGAGTGAGAGTGAGGATGGGAGAGAGAGTGTGAGAGTGACAGAGAGGATGGGAGAGAGTGTGAGAGTGAGAGTGCAGATGGGAGATAGTGTCAGAGTGAGAGTGGGAGTGAGAATGGGAGAGAGAGTGTGAGAGTGAGGATGGGAGAGAGTGTGTGAGAGTGAGAGAGAATGGGTGAGAGAATGTGAGAGTGAGGATTGTGGACAAAGTGTGAAAGTGAGAGTGAGGATGGGAGAGAGAGAGTGTGAGGGTGAGAGTGAGAATGGGAGAGAGTGTGAGAGTGAGAATGGGAGAGAGTGTGAGTGTGAGATTGAGAGTGAGGATGGGAGAGAGAGTGCGTGAGTTAGAGTGAGGATTGGAGAGAGTGTGAGAGTGAGATTGAGAATGAGGATGGGAGAGAGAGAGTGAGACTGGCAGTGTGGATGAGAGAGACAGTGTGAAAGTGATAGTGAGAGTGTGGATGATAGTGAGAGTGTGAGAGTGAGAGTGAGAGTGCGGATGGGAGAGAGTGTGAGAGTGAGAGTGAGGATGGGAGAAAGAGTGTGAGAGTGTCAGTGAGGATGGGAGAGAATGTGAGATTGAGAGTGAGGATGGGAAGGAGAGTGTGAGAGTTGGAGTGAGGATGGGAGAGAGTGTGAGTGTGACAGTGAGGATGGGAGAGAGAGTGTGAGAGTGAGAGTGAGGATGGGATATAGTGTGTGAGAGTAGGAGTGAGGATAGGAGAGAGACTGTGAGAGTGACAGTGAGAATGGGAGGGAGTTTGAGAGTCACAGTGTGGATGGGAGAGAGTGTGCGAGTGACAATGAGGATGGGAGAGATTGTGAGAGTAAGAGTGAGAGTGAGGATGGGAGAGAGAGTGTGAGAGTGACAGAGAGGATGGGAGAGAGTGTGAGAGTGAGAGTGCGGATGGGAGATAGTGTCAGAGTGAGAGTGGGAGTGAGAATGGGAGAGAGAGTGTGAGAGTGAGAGTGAGGATGGGAGAGAGTGTGAGAGTGTGGATGGGAGAGAGAGTGTGAGAGTGAGAGTGAGAGTGAGGGTGCGGATGGGTGAGAGTGTGAGTGTGAGAGTGAGAGTGAGGATGGGAGAGACAGTGTGAGAGTGAGGATGGGAGCGAGAGTGTGAGAGTGAGGTTGGGAGAGAGTGTGAGAGTGAGAGAGAGAGTGAGTGAGGATGGGAGAGAGAGAGTGAGAGTGACAGTGAGAATGGGCGTAACTGTGAGAGTGAGAGTGATGATGTGAGAATCAGTGTGAGAGTGAGAGTGACGATGGGAGAGAGACTGTGAGAGTGAGGATGGGAGAGATAGTGTGAGAGTGAGAGAGAATTGGAGAGTGAATGTGAGAGTGAGAGTGAGAGTGAGGATTGGAGAGTTAGTGTGAAAGTGAGAGTGAGGATGGGAGAGAGAGTATGAGGGTGAGAGTGAGAATGGGAGAGACTGTGAGAGTGAGAATGGGAGAGAGTGTGAGAGTGAGAGTGTGGATGGGGAGAGAGTGTGGGAGTGATTGTTCGAATGGGAGAGAGTGAGAGTGAGGATGGGAGAGAGAGTGTGAGAGTGAGTATGAATGGGAGAGAGAGTGTGAGAGTGTGAGTGAGAATGGGAGAGAAAGAGTGAGAGTCAGGATGGGAGAGAGAGTGTGTGGGTGAGAGTGAGAATGGGAGAGAGTGTGAGAGTGTTAGTGAGAATGGGAGAGAGTGAGAGAGTGAGATTGAGGATGGGGGAGAGTGTCAGAGTGAGAGTGAGAGTGAGGATGGGAGAGTGTGAGAGTGAGAGTGAGGATGGGAGAGAGAGTGTGAGAGTGAGAGTCAGGATGGGAGAGAGAGTGTGAGAGTGAGAATGGGACAGAGAGTGTGAGAGTGAGAGTGAGGATGGGGGAGAGAGTGTGAGAGTGAGAGTGCGAATGGGAGAGAGATTGAGAGTGAGAATGGGAGAGAGAGTGTGAGAGTGAGAGTATGGATGGGAGAGAGAGTGGGAGAGTGAGAGTGAGGATGTGAGAGAGAGTGTGAGAGTGAGAGTGAGAGTGCAGATGGGAGAGAGTGTGAGTGTGAGAGTGAGAGTGAGGATGGGAGAGAGTGTGAGAGTGAGGGTGAGAATGGGAGAGAGAGTGTGAGAGTGAGAGTGAGGATATGAGAGAGTGTGAGAGTGAGAGTGCAGATGGGAGAGAGAGTGTTAGAGTGAGAGTGTGGATGGGAGAGAGAGTGTGAGATTGAGAGTGAGGATTGGAGAGAGTGTGTGAGGGTGAGAGTGACAGTGAGGATGGGCGAGAGAGTGTGAGAGTGAGAGTGAGGATGGGAGAGAGTGTGAGAGTGAGGGTGAGGATGGGAGAGAGAGTGTGAGAGTGAGGATGGGAGAAAGTGATTGAGAGAGAGAGTGTGGATGGGAGAGAGAGTGTGAGAGTGAGAGTGAGGATCGGACAGAGAGTGTGAGAGTGAGAGTGAGGATGGGAGAGGGAGTGTGAGAGTGAGAGTGAGGATCGGAGAGAGTGGGTGAGAGTGAGAGTGAGGATGGGGTGAGGACCTGTGAGAGTGAGAGTGAGGATGGGAGAGAGAGTCTGAGAGTGAGAGTGAGCATGGGATGAAGAGCGTGAGAGTGAGAGTGAGGATGGGAGAGAGAGTGTGAGGGTGAGAGCGAGGATGGGAGAAAGAGTGTGAGAGTGAGAGTGAGGATGAGGAGAGAGAGTGTGAGAGTGACAGTGAGGATGGGCGAGAGAGAGTGAGAGTGAGAGTGAGGATGGGAGAGAGTGTGAGAGTGAGTGTGAGGATGGGAGAGAGAGTGTGAGAGTGACAGTGAGGATGGGCGAGAGAGAGTGAGAGTGCGAGTGAGGATGGGAGAGAGTGTGAGAGTGAGAGTGAGGATGGGAGAAAGAGAGTGAGCGTGAGGATGGCAGAGAGAGTGTGAGAGTGAGAGTGAGGATCGGAGAGAGAGTGTGAGAGTGAGAGTGAGGATGGGAGAGAGAGTGTGAGTGTGAGAGTGAGGATGGGAGAGAGAGTGTGAGAGTGAGAGTGAGAGTGTGGATGGGAGAGAGAGTGTGAGAGTGAGAGTGAGGATCGGAGAGAGAGTGTGAGAGTGAGAGTGAGGATGGGAGAGAGACTGTGAGAGTGAGAGTGAGGATGGGAGAGAGTGTTTGAGAGTGTGAGTGAGCAGGGGATGAAGAGCATGAGAATGAGAGTGAGGATGGGGGAGAGAGTGTGAGAATGAGAGTGAGGATGGGAGAGAGTGTGTGAGGGTGAGAGTGCGAGTGAGGATGGGCCAGATGGTTTGAGAGTGAGAGTGAGGATTGGAGAGTTTGTGAGAGTGAGAGTCAGGATGGGAGAGAGAGTGTGAGAGTTAGAGTGAGGATGGGTGAAAGAGAGTGAAAGTGAGAGTGAGGAAGGGAGAAAGAGTGTGAGAGTGAGAGTGAGGATCGGAGAATGAGGGTGAGAGTGAGAGTGAGGATGGGAGAGAGACTGTGAGAGTTAGAGTGAGGATGGGAGAGAGAGAGTGAGAGTGAGAGTGAGCATGGGATGAAGAGCGTGAGAGTGAGAGTGAGGATGGGAGAGAGAGTGAGAAAAGGAGAGTGAGAGTGAGGATCATAGAGAGAGTGAGAGTGAGATTGCGGATGGGAGAGAGAGTGAGAGTGAGAGTGCGAATGGGAGACAGTGTGAGAGTGTGAGTGAGAATCGGAGACAGAGTGAGAGAGTGAGAGTGTGGAATGGAGAGAAAGTGTGAGATTGAGAGTGAGGATGGGAGAGAGTGTGTGAGGGTGAGAGTGACAGTGAGGATGGGCGAGAGAGTGTGAGAGTGAGAGTGAGGATGGGAGAGAGTGTGAGAGTGAGAGTGAGGATGGGAGAGAGAGTGTGAGAGTGTGAGAGTGAGGATGGGAGAAAGTGATTGAGAGTGAGAGTGTGGATGGGAGAGAGAGTGTGAGAGTGAGAGTGAGGATCGGAGAGAGAGTGTGAGAGTGAGAGTGAGGATGGGAGAGAGAGTGTGAGAGTGAGAGTGAGGATCGGAGAGAAAGGGTGAGAGTGAGAGTGAGGATGGGGTGAGGACCTGTGAGAGTGAGAGTGAGGATGGGAGAGAGAGTGTGAGAGTGAGAGCGAGGATGGGAGAGAGAGTGTGAGAGTGAGAGTGAGGATGAGGAGAGAGAGTGTGAGAGTGACAGTGAGGATGGGCGAGAGAGAGTGAGAGTGAGAGTGAGGATGGGAGAGAGTGTGAGAGTGAGAGTGAGGATGGGAGAGAGAGTGTGAGAGTGACAGTGAGGATGGGCGAGAGAGAGTGAGAGGAAGAGTGAGAATGGGAGAGAGTGTGAGAGTGAGAGTGAGGTTGGGAGAGAGAGTGTGAGAGGGAGAGTGAGGATCGGAGAGAGAGGGTGAGAGTGAGAGTGAGGATGGGAGAGAAACTGTGAGAGTGAGAGTGAGGATGGGAGAGAGAGTGTGAGAGTGAGGATGGGAGAGAGTGTGAGGGTGAGAGTGAGGATGGGGGAGAGTGTAAGAGTGAGAGTGAGGATGGGAGAGAGTGTGAGAGTGAGAATGAGAGTGCGGATGGGAGAGAGAGTGTGAGAGTGAGAGTGAGGATTGGAGAGAGTGTGTGAGAGTGAGGATGGGTGAGAGAGAGTGCGAGGGACAGTGAGGATGGGAGAGAGACTGTGAGAGTGAGAGTGAGGATGGGAGAGAGAGAGAGAGTGAGAGTGAGAGTGAGCATGGGATGAAGAGCGTGAGAGTGAGAGTGAGGATGGGAGAGAGAGTGAGAAAGGTAGAGTGAGAGTGAGGATGATAGAGAGAGTGTGAGAGTGAGAGTGCGAATGGGAGAGAGTGTGAGTGAGAATCGGAGACAGAGTGAGAGAGTGAGAGTGAGGATGGGAGAGAGTGTGAGAGTGAGAGTGAGGATGGGAGAGAGGGTGTGAGAGTGAGAGTGAGGATGGGAGAAAGTGATTGAGAGGGAGAGTGAGGCTGGGAGAGAGAGAGTGAGAGTGAGGATGGCAGAGAGAGTGTGAGAGTGAGAGTGAGGATCGGAGAGAGAGTGTGAGAGTGAGAGTGAGGATGGGAGAGAGAGTGTGAGAGTGAGGATCGGAGAGAAAGGGTGAGAGTGAGAGTGAGGATGGGGTGAGGACCTGTGAGAGTGAGTGTGAGGATGGGAGAGAGAGTGTGAGAGTGAGAGTGAGCATGGGATGAAGAGCGTGAGAGTGAGAGTGAGGATGGGAGAGAGAGTGTGAGGGTGAGAGCGAGGATGGGAGAGAGAGTGTGAGAGTGAGAGTGAGGATGAGGAGAGAGAGTGTGAGAGTGACAGTGAGGATGGGCGAGAGAGAGTGAGAGTGAGAGTGAGGATGAGAGAGAGTGTGAGAGTGAGTGTGAGGATGGGAGAGAGAGTGTGAGAGTGACAGTGAGGATGGGCAAGAGAGAGTGAGAGTGAGAGTGAGGATGGGAGAGAGTGTTAGAGTGAGAGTGAGGTTGGGAGAGAGAGTGTGAGAGGGAGAGTGAGGATCGGAGAGAGAGGGTGAGAGTGAGAGGGAGGTTGGGAGAGAAACTGTGAGAGTGAGAGTGAGGATGGGAGAGAGAGTGTGAGAGTGAGGATGGGAGAGAGTGTGAGGGTGAGAGTGAGGATGGGGAAGAGTGTAAGAGTGAGAGTGAGGATAGGAGAGAGTGTGAGAGTGAGAATGAGAATGAGGATGGGAGAGAGAGTGTGAGAGTGAGAGTGCGGATGGGAGAGAGAGTGTGAGAGTGAGAGTGAGGATTGGAGAGAGTGTGTGAGAGTGAGGATGGGTGAGAGAGAGTGCGAGGGACAGTGAGGATGGGAGAGAGAGTGTGAGAGTGAGTGTGAGGATTGGAGAGAGTGTTTGAGATTGAGGATGGGAGAGAGAGTGTGAGAGTGAGCATGGGAGAGAGTGTGTGAGGGTGAGAGTGTGAGTGAGGATGGGCCAGAGAGTTTGAGAGTGAGAGTGAGGATGGGAGGGTTTGTGAGAGTGAGAGTGAGAATAGGAGGGAGAGTGTGAGAGTTAGAGTGAGGATGGGAGAAAGAGAGTGAAAGTGAGAGTGAGGATGGGAGAGAGAGTGTGAGAGTGAGAGTGAGGATCGGAGAATGACGGTGAGAGTGAGAGTGAGGATGGGAGCAGACTGTGAGAGTGAGAGTGAGGATGGGAGAGAGATAGTGAGAGTGAGAGTGAGCATGGGATGAAGAGCGTGAGAGTGAGAGTGAGGATGGGAGAGAGTGTGAGAGTGTGAGTGAGAATCGGAGACAGAGTGAGAGAGTGAGAGTGAGGATGGGAGAGAGTGTGAGAGTGAGAGTGAGGATGGGAGAGAGGGTGTGAGAGTGAGAGTGAGGATGGGAGAAAGTGATTGAGAGGGAGAGTGAGGCTGGAGAGAGAGTGTGAGAGTGAGAGTGAGGATCGGAGAGAGAGGGTGAGAGTGAGAGTGAGGATGGGAGAGGGTCTGTGAGAGTGAGAGTGAGGATCGGAGAGAGAGTGTGAGAGTGAGAGTGAGCATGGGATGAAGAGCGTGAGGTGAGAGTGAGGATGGGAGGGAGAGTGCGTGGGTGAGAGTGAGGATAAGAGAGTGAGTGTGAGAGTGACAGCGAGGATGGGAGAGAGAGTGTGAGACTGAGAGTGAGGATGAGGAGAGAGAGTGTGAGAGTGACAGTGAGGATGGGCGAGAGAGAGTGAGGGTGAGAGTGAGGATGGGAGAGAGAGTGTGAGAGTGAGAGTGAGGATGGGAGAAAGAGAGTGAGAGTGAGGATGGCAGAGAGAGTGTGAGAGTGAGAGTGAGGATCGGAGAGAGAGTGTGAGAGTGAGAGTGAGGATGGGAGAGAGACTGTGAGAGTGAGAGTGAGGATGGGAGAGAGTGTTTGAGAGTGTGAGTGAGCATGGGATGAAGAGCATGAGAATGAGAGTGAGGATGGGGGAGAGAGTGTGAGAATGAGAGTGAGGATGGGAGAGAGTGTGTGAGGGTGAGAGTGCGAGTGAGGATGGGCCAGATGGTTTAAGAGTGAGAGTGAGGTTGGGAGAGTTTGTGAGAGTGAGAGTGAGGATGGGAGAGAGAGTGTGAGAGTTAGAGTGAGGATGGGAGAAAGAGAGTGAAAGTGAGAGTGAGGATGGGAGAAAGAGTGTGAGAGTGAGAGTGAGGATCGGAGATTGAGGGTGAGAGTGAGAGTGAGAATGGGAGAGAGACTGTGAGAGTGAGAGTGAGGATGGGAGAGAGAGAGTGAGATTGAGAGTGAGCATGGGATGAAGAGCGTGAGAGTGAGAGTGAGGATGGGAGAGGCAGTGAGAAAAGGAGAGTGAGAGTGAGGATCATAGAGAGAGTGAGAGTGAGAGTGAGATTGCGGATGGGAGAGAGTGTGAGAGTGAGAGTGCGAATGGGAGACAGTGTGAGAGTGTGAGTGAGAATCGGAGACAGAGTGAGAGAGCGAGAGTGTGGATGGGAGAGAGAGTGTGAGATTGAGAGGGAGGATGGGAGAGAGTGTGTGACGGTGAGAGTGACAGTGAGGATGGGCGAGAGAGTGTGAGAGTGAGAGTGAGGATGGGAGAGAGTGTGAGAGTGAGAGTGAGGATGGGAGAGAGAGTGTGAGAGTGAGGATGGGAGAAAGTGATTGAGAGTGAGAGTGTGGATGGGAGTGAGAGTGTGAGAGTGAGAGTGAGGATTGGAGAGAGAGTGTGAGAGTGAGAGTGAGGATGGGAGAAAGTGATTGAGAGTGAGAGTGAGGATGGGAGAGAGAGTGAGAGTGAGAGTGAGGATCGGAGAGAGAGGGTGAGAGTGAGAGTGAGGATGGGGTGAGGACCTGTGAGAGGGAGAGTGAGGATGGGAGAGAGAGTGTGAGAGTGAGAGTGAGCATGGGATGAAGAGCGTGAGAGTGACAGTGAGGATGGGAGAGAGAGTGTGAGGGTGAGAGCGAGGATGGGAGAGAGAGTGTGAGAGTGAGAGTGAGGATGAGGAGAGAGAGTGTGAGCGTGACAGTGAGGATGGGCGAGAGAGAGTGAGAGTGAGAGTGAGGATGGGAGAGAGAGTGTGAGAGTGAGGATGGGAGAAAGTGATTGAGAGTGAGAGTGTGGATGGGAGTGAGAGTGTGAGAGTGAGAGTGAGGATTGGAGAGAGAGTGTGAGAGTGAGAGTGAGGATGGGAGAAAGAGAGTGCGAGTGAGGTTGGGAGAGAGAGTGTGAGAGGGTGAGTGAGGATCGGAGAGAAGGTGAGAGTGAGAGTGAGGATGGGAGAGAGACTGTGAGAGTGAGAGTAGGATGGGAGAGAGTGTGTGAGAGTGTGAGTGAGCATGGGATGAAGAGCATGAGAGTGAGAGTGAGGATAGAAGAGAGAGTGTGAGAGTGAGAGTGAAGATGGGGGAGAGAGTGTGAGAGTGAGAGTGAGGATGGGCTAGAAATTGTGAGAGAGTGTGAGAGTGAGAGTGAGAACGAGAGAGTGATTGAGAGTGTGTGAGGATGGGAGAGAGTGTGAGTGTGAGGATGGGAGAGAAAGTGTGAGAGGGACAGTGAGGATGGAAGAGAGAGTGTGAGAGTGAGACTGAGGATGGGAGAGGGATTGTGAGATTGAGGATGGGCGAGAGGGTGTGTGAGAGAGAGTGAGGATTGGGAGAGAGTGTGTGAGAGTCTGAGTGAGGATGGGAGAGAGAGTGTGAGAATGAGGTTGGGAGAGAAAGTGTGAGAGGGACAGTGAGGATGGGCGAGAAAGTGTGAGTGTTAGAGTGAGGATGAGAGAGAGTGTGAGAGTGAGAGTGAGGATGGGAGAGAGAGTGTGAGAGTGAGAGTGAGGATGGGAAAAAGAGAGTGAGAGTGAGAGTGAGGATGGGAGAGAGAGTGTGAGAGAGAGTGAGGATCGGAGATTGAGGGTGAGAGTGAGGGTGAGGATGGGAGAGAGACTGTGAGAGTGAGTGTGAGGATGGGAGAGAGAGTGTGTGAGTGAGAGTGAGCATGGCATGAAGAGCGGGAGAGTGAGAGTGAGGATGGGAGGGAGAGTGAGAAAGGGAGAGTGAGAGTGAGGATGATAGAGAGAGTGTGAGAGTGAGAGTGAGATTGCGGATGGGAGAGAGTGTGAGAGTGAGAGTTCGAATGGGAGAGAGTGTGAGAGTGTGAGTGAGGATGGGAGAAAGAGATTGAGAGTCACAATGAGGATGGGCGAGAGAGTGTGAGAGTGATAGTGAGGATGGGAGAGAGTGTGAGAGTGAGAGTGAGGATGGGAGAGAGAGTGGGAAATTTAGAGTGAGGATGGGAAAAAGAGAGTGAGTGAGAGTGAGGATCGGAGAATGAGGGTGAGAGTGAGAGTGAGGATGGGAGAGAGAGTGTGAGAGTGAGGATGGGAGAGAATGTGTGAGAGTGAGAGTGAGGATGGGGGAGTGAGTGTGAGAGTGCGAGTGACAGTGAGGATGGGCGAGAGAGTGTGAGACTGATAGTGAGGACGGGCGAGAGTGTGAGAGTGAGAGTGAGGATGGAAGAGAGAGTGTGAGAGTGAGGATGGGAGAGAGTGTGTGAGAGTGAGAGTGAGGATGGGGGTGTGAGTGTGAGAGTGCGAGTGACAGTGAGGATGGGCGAGAGAGTGTGAGAGTGATATTGAGGATGGGAGAGAGTGTGAGAGTGAGAGTGCGGATGGGAGAGAGAGTGGGAGTGTGGGAGTGAGGATCGGAGAATGAGTGTGAGAGTGAGAGTGAGGATTGGAGAGAGATTGTGAGAGTGAGGATGGGCGAGAGTGTGTGAGAGTGAGAGTGCGAATGGGAGAGAGCGTGAGAGTGTGAGAGTGACAGTGAGGAAGGGCGAGAAAGTGTGAGAGTTAGAGTGAGGATGAGAGAGAGTGTGAGAGTGAGAGTGAGAATGAGAGAGAGAGTGAGAGTGTGAGTGAAGATGGGAGAGAGAGTGTGAGAGTGAGAATGGGAGAGAAAGTGTGAGAGGGACAGTGAGGATGGAAGAGGGAGTGTGAGAGTGAGACTGAGGATGGGAGAGGGATTGTGATAGTGTGGATGGGAGAGAGTGTGTGAGAGTGAGAGTGACAGTGAGGATGGGCGAGAGAGTGTGAGAGTGATAGTTAGGATGGGAGAGAGTGTGAGAGTGAGAGTGAGGATGGGAGAGAGAGTGTTAGAGTGATGATGGGAGAAAGAGAGTGAGAGTGAGAGTGAGGATGGGAGAAAGAGTGTGAGAGTGAGGATCGGAGAATGAGGTTGAGAGTGATAGTGAGGATGGGAGAGACATTGTGAGAGTTAGGATGGGCGAGAGTGTGTGAGAGTGAGAGTGAGGATGGGGGAGAGAGTGTGAGAGTGAGAGTGAGGATGGGTGAGAAATTGTGAGAGTTAGAGTGAGGATGAGACAGGTGTGAGAGTGAGAGTGAGAATGAGAGAGAGATTGAGAGTGTGAGTGAGGATGGGAGAGAGAGTGTGAGTGTGAGGATGGGAGAGAAAGTGTGAGAGGGACAGTGAGGATGGAAGAGAGAGTGTGAGAGTGAGACTGAGGATGGGAGAGGGATTGTGAGATTGAGGATGGGCGAGAGTGTGTGAGAGAGAGAGTGAGGATGGGGGAGAGAGTGTGAGAGTGAGAGTGCGAATGGGAGAGAGTGTGAGATTGTGAGAGTGAGACTGAGGATGAGAGAGGGATTGTGAGATTTAGGATAGGCGAGAGTGTGTGAGAGTGAGAGTGAGGATGGGGGAGAGTGTGTGAGAGTGAGGATGGGAGAAAGAGAGTGAGAGTGAGAGTGAGGATGGGAGAGAGAGTGTGAGAGAGAGTGAGGATCGGAGAGTGAGGGTGAGAGTGAGAGTGAGGATGGGAGAGATTGTGAGAGTGAGAGTGAGGATGGGAGAGAGAGTGTGAGAGTGAGAGTGAGCATGGCATGAAGAGCGTGAGAGTGAGAGTGAGGATGGGAGGGAGAGTGAGAAAGTGAGAGTGAGGATGATAGAGAGAGTGTGAGAATGAGAGTGAGATTGCGGATGGGAGAGAGTGTGAGAGTGAGAGTTCGAATGGGAGAGAGTGTGAGAGTGTGAGTGAGGATGGGAGAAAGAGATTGAGAGTCACAGTGAGGATGGACGAGAGAGTGTGAGAGTGATAGTGAGGATGGGAGAGAGTGTGAGAGTGAGAGTGAGGATGGGACAGAGAGTGGGAGATTTAGAGTGAGGATGGGAAAAAGAGAGTGAGAGTGAGAGTGAGGATCGGAGAATGAGGGTGAGAATGAGAGTGAGGACGGGAGAGAGATTGTGAGAGTTTGGATGGGCGAGAGTGTGTGAGAGTGAGAGTGAGGATGGGGGAGAGAGTGTGAGAGTGAGAGTGCGAATGGGAGAGAGTGTGAGAGTGTGAGAGTGACAGTGAGGAAGGGCGAGAAAGTGTGAGAGTTAGAGTGAGGAAGAGAGAGAGTGTGAGAGTGAGAGTGAGAATGAGAGAGAGAGTGAGAGTGTGAGTGAGGATGGGAGAGAAAGTGTGAGAGGGACAGTGAGGATGGAAGAGAGAGTGTGAGAGTGAGACTGAGGATGGGAGAGGGATTGTGAGATTGAGGGTGGGCGAGAGTGTGTGAGAGTGAGAGTGAGGATGGGGAGAGAGTGTGAGAGTGAGAGTGGGAATGGGAGAGAGTGTGAGAGTGTGAGAATGAGACTGAGGATGGGAGAGGGATTGTGAGATTGAGGATAGGCGAGAGTGTGTGAGAGTGAGAGTGAGGATGGGGGAGAGTGTGTGAGAGTGTGAGTGAGGATGGGGGAGAGAGTGTGAGAGTGAGGATGGGAGAGACAGGGTGAGAGGGACTGTGAGGATGGGCGAGAAAGTGTGAGTGTTAGAGTGAGGATGAGAGAGAGTGTGAGAGTGAGAGTGAGGTTGGAAGAGAGAGTGTGAGAGTGAGAGTGAGGATGGGAGAAAGAGAGTGAGAGTGAGTGAGGATGGGAGAGAGAGTGTGAGAGAGAGTGAGGATCGGAGAGTGAGGGTGAGAGTGAGAGTGAGGATGGGAGAGAGACTGTGAGAGTGAGAGTGAGGATGGGAGAGAGAGTGTGAGAGTGAGAGTGAGCATGGGATGAAGAGCGTGAGAGTGAGAGTGAGTATGGGAGGGAGACTGAGAAAGGGAGAGTGAGAGTGAGGATGATAGAGAGAGTGTGACAGTGAGAGTGAGATTGCGGATGGGAGAGAGTGTGAGAGTGAGAGTTCGAATGGGAGAGAGTATGAGAGTGAGAGTGAGGATGGGAGAGAGAGTGTGAGAGTGAGAGTGAGGATGGGAGAAAGAGATTGAGAGTGAGAGTGAGGATGGGGGAGTGAGTGTGAGAATGAGAGTGAGGATGGGAGAGATTGTGTGAGAGTGAGATTGCTAATGGGAGAGAGTGTGAGAGTGAGAGTTCGAATGGGAGAGAGTGTGAGAGTGTGAGTGAGGATGGGAGAAAGAGATTGAGAGTAAGAGTGAGGATGGGAGAGAGAATGAGAGAATCGGAGACAGAGTGAGAGAGTGAGATTGAGGATGGGAGAGAGAGTGTGAGATTGAGAGTGAGGATAGGAGAGAGTGTGTGAGGGTGAGAGTGACAGTGAGGATGGGCGAGAGAGTGTGAGAGTGAGAGTGAGAGTGAGGATGGGAGAGAGTATGAGAGTGAGAGTGCGGATGGGAGAGAGAGAGTGAGAGTGTGAGTGAGGATGGGAGAGAGAGTGTGACAACGAGAATGGGAGAGAGAGTGTGAGAGTGAGAGTGAGGATGGGAGAGAGAGTGAGAAAGGGAGAGTGAGAGTGAGGATGATAGAGAGAGTGTGAGAGTGAGAGTGAGATTGCGGATGGAAGAGAGTGTGAGAGTGAGAGTTCGAATGGGAGAGAGTGTGAGAGTGTGAGTGAGGATGGGAGAGAGAGTGAGAAAGGGAGAGTGAGAGTGAGGATGATAGAGAGAGTGTGAGAGTGAGAGTGAGAGTGAGGATGGGAGAGAGAGTGTGAGATTGAGAGTGAGGATGGGAGAGAGTGTGTGAGGGTGAGAGTGACAGTGAGGATGGGCGAGAGAGTGTGAGAGTGAGAGTGAGGATGGGAGAGAGTATGAGAGTGAGAGTGCGGATGGGAGAGAGAGAGTGAGAGTGTGAGTGAGGATGGGAGAGAGAGTGTGACAACGAGAATGGGAGAGAGAGTGTGAGAGTGACAGTGCAGATGGGAGAGAGAGTGTGAGATTGAGAGTGAGGATGGGAGTGAGTGTGTGAGAGTGAGAGTGAGGATGGGAGAGAGAGTGTGAGAGGGGCATTGAGGATGGAAGAGAGAGTTTGAGAGTTAGAGTGAGGATGGGAGAGAGAGTGTGAGAGTGAGGATGGGAGAGAGTGTGCGAGAGTGAGAGTGAGGATGGGGGAGTGAGTGTGAGAATGAGAGTGAGGATGGGAGAGTGTGTGAGAGTGAGAGTGACAGTGAGGATGGGCGAGAGAGTGTGAGAGTGATAGGGAGGATGGGAGAGACTGTGAGAGTGAGAGTGAGGATGGGATAGAGTGTGGGAGAGTTAGTGTGAGGATGGGAGAAAGAGAGTGAGAGTGAGGATGGAAGAAAGAGTGTGAGAGTGAGAGTGAGAATCGGAGAATGAGGGTGAGAGTGAGAGTGAGGATGGGTGAGAGTGTGTGAGAGTGAGAGTGAGGATGGGGGAGAGAGTGTGAGAGTGAGAGTGCGAATGGGAGAGTGTGTGAGAGTGTGAGAGTGACAGTGAGGATGGGCGAGGAAGTGTGAGTATTCGAGTGAGGATGAGAGAGAGTGTGAGTGTGAGAGTGAGGATGGGAGAGAGTGGGTGAGAGTGAGAGTGAGGATGGGAGAAAGGAAGTGAGAGTGAGAGTGAGGATGGGAGAGAGAGTGTGAGAGAGAGTGAGGATCAGAGACTGAGGGTGAGAGTGAGAGTGAGGATGGGAGAGAGACTGTGAGAGTGAGAGTGAGGATAGGAGAGAGAGTGTGAGAGTGATAGGGAGGATGGGAGAGACTGTGAGAGTGAGAGTGAGGATGGGATAGAGTGTGGGAGAGTTAGTGTGAGGATGGGAGAAAGAGAGTGAGAGTGAGCATGGGATGAAGAGCGTGAGGGTGAGAGTGAGGATGGGAGGAAGAGTGAGAAAGGGAGAGTGAGAGTGAGGATGATAGAGAGAGTGTGAGAGTGAGAGTGAGATTGCGGATGGGAGAGAGTGTGAGAGTGAGAGTTCGAATGGGAGAGAGTGTGAGAGTGTGAGTGAGTATGGGAGAAAGAGATTGAGAGTAAGAGTGAGGATGGGAGAGAGAGTGTGAGAGTGAGAGTGAGGATCGGAGAGAGAGTGTGAGAGTGAGAGTGAGGATGGGAGAGAGAGTGTGAGAGTAAGAGTGAGGATTGGAGAGAGAGTGTGAGAGTGAGAGTGATGATCGGAGAGAGAGGGTGACAGTGAGAGTGAGGATGGGAGAGAGACTGTGAGAGAAAGAGTGAGGATGGGAGAGAGAGTGTGAGAGTGAGAGTGAGCATGGGATGAAGTGCGTGCGAGTGAGAGTGAGGATGGGAGAGAGAGTGTGAGGGTGAGAGTGAGGATGGGAGAGTGTTTTAAAAAATTCTCAAGGTCAAGGACCAGGCTCGCAGGAAAGTATTCTGACACAGAACAAACAGCCAAGAGGCGAGTCTGCTAGAATATAAGTGTTTTATTCCCCGCAGCGTCGCCACAACCAGTCTCGTACTTACAACGGGTCTGGTTTATACTCACTCTACGTGTTACCGGAACTGGGAGCCGTCAGTTCTCGTAGAGCGGTTGCCAACAACCCACGCTCGGCGGTTAAACGCAACCCCGGAGCAGACTCTACCGAACTGGAGACTTTTCCAGCTGATATACTCTTTTCCAGATATAAACATTCATGTGAACAGCAGAGCAAGGCTAAAAAACACATTCCATTCTGGTTACATACAGATAGGAAGATTCACACGGGAAGGTGTATAATAAGATTCACACGGGACTAAGCGACACCTTCCATTTTCGGTTAGATTCACACATTCCATTCTGGTTACATACAGATAGGAAGATTCACACGGGAAGGTGTATAATAAGATTCACACGGGACTAAGCGACACCTTCCATTTTCGGTTAGATTCACACATGTATTGGGACACAATTTTAACCCTTTCACCACAGAGAGTGAGTGTGAGAGGGACAACGAGGATGGGAGAGAGAGTGTGAGAGTGAGAGTGCGGATGGTAGAGAGAGTTTGAGAGTGAGAGTGAGGATGGGAGTGAGTGTGTGAGAGGGACAGTGAGGGTGGAAGGGAGAGTGTGAGAGTGAGAGTGAGGATGGGAGAGAGAGTGTGAGAGTGCGGATGGGAGAGAGTGTGTGAGAGTGAGAGTGAGGATGGGGTAGTGAGTGTGAGAATGAGAGTGAGGATGGGAGAGAGTGTGTGAGAGTGAGAGTGACAGTGAGGATGGGCGAGAGACTGTGAGAGTGATAGTGAGGATGGGAGAGAGTGTGAGAGTGAGAGTGAGGATGGGAGAGAGAGTGGGAGAGTTAGAGTGAGGATGGGAGAAAGAGAGTGAGAGTGAGAGTGAGGATGGGAGAAAGAGTGTGAGAGTGACAGTGAGGATCGGAGAATGAGGGTAAGAGTGAGAGTGACGATGGGAAAGAGACTGTGAGAGTGAGAGTGAGGATGGGAGAGAAAGAGTGAGAGTGAGACTGAGAGTGAGCATGGGATGATGAGCGGGAGAGTGAGAGTGAGGATGGGAGAGAGAGTGAGAGTGTGAGTGAGAATCGGAGACAGAGTGAGAGAGTGAGATTGAGGATGGGAGAGAGAGTGTGAGATTGAGATGAGGATGGGAGAGAGTGTGTGAGGGTGAGAGTGACAGTGAGGATTGGTGAGAGCGTGTGAGAGTGAGAGTGAGGATCGGAGAGAGTGTGAGAGTGAGAGTGAGGATGGGAGAGAGAGTGTGAGAGTAAGAGTGAGGATTGGAGAGAGAGTGTGAGAGTGAGAGTGATGATCGGAGAGAGAGGGTGACAGTGAGAGTGAGGATGGGAGAGAGACTGTGAGAGAAAGAGTGAGGATGGGAGAGAGAGTGTGAGAGTGAGAGTGAGCATGGGATGAAGTGCGTGCGAGTGAGAGTGAGGATGGGAGAGAGAGTGTGAGGGTGAGAGTGAGGATGGGAGAATGTTTTAAAAAATTCTCAAGGTCAAGGACCAGGCTCGCAGGAAAGTATTCTGACACAGAACAAACAGCCAAGAGGCGAGTCTGCTAGAATATAAGTGTTTTATTCCCCGCAGCGTCGCCACAACCAGTCTCGTACTTACAACGGGTCTGGTTTATACTCACTCTACGTGTTACCGGAACTGGGAGCCGTCAGTTCTCGTAGAGCGGTTGCCAACAACCCACGCTCGGCGGTTAAACGCAACCCCGGAGCAGACTCTACCGAACTGGAGACTTTTCCAGCTGATATACTCTTTTCCAGATATAAACATTCATGTGAACAGCAGAGCAAGGCTAAAAAACACATTCCATTCTGGTTACATACAGATAGGAAGATTCACACGGGAAGGTGTATAATAAGATTCACACGGGACTAAGCGACACCTTCCATTTTCGGTTAGATTCACACATTCCATTCTGGTTACATACAGATAGGAAGATTCACACGGGAAGGTGTATAATAAGATTCACACGGGACTAAGCGACACCTTCCATTTTCGGTTAGATTCACACATGTATTGGGACACAATTTTAACCCTTTCACCACAGAGAGTGAGTGTGAGAGGGACAACGAGGATGGGAGAGAGAGTGTGAGAGTGAGAGTGCGGATGGTAGAGAGAGTTTGAGAGTGAGAGTGAGGATGGGAGTGAGTGTGTGAGAGGGACAGTGAGGGTGGAAGGGAGAGTGTGAGAGTGAGAGTGAGGATGGGAGAGAGAGTGTGAGAGTGCGGATGGGAGAGAGTGTGTGAGAGTGAGAGTGAGGATGGGGTAGTGAGTGTGAGAATGAGAGTGAGGATGGGAGAGAGTGTGTGAGAGTGAGAGTGACAGTGAGGATGGGCGAGAGACTGTGAGAGTGATAGTGAGGATGGGAGAGAGTGTGAGAGTGAGAGTGAGGATGGGAGAGAGAGTGGGAGAGTTAGAGTGAGGATGGGAGAAAGAGAGTGAGAGTGAGAGTGAGGATGGGAGAAAGAGTGTGAGAGTGACAGTGAGGATCGGAGAATGAGGGTAAGAGTGAGAGTGACGATGGGAAAGAGACTGTGAGAGTGAGAGTGAGGATGGGAGAGAAAGAGTGAGAGTGAGACTGAGAGTGAGCATGGGATGATGAGCGGGAGAGTGAGAGTGAGGATGGGAGAGAGAGTGAGAGTGTGAGTGAGAATCGGAGACAGAGTGAGAGAGTGAGATTGAGGATGGGAGAGAGAGTGTGAGATTGAGATGAGGATGGGAGAGAGTGTGTGAGGGTGAGAGTGACAGTGAGGATTGGTGAGAGCGTGTGAGAGTGAGAGTGAGGATGGGAGAGAGTGTGAGAGTGAGAGTGAGGATGGGAGAGAGAGTGTGAGAGTGAGAGTGAGGATGGGAGAACGATATTGAGAGTGAGAGTGAGGATGGGAGAGAGTGTGTGAGAGTGAGATTGAGGATCGGAGAGACAGGGTTAGAGTGAGAGTGAGGTAGGAGAGAGACTGTGAGAGTGAGAGTGAGGATGGGAGAGAGAGAGTGAGAGTGAGAGTGAGGATGGGAGAAAGAGATTGAGAGTGAGAGTGCGGATGGGAGAGAGAGTGTGAGAGTGAGAGCGAGGATCGGAGAGAGAAGGTGAGAGTGAGAGTGAGGATGGGAGAGAGATTGTGTGAGTGAGAGTGAAGATTGGAGAGAGAGTGTGAGAGTAAGAGTGAGCATGGGATGAAGAGCGTGAGAGTGAGAGTGAGGATGGGAGAGAGAGTGTGAGAGTGAGAGTGAGGATGGAAGAGTGAGTGTGAGAGTGACAGCGAGGATGGGAGAGAGTGTGAGAGTGAGAGTGAGGATGAGGAGAGAGAGTGTGAGAGTGACAGTGAGGATGGGCGAGAAAGTGTGAGAGTGTGAGTGAGGATGGGAGAGAGATTGTGTGAGTGAGAGTGAGGAATGGAGAGAGAGTGTGAGAGTGAGAGTGAGCATGGGATGAAGAGCATGAGAGTGAGAGTGAGGATGGGAGAGAGAGTGCGAGAGTGAGAGTGAGGATCAGAGAGAGAGTGTGAGCGTGAGAGTGAGGATGGGCGAGTGAGAGTGAGGATGGGAGAGAGAATGTGAGAGTGAGAGTGAGCATAGGATGAAGAGCGTGAGAGTGACAGTGAGGATGGGAGAGAGAGTGTGAGAGTGAGAGTGAGGATGGGAGAGAGAGTGAGAAAGGGAGAGTGAGAGTGAGGATGATAGAGAGAGTGTGAGAGTGAGAGTGAGATTGCGGATGGAAGAGAGTGTGAGAGTGAGAGTTCGAATGGGAGAGAGTGTGAGAGTGTGAGTGAGAATCTGAGACAGAGTGAGAGAGTGAGAGTGAGGATGGGAGAGAGAGTGTGAGATTGAGAGTGAGGAGGGGAGAGAGTGTGTGAGGGTGAGAGTGACAGTGAGGATGTGCGAGAGAGTGTGAGAGTGAGAGTGAAGATGGGAGAGAGTATGAGAGTGAGAGTGAGGATGGGAGAGAGAGAGTGAGAGTGAGAGTGAGAATGGGAGAAAGAGATTGAGAGTGAGAGTGCGGATGGGAGAGAGTGTGAGAGTGAGAGTGAGGATGAGGAGAGAGAGTGTGAGAGTAAGAGCGAGGATCGGAGAGAGAAGGTGAGAGTGAGAGTGAGGATGGGAGAGAGATTGTGTGAGTGAGAGTGAGGATTGGAGAGAGAGTGTGAGAGTGAGAGTGAGCATGGAATGAAGAGCGTGAGAGTGAGAGTGATGATGGGAGAGAGAGTGTGAGAGTGAGAGTGAGGATGGAAGAGTGAGTGTGAGAGTGACAGCGAGGATGGGAGAGAGTGTGAGAGTGAGAGTGAGGATGAGGAGAGAGAGTGTGAGAGTGAGAGTGAGGATGGGCGAGAAAGTGTGAGAGTGTGAGTGAGGATGGGAGAGAGATTGTGTGAGTGAGAGTGAGGATTGGAGAGAGAGTGTGAGAGTGAGAGTAAGCATGGGATGAAGAGCATGAGAGTGAGAGTGAGGATGGGAGAGAGAGTGCGAGTGTGAGAGTGAGGATCAGAGAGAGAGTGTGAGCGTGAGAGTGAGGATGGGCGAGTGAGAGTGAGGATGGGAGAGAGAATGTGAGAGTGAGAGTGAGGATGGGAGAAAGAGATTGAGAGTGAGAGTGAGGATGGGAGAGAGTGTGTGAGAGTGAGATTGAGGATGGGAGAGACATGGTTAGAGTGAGAGTGAGGATGGGAGAGAGACTGTGAGAGTGAGAGTGAGGATGGGAGAGAGAGTGTGAGAGTGAGAGTGAGGATGGGAGAAAGAGATTGAGAGTGAGAGTGAGGATGGGAGAGAGAGTGTGAGAGTGAGAGCGAGGATCGGAGAGAGAAGGTGAGAGTGAGAGTGAGGATGGGAGAGAGATTGTGTGAGTGAGAGTGAAGATTGGAGAGAGAGTGTGAGAGTGAGAGTGAGCATGGGATGAAGAGCGTGAGAGTGAGAGTGAGGATGGGAGAGAGAGTGTGAGAGTGAGAGTGAGGATGGAAGAGTGAGTGTGAGAGTGACAGCGAGGATGGGAGAGAGTGTGAGAGTGAGAGTGAGGATGAGGAGAGAGAGTGTGAGAGTGACAGTGAGGATGGGCGAGAAAGTGTGAGAGTGTGAGTGAGGATGGGAGAGAGATTGTGTGAGTGAGAGTGAGGATTGGAGAGAGAGTGTGAGAGTGAGAGTGAGCATGGGATGAAGAGCATGAGAGTGAGAGTGAGGATGGGAGAGAGATTGCGAGAGTGAGAGTGAGGATCAGAGAGAGAGTGTGAGCGTGAGAGTGAGGATGGGCGAGTGAGAGTGAGGATGGGAGAGAGAATGTGAGAGTGAGAGTGAGCATAGGATGAAGAGCGTGAGAGTGACAGTGAGGATGGGAGAGAGAGTGTGAGAGTGAGAGTGAGGATGGGAGAGAGAGTGAGAAAGGGAGAGTGAGAGTGAGGATGATAGAGAGAGTGTGAGAGTGAGAGTGAGATTGCGGATGGAAGAGAGTGTGAGAGTGAGAGTTCGAATGGGAGAGAGTGTGAGAGTGTGAGTGAGAATCTGAGACAGAGTGAGAGAGTGAGAGTGAGGATGGGAGAGAGAGTGTGAGATTGAGAGTGAGGATGGGAGAGAGTGTGTGAGGGTGAGAGTGACAGTGAGGATGGGCGAGAGAGTGTGAGAGTGAGAGTGAGGATGGAAGAGAGTATGAGAGTGAGAGTGAGGATGGGAGAGAGAGAGTGAGAGTGAGAGTGAGAATGGGAGAAAGAGATTGAGAGTGAGAGTGCGGATGGGAGAGAGTGTGAGAGTGAGAGTGAGGATGAGGAGAGAGAGTGTGAGAGTGAGAGCGAGGATCGGAGAGAGAAGGTGAGAGTGAGAGTGAGGATGGGAGAGAGATTGTGTGAGTGAGAGTGAGGATTGGAGAGAGAGTGTGAGAGTGAGAGTGAGCATGGAATGAAGAGCGTGAGAGTGAGAGTGATGATGGGAGAGAGAGTGTGAGAGTGAGAGTGAGGATGGAAGTGTGAGTGTGAGAGTGACAGCGAGGATGGGAGAGAGTGTGAGAGTGAGAGTGAGGATGAGGAGAGAGAGTGTGAGAGTGAGAGTGAGGATGGGCGAGAAAGTGTGAGAGTGTGAGTGAGGATGGGAGAGAGATTGTGTGAGTGAGAGTGAGGATTGGAGAGAGAGTGTGAGAGTGAGAGTGAGCATGGGATGAAGAGCATGAGAGTGAGAGTGAGGATGGGAGAGAGAGTGCGAGTGTGAGAGTGAGGATCAGAGAGAGAGGGTGAGCGTGAGAGTGAGGATGGGCGAGTGAGAGTGAGGATGGGAGAGAGAATGTGAGAGTGAGAGTGAGGATGGGAGAAAGAGTGTGAGAGTGACAGTGAGGATCGGAGAATGAGGGTAAGAGTGAGAGTGACGATGGGAAAGAGACTGTGAGAGTGAGAGTGAGGATGGGAGAGAAAGAGTGAGAGTGAGACTGAGAGTGAGCATGGGATGATGAGCGGGAGAGTGAGAGTGAGGATGGGAGAGAGAGTGAGAGTGTGAGTGAGAATCGGAGACAGAGTGAGAGAGTGAGATTGAGGATGGGAGAGAGAGTGTGAGATTGAGATGAGGATGGGAGAGAGTGTGTGAGGGTGAGAGTGACAGTGAGGATTGGTGAGAGCGTGTGAGAGTGAGAGTGAGGATGGAAGAGAGTGTGAGAGTGTGAGTGAGGATGGGAGAGAGAGTGTGAGAGTGAGAGTGGGGATGGGAGAAAGAGATTGAGAGTGAGAGTGAGGATGGGAGAGAGTGTGTGAGAGTGAGATTGAGGATCGGAGAGACAGGGTTAGAGTGAGAGTGAGGATGGGAGAGAGACTGTGAGAGTGAGAGTGATGATGGGAGAGAGAGAGTGAGAGTGAGAGTGAGGATGGGAGAAAGAGATTGAGAGTGAGAGTGCGGATGGGAGAGAGAGTGTGAGAGTGAGAGCGAGGATCGGAGAGAGAAGGTGAGAGTGAGAGTGAGGATGGGAGAGAGATTGTGTGAGTGAGAGTGAAGATTGGAGAGAGAGTGTGAGAGTGAGAGTGAGCATGGGATGAAGAGCGTGGGAGTGAGAGTGAGGATGGGAGAGAGAGTGTGAGAGTGAGAGTGAGGATGGAAGAGTGAGTGTGAGAGTGACAGCGAGGATGGGAGAGAGTGTGAGAGTGAGAGTGAGGATGAGGAGAGAGAGTGTGAGAGTGAAAGTGAGGATGGGCGAGAAAGTGTGAGAGTGTGAGTGAGGATGGGAGAGAGATTGTGTGAGTGAGAGTGAGGATTGGAGAGAGAGTGTGAGAGTGAGAGTGAGCATGGGATGAAGAGCATGAGAGTGAGAGTGAGGATGGGAGAGAGAGTGCGAGAGTGAGAGTGAGGATCAGAGAGAGAGTGTGAGCGTGAGAGTGAGGATGGGCGAGTGAGAGTGAGGATGGGAGAGAGAATGTGAGAGTGAGAGTGAGCATAGGATGAAGAGCGTGAGAGTGACAGTGAGGATGGGAGAGAGAGTGTGAGAGTGAGAGTGAGGATGGGAGAGAGAGTGAGAAAGGGAGAGTGAGAGTGAGGATGATAGAGAGAGTGTGAGAGTGAGAGTGAGATTGCGGATGGAAGAGAGTGTGAGAGTGAGAGTTCGAATGGGAGAGAGTGTGAGAGTGTGAGTGAGAATCTGAGACAGAGTGAGAGAGTGAGAGTGAGGATGGGAGAGAGAGGCTGAGATTGAGAGTGAGGATGGGAGAGAGTGTGTGAGGGTGAGAGTGACTGTGAGGATGGGCGAGAGAGTGTGAGAGTGAGAGTGAGGATGGGAGAGAGTATGAGAGTGAGAGTGAGGATGGGAGAGAGAGAGTGAGAGTAAGAGTGAGAATGGGAGAAAGAGATTGAGAGTGAGAGTGCGGATGGGAGAGAGTGTGAGAGTGAGAGTGAGGATGAGGAGAGAGAGTGTGAGAGTGAGAGCGAGGATCGGAGAGAGAAGGTGAGAGTGAGAGTGAGGATGGGAGAGAGATTGTGTGAGTGAGAGTGAGGATTGGAGAGAGAGTGTGAGAGTGAGAGTGAGCATGGAATGAAGAGTGGTGAGAGTGAGAGTGAGGATGGGAGAGAGAGTGTGAGAGTGAGAGTGAGGATGGGCGAGAAAGTGTGAGAGTGTGAGTGAGGATGGGAGAGAGATTGTGTGAGTGAGAGTGAGGATTGGAGAGAGAGTGTGAGAGTGAGAGTGAGCATGGGATGAAGAGCATGAGAGTGAGAGTGAGGATGGGAGAGAGAGTGCGAGTGTGAGAGTGAGGATCAGAGAGAGAGTGTGAGCGTGAGAGTGAGGATGGGCGAGTGAGAGTGAGGATGGGAGAGAGAATGTGAGAGTGAGAGTGAGCATAGGATGAAGAGCGTGAGAGTGACAGTGAGGATGGGAGAGAGAGTGTGAGAGTGAGAGTGCGGATGGGAGAGAGAGTGTGAGAGTGAGAGTGAGGATGGGAGAGAGTGTGTGAGAGTGAGAGTGAGGATGGGAGAGAGAGTGTGAGAGGGACAGTGAGGTTGGACGAGAGAGTGTGAGAGTGAGAGTGAGGATGGGAGAGAGAGTGTGAGAGTGAGAGTGAGAATGAGAGAGAGAGTGAGAGTGTGAGTGAGGATGGGAGAGAGTGTGTGAGAGTGAGGATGGGAGAGAAAGTGTGAGAGGGACAGTGAGGATGGAAGAGTGAGTGTGAGAGTGAGACTGAGGATGGGAGAGGGATTGTGAGAGTGAGGATGGGTGAGAGTGTGTGAGAGTGAGAGTGAGAATGGGGGAGAGAGTGTGAGAGTGAGAGTGCGAATGGGAGACTGTGTTAGAGTGTGAGAGTGACAGTGAGGATGGGCGAGAAAGTGTGAGTATTAGAGTGAGGATGAGAGAGAGTGTGAGTGTGAGATTGAGGATGGGAGAGAGAGGGTGAGATTGAGGATGGGAGAAAGAGAGTGAGAGTGAGAGTGAGGATGGGAGAGAGAGTGTGAGAGAGAGTGAGGATCGGAGACTGAGGGTGAGAGTGAGAGTGAGGATGGGAGAGAGACTGTGAGAGTGAGAGTGAGGATAGGAGAGAGAGTGTGAGAGTGAGAGTGAGCATGGGATGAAGAGCGTGAGGGTGAGAGTGTGGATGGGAGGGAGAGTGAGAAAGGGAGAGTGAGAGTGAGGATGATAGAGAGAGTGTGAGAGTTAGAGTGAGATTGCGGATGGGAGAGAGTGTGAGAGTGAGAGTTCGAAAGGGAGAGAGTGTGAGAGTGTGAGTGAGGATGGGAGAAAGAGATTGAGAGTGAGAGTGAGGATGGGGGAGTGAGTGTGAGAATGAGAGTGAGGATGGGAGAGAGTGTGTGAGAGTGAGAGTGACAGTGAGGATGGGCGAGAGACTGTGAGAGTGATAGTGAGGATGGGAGAGAGTGTGAGAGTGAGAGTGAGGATGGGAGAGAGAGTGGGAGAGTTAGAGTGAGGATGGGAGAAAGAGAGTGAGAGTGAGAGTGAGGATGGGAGAAGGAGTGTGAGAGTGAGAGTGAGGATCGGAGAATGAGGGTAAGAGTGAGAGTGACGATGGGAAAGAGACTGTGAGAGTGAGAGTGAGGATGGGAGAGAAAGAGTGAGAGTGAGACTGAGAGTGAGCATGGGATGAAGAGCGGGAGAGTGAGAGTGAGGATGGGAGAGAGAGTGAGAGTGTGAGTGAGAATCGGAGACAGAGTGAGAGAGTGAGATTGCGGATGGGAGAGAGAGTGTGAGATTGAGATGAGGATGGGAGAGAGTGTGTGAGGGTGAGAGTGACAGTGAGGATTGGTGAGAGCGTGTGAGAGTGAGAGTGAGGATGGGAGAGAGTGTGAGAGTGAGAGTGAGGATGGGAGAGAGAGTGTGAGAGTGAGAGTGAGGATGGGAGAAAGAGATTGAGAGTGAGAGTGAGGATGGGAGAGAGTGTGTGAGAGTGAGATTGAGGATCGGAGAGACAGGGTGAGAGTGAGAGTGAGGATGGGAGAGAGACTGTGAGAGTGAGAGTGAGGATGGGAGAGAGAGAGTGAGAGTGAGACTGAGAGTGAGCATGGGATGAAGGGCGTGAGAGTGAGAGTGAGGATGGGAGAGAGTGAGAAAGGGAGAGTGACAGTGAGGATGATAGAGAGAGTGTGAGAGTGAGAGTGAGATTGCTATTGGGAGAGAATGTGAGAGTGAGAGTGCGAATGGGAGAGAGTGTGAGAGTGTGAGTGAGAATCGGAGACAGAGTGAGAGAGTGAGATTGAGGATGGGAGAGAAAGTGTGAGATTGAGAGTGAGGATGGAAGAGAGTGTGTGAGGATGAGAGTGTCAGTGAGGTTGGTGAGAGCGTGTGAGAGTGAGAGTGAGGATGGGAGAGAGTGTGAGAGTGAGAGTGAGGATGAGAGAGAGAGTGTGAGAGTGAGAGTGAGGATGGGAGAGACAGTGTGAGAGTGATAGTCAGCATGGGATGAAGAGCGTGAGAGTGAGAGTGAGGTTGGGAGAGAGTATGTGAGGGTGAGAGTGACAGTGAGGATGGGAGAGAGAGTGTGAGAGTGAGAGTGAGGATGGGAGAGAGAGTGAGAGTGAGAGTGAGAATGGGAGAAAGAGATTGAGAGTGAGAGTGCGGATGGGAGATAGTGTGAGAGTGAGAGTGAGGATGAGGAGAGAGAGTGTGAGAGTGAGAGCGAGGATCGGAGAGAGAAGGTGAGAGTGAGAGTGAGGATGGGAGAGAGATTGTGTGAGTGAGAGTGAGGATTGGAGAGAGAGTGTGAGAGTGAGAGTGAGCATGGAATGAAGAGCGTGAGAGTGAGAGTGATGATGGGAGAGAGAGTGTGAGAGTGAGAGTGAGGATGGAAGAGTGAGTGTGAGAGTGACAGCGAGGATGGGAGAGAGTGTGAGAGTGAGGGTGAGGATGAGGAGAGAGAGTGTGAGAGTGAGAGTGAGGATGGGCGAGAAAGTGTGAGAGTGTGAGTGATGATGGGATGAAGAGCATGAGAGTGAGAGTGAGGATGGGAGAGAGAGTGCGAGTGTGAGAGTGAGGATCAGAGAGAGAGTGTGAGCGTGAGAGTGAGGATGGGCGAGTGAGAGTGAGGATGGGAGAGAGAATGTGAGAGTGAGAGTGAGGATGGGAGAAAGAGATTGAGAGTGAGAGTGAGGATGGGAGAGAGTGTGTGAGAGTGAGATTGAGGATGGGAGAGACAGGGTTAGAGTGAGAGTGAGGATGGGAGAGAGACTGTGAGAGTGAGAGTGAGGATGGGAGAGAGAGAGTGAGAGTGAGAGTGAGGATGGGAGAAAGAGCATGAGAGTGAGAGTGCGGATGGGAGAGAGAGTGTGAGAGTGAGAGCGAGGATCGGAGAGAGAAGGTGAGAGTGAGAGTGAGGATGGGAGAGAGATTGTGTGAGTGAGAGTGAAGATTGGAGAGAGAGTGTGAGAGTGAGAGTGAGCATGGGATGAAGAGCGTGAGAGTGAGAGTGAGGATGGGAGAGAGAGTGTGAGAGTGAGAGTGAGGATGGAAGAGTGAGTGTGAGAGTGACAGCGAGGATGGGAGAGAGTGTGAGAGTGAGAGTGAGGATGAGGAGAGAGAGTGTGAGAGTGACAGTGAGGATGGGCGAGAAAGTGTGAGAGTGTGAGTGAGGATGGGAGAGAGATTGTGTGAGTGAGAGTGAGGATTGGAGAGAGAGTGTGAGAGTGAGAGTGAGCATGGGATGAACAGCATGAGAGTGAGAGTGAGGATGGGAGAGAGAGTGCGAGAGTGAGAGTGAGGATCAGAGAGAGAGTGTGAGCGTGAGAGTGAGGATGGGCGAGTGAGAGTGAGGATGGGAGAGAGAATGTGAGAGTGAGAGTGAGCATAGGATGAAGAGCGTGAGAGTGACAGTGAGGATGGGAGAGAGAGTGTGAGAGTGAGAGTGAGGATGGGAGAGAGAGTGAGAAAGGGAGAGTGAGAGTGAGGATGATAGAGAGAGTGTGAGAGTGAGAGTGAGATTGCGGATGGAAGAGAGTGTGAGAGTGAGAGTTCGAATGGGAGAGAGTGTGAGAGTGTGAGTGAGAATCTGAGACAGAGTGAGAGAGTGAGAGTGAGGATGGGAGAGAGAGTGTGAGATTGAGAGTGAGGATGGGAGAGAGTGTGTGAGGGTGAGAGTGACAGTGAGGATGGGCGAGAGAGTGTGAGAGTGAGAGTGAGGATGGGAGAGAGTATGAGAGTGAGAGTGAGGATGGGAGAGAGAGAGTGAGAGTGAGAATGGGAGAAAGAGATTGAGAGTGAGAGTGCGGATGGGAGAGAGTGTGAGAGTGAGAGTGAGGATGAGGAGAGAGAGTGTGAGAGTGAGAGCGAGGATCGGAGAGAGAAGGTGAGAGTGAGAGTGAGGATGGGAGAGAGATTGTGTGAGTGAGAGTGAGGATTGGAGAGAGAGTGTGAGAGTGAGAGTGAGCATGGAATGAAGAGCGTGAGAGTGAGAGTGATGATGGGAGAGAGAGTGTGAGAGTGAGAGTGAGGATGGAAGTGTGAGTGTGAGAGTGACAGCGAGGATGGGAGAGAGTGTGAGAGTGAGAGTGAGGATGAGGAGAGAGAGTGTGAGAGTGAGAGTGAGGATGGGCGAGAAAGTGTGAGAGTGTGAGTGAGGATGGGAGAGAGATTGTGTGAGTGAGAGTGAGGATTGGAGAGAGAGTGTGAGAGTGAGAGTGAGCATGGGATGAAGAGCATGAGAGTGAGAGTGAGGATGGGAGAGAGAGTGCGAGTGTGAGAGTGAGGATCAGAGAGAGAGGGTGAGCGTGAGAGTGAGGATGGGCGAGTGAGAGTGAGGATGGGAGAGAGAATGTGAGAGTGAGAGTGAGGATGGGAGAAAGAGTGTGAGAGTGACAGTGAGGATCGGAGAATGAGGGTAAGAGTGAGAGTGACGATGGGAAAGAGACTGTGAGAGTGAGAGTGAGGATGAGGAGAGAGAGTGTGAGAGTGACAGTGAGGATGGGCGAGAAAGTGTGAGAGTGTGAGTGAGGATGGGAGAGAGATTGTGTGAGTGAGAGTGAGGATTGGAGAGAGAGTGTGAGAGTGAGAGTGAGCATGGGATGAAGAGCATGAGAGTGAGAGTGAGGATGGGAGAGAGAGTGCGAGAGTGAGAGTGAGGATCAGAGAGAGAGTGTGAGCGTGAGAGTGAGGATGGGCGAGTGAGAGTGAGGATGGGAGAGAGAATGTGAGAGTGAGAGTGAGCATAGGATGAAGAGCGTGAGAGTGACAGTGAGGATGGGAGAGAGAGTGTGAGAGTGAGAGTGAGGATGGGAGAGAGAGTGAGAAAGGGAGAGTGAGAGTGAGGATGATAGAGAGAGTGTGAGAGTGAGAGTGAGATTGCGGATGGAAGAGAGTGTGAGAGTGAGAGTTCGAATGGGAGAGAGTGTGAGAGTGTGAGTGAGAATCTGAGACAGAGTGAGAGAGTGAGAGTGAGGATGGGAGAGAGAGTGTGAGATTGAGAGTGAGGATGGGAGAGAGTGTGTGAGGGTGAGAGTGACAGTGTGGATGGGCGAGAGAGTGTGAGAGTGAGAGTGAGGATGGGAGAGAGTATGAGAGTGAGAGTGAGGATGGGAGAGGGAGAGTGAGAGTGAGAGTGAGAATGGGAGAAAGAGATTGAGAGTGAGAGTGCGGATGGGAGAGAGTGTGAGAGTGAGAGTGAGGATGAGGAGAGAGAGTGTGAGAGTGAGAGCGAGGATCGGAGAGAGAAGGTTAGAGTGAGAGTGAAGATGGGAGAGAGATTGTGTGAGTGAGAGTGAGGATTGGAGAGAGAGTGTGAGAGTGAGAGTGAGCATGGAATGAAGAGCGTGAGAGTGAGAGTGATGATGGGAGAGAGTGTGAGAGTGAGAGTGAGGATGGAAGTGTGAGTGTGAGAGTGACAGCGAGGATGGGAGAGAGTGTGAGAGTGAGAGTGAGGATGAGGAGAGAGAGTGTGAGAGTGAGAGTGAGGATGGGCGAGAAAGTGTGAGAGTGTGAGTGAGGATGGGAGAGAGATTGTGTGAGTGAGAGTGAGGATTGGAGAGAGAGTGTGAGAGTGAGAGTGAGCATGGGATGAAGAGCATGAGAGTGAGAGTGAGGATGGGAGAGAGTGTGAGAGTGAGAGTGAGGATGAGGAGAGAGAGTGTGAGAGTGAGAGTGAGGATGGGCGAGAAAGTGTGAGTGAGGATGGGAGAGAGATTGTGTGAGTGAGAGTTTGGATGAGAGAGAGAGTGTCAGAGTGAGAGTGAGAGTGAGGATGGGGAAAGGGAGTGTGAGTGTGAGAGTACGGATGGAAGAGAGTGTGAGAGTGAGACTGAGGATGGGAGCGAGTGTGAGAGTTCAAGTGCCGATGGGAGAGAGAGTGTGAGAGTAAGAGTGAGAGTGAGAATGGGAGAGAGAGTGTGAGAGTGACGGTGAGGATGGGAGAGAGAGTGTGAGAGTAAGTGGGAGGATGGGAGAGAGAGTGTGAGAGTGAGAGTGAGGATGAGAGCGAGTGTGAGAGTGAGAGTGAGAATGGGAGAGAGAGTGTGAGAGTGTGAGTGTGGATGGGAGAGAGTGTGAGAGTGAGAGTGAGGATGGGAGAGAGAGTGTGAGAGTGAGAGAGAGGATGAGAGCGAGTGTGAGAGTGAGAGTGAGATTGGAAGAGAGAGTTTGAGAGTGTGAGTGTGGATGGGAGAGAGTGTTCGAGTGAGAGTGAGGATGGGGAGACAGTGTGAGAGTGAGAATGAGGATGGGAGAGAGAGAGTGAGAGTGAGGATGGGAGAGAGTGTGAGAGTGAGAGTGACGATGGAGAGAGAGTGTGAGAGTGAGAATGAGGATGGGAGAGAGAGTGTGAGAGTGAGAATGAGAAGGGAAGAGAGTGTGAGAGTGAGAGTGCGATTGGGAGAGAGTGTGAGAGTGTCATTGAGGATGGGAGAGAGTGTGAGAGTGGGAGTGCAGATGGGAGAGAGTGTGAGAGTGAGAGTGAGGATGGGAGAGAGAGAGTGAGAGTGAGAGTGAGGATGGGAGAGAGTGTGAGAGCGAGAGTGAGGATGGGAGAGAGAGTGTGAGGGCGAGAGTGAGAATGACCGAATGAGTGTGAGATTGACAGTGAGGATGGGAGAGAGTGTGAGAGTGAGAGTGAGGATTGGACAGAGTGTGAGAGCGAGAATGAGAATGGAAGAGAGTGTGAGAGTGAGAGTGATAGTGAGGATGGGAGAGAGAGTGTGAGAGTGAGTGTGAGAGTGAGGATGGGAGAGAGAGTGTGAGAGTGATAGTGAGAGTGAGGATGAGAGAGAAAGTGTGAGAGTGAGAGTGAGGACGGGAGAGAGAGTGTGAGGGTGGCAATGAGAATGGGAGAGAGTGTGAGAGTGAGAGTGAGGATGGGAGAGAGTGTGAGAGTAACAGTGAGGATGGGAGAGAGAGTGTGAGATTGACAGTGAGGATGGGAGAGAGTGTGAGTGTGAGTGCGCAGATGGGCAGAGTGTGAGAGTGACAGTGAGGATGGGAGAGAGAGTGTGAGAGTGAGAGTGCAGATGGGAGAGAGTGTGAGAGTGAGAGTGAGGATGGGAGAGAGAGTGTGAGAGTGAGAGTGAGGTTGGGAGAAAGAGTGTGAGAGTGAGAGTGAGAATGGGAGAGAGTGTGAGAGTGTTTATGAGGATGGGAGAGAGAGTGTGAGAGTGAGAGTGAGAGTGAGGATGGGAGAGAAAGTGTGATAGTGAGAGTGAGAATGGGAGAGAGTGTGACGATGTGAGGGAGAGTGTGAGAGTGAGAGTAAGGATGGGAGAGCGTGTGTGAGGGTGACAGTCAGAATGGGAGAGAAAGTGTGAGAGTGAGAGTGAGAATGAGCGAGAGTGTGGGAGTGAGGATGCGAGAGAGAGAGTGAGAGTGAGAGTGAGGCTGGGAGAGAGTGTGTGAGAGCGAGAGTGAGAATGGGAGTTAGTGTGTGAGTGATAGTGAGGATGGGCGAGAGAGTGTGAGAGTGAGAGTGAGAGTGAGGATGGGAGAGAGTGTGTGAGTTTGAGAGTGAGGATAGGGAGAGAGTGTGAGAGTGAGAGTATGGATGAGCGAGAGAGTGTGAGAGTGAGAGTGAGGATGGGAGAGAGTGTGTGAGAGTGAGAGTGAGGATTGGGAGAGTGTGTGAGAGTGAGAGTGAGGATGGGAGAGAGTGTGAGAGTGACCGTGAGGATGGGAGAGAGTGTGAGAGTGAGGATGAGGATGGGAGAGAGAGTGTGAGAGTGACAGTGAGGATGGGAGAGACAGTGTGAGAGTGAGAGTGCGGATAGGAGAGAGTGTGAGAGTGAGAGTGAGGATGGGAGAGAGAGGGTGAGAGTGAGAGTGAGGATGGGAGAGGGAGTGTGAGAGTGAGAGTGAGGATGGGCAAGAGGGTAAGAGATTGAGAGAGAGGTTGGGAGAGAGTGTGTGAGAGTGACAGTGAGGATGGGAGAGACAGTGTGAGAGTGAGAGTGCGGATCGGAGAGAGTGTGAGAGTGAGAGTGAGGATGGGAGAGAATGTGTGAGTGAGAGTAAGAATGGGAGGGAGTGTGAGAGTCAGAGTGAGAGTGTTGATGGGCGAGAGAGTGTGAGAGTGAGAGTGAGGATGGGAGAGAGAGTTTGAGGATGAGAGTGAGGATGGAAAAAGTGAGGTCTACAGATGCTGGAGATCAAAGTTGAAACTTTATTGCTGGAACAGCACAGCAGGTCAGGCAGCATCCAGGGAACAGGAGATTCGACGTTTCGGGCACAGGCCGAAGAAGAAGGGCCTGTGCCCGAAACGTCGAATCGCCTGTTCCCTGGATGCTGCCTGACCTGCTGCGCTGTTCCAGCAATAAAGTTTCAACTGAGAGTGAGGATGGGCGAGTGAGTGTGAGAGGGAGAGTTAGGATGAGAGAGCGTGTGTGAGGGTAACAGTCTGGATGGGAGAGAAAGTGTGAGAGTGAGAGTGAGAATGGGCGAGAGTGTTGGAGTGAAGATGCGAGAGAGAGAGTGAGAGTGAGAGTGAGGCAGGGAGAGAGTGTGTGAGTGAGAGTGAGGATAGGGGAGAGAGTGTGAGAGTGAGAGAGAGGATGGGGAGAGAGTGTGAGAGTGAGAGTAAGAATGGGAGGGAGTGTGAGAGTCAGAGTGATGATGGGCGAGAGAGTGTGAGAGTGAGAGTGAGTGTGAGGTTGGGAGAGTGTGTGTGAGAGTGAGAGTGAGGATGGGCGAGAGAGTGTGAGAGTGAGAGTGAGAGTGAGGATGGGAGAGAGAGTGTGAGAGTGAGAGTGATGATGGGCGAGAGAGTGTGAGAGTGAGAGTAAGGATGGGAGAGCGTGTGTGAGGGTAACAGTCAGGATGGGAGAGAAATTGTGAGAGTGAGAGTGAGAATGGGCGAGAGTGTGGGAGTGAAGATGCGAGAGAGAGAGTGAGAGTGAGAGTGAAGCAGGGAGAGAGTGTGTGAGTGAGAGTGAGGATAGGGGAGAGAGTTTGAGAGTGAGAGAGAGGATGGGGAGAGAGTGTGAGAGTGAGAGTAAGAATGGGAGGGAGTGTGAGAGTCAGAGTGAGAGTGAGGATGGGAGAGAGAGTGTGAGAGTGAGAGTGATGATGGGCGAGAGAGTGTGAGAGTGAGAGTGATGATGGGCGAGAGAGTGTGAGAGTGAGAGTGAGTGTGAGGTTGGGAGAGTGTGTGTGAGAGTGAGAGTGAGGATGGGCGAGAGAGTGTGAAAGTGAGAGTGAGAGTGAGAATGCGAGAGAGAACGTGAGATTGAGTGTGAGGATGGGAGAGAGTGTGAGAGAGAAAGTGAGGATGGGGAGAGAGTGTGTGAGTGAGAGTAAGAATGGGAGAGAGAGTGTGAGAGTGAGAGTGAGGATGGGCGAGAGAGTGTAAGAGTGAGAGTGAGGATGGGCGAGAGAGTGTGAGAGTGAGAGTGTGGATGAGCGAGAGAGTGTGAGACTGACAGTGTGGATGGGAGAGAGAGTGTGAGAGAGAGTTTGAGAGTGAGGATGGGAGAGAGAGTGTGAAAGAGATAGTGAGAGTGAGAATGGGAGAGAGTGTGTGACAGTGAGAGTGAGAGTGAGGATGGGAGAGAGTGTGGGAGAGTGAGAGTGAGGATGGGAGAGAGAGTGTGAGAGTGTGAGTGTGGATGGGAGAGAGTGTGTGAGTGGAAGTGTCGATGGGAGAGAGCGTGTGAGAGTGAGAGTGAGAATGGGAGAGAGAGTGTGAGTGTGACAGTGAGGATGGGAGAGAGTGTGAGAGTGAGAGTGAGGATGGGAGAGAGTGTGAGAGTAAAGGTGAGGATGGGAGAGAGTGTGAGAGTGAGAGTGAGGATGGTAGACAGAATGTGAGAGTGAGAGTGAGGATGGGAGAGAAAGTGTGAGAATGAGAGTGAGGATGGGCGAGAGAATGTCAGAATGAGAGTGAGAGTGAGGATGGGAGAGAGAGTGTGAGAGTGATAGTGAGGATGGTGGGGAGAGTGTGAGAGTGAGAGTGAGGATGGGAGAGAAAGTGTGAGAGTGACAGTGAGGATGGGAGAGAGTGTGAGACTGAGAGTGAGGATGGGATAGTGAGACTGAGAGTAGGAGTGAGGATGGGAGAGAGTGTGAGAGTGAGAGTGAGGATGGGAGAGAGTGTGAGAGTGAGAGTGAGAGTAAGGATGGGAGAGAGTGTGTGTGAGTGAGGATGAGAATGGGAGAGAGAGTGTGAGAGTGAGAGTGAGAATGGGAGAGATTGTGTGAGAGTGAGATTGAGGATGGGAGTGAGAGAGTGAGAGTGAGAGTGCAAATGGGAGAGAGTGAGAAAGTGAGAGTGAGAATGAGAATGAGAATGGGAGAGTGTGAGAGTGTGAGAGTGAGGATGGGAGAGTGAGTGCGAGAGTGAGAGTATGAGTGAGGATGGGAGAGAGTGTGTGAGAGCGCGAGTGAGGATGGGAGAGTGAGAGTGAGAGTGAGAGTGAGGATGGCAGGGAGAGTGTGTGAGTGACAGTGAGGATGGTAACGAGAATGTGAGAGAGAGAGTGAGGATGGGTGAGAGAGTGTGAGAATGAGGATGGGGGAGAGAGCGGGAGAGTGAGAGTGAGAGTTCGGATGGGAGAGAGTGTGAGAGTGAGTGTGAGAGTGAGAATGGGAGAGAGTGTGTGAGTGAGAGTGAGGATGGGAGAGAGAGGGTGAGAGTGACAGTGAGGATGCGAGAGAGAGTGAGAGTAGAAGTGAGGATGGGAGAGAGTGTGAGAGTGAGAATGAGCGTGAGAGTGAGGATGGGAGAGACTGTGTGAAAGTGACAATGAGGTTGGGAGAGAGAGTGTGAGAGTGAGAGTGAGGATTGGGAGAGAATGTGAGAGTGAGAGTGCGAATGGGAGACAGTGTGAGAGTGAGAGTGAGGATGGGAGAAAGAGTGAGAGAGTGAGAGTGAGGATGGGCGGGAGAGTGTGAGCGTGAGTGTGAGGATTTAGGAGAGAGAGTGAGAGTGAGAGTGCGAATGGGAGAGAGTGTGAGAGTGAGAGTGAGAGTGAGAATGGGAGAGAGAGGGTGAGAGTGAGAGTGAGAATGGGAGAGAGTGTGTGAGAGTGAGAGTGAGGATGGGAGAGAGCATGTGAGTGAGGGCGAGGATTTGAGAGAGAGTGTGAGAGTGCGAATGGGAGAGAGTGTAAGAGTGAGAGTGAGAATGAGAATGGGAGAGAGAGTGCGAGAGTGTGAGTGAGGATGGGAGAGAGTGTGAGAGTGGTAGTGAGGATGGGAGAGAGTGTGAGAGTGAGAGTGAGGATGGGAGAGAGTGTGAGAGTAAGAATGGGACAGAGTGTGAGAGTGAGAGTGAGGATGGGAGAGAGATTGTGAGAGTGAGAATGGGAGAGAGAGTGTGAGTGTGACAGTGAGGATGGGAGAGAGTGTGAGAGTGAGATTGAGGATGGGAGAGAGTGTGAGAGTAAAGGTGAGGATGGGAGAGAGTGTGAGAGTGAGAGTGAGGATGGTAGACAGAATGTGAGAGTGAGGATGCAGAGAAAGTGTGAGAATGAGAGTGAGGATGGGCGAGGGAATGTGCGAATGAGAGTGAGAGTGAGGATGGGAGAGAGAGTGTGAGAGTGATAGTGAGGATGGTGGGGAGAGTGTGTGAGTGAGAGTGAGGATGGGAGAGAAAGTGTGAGAGTGACAGTGAAGATGGGAGAGAGTGTGAGACTGAGAGTGAGGATGGGATAGTGAGGCTGAGAGTAGGAGTGAGGATGGGAGAGAGTGTGATAGTGAGAGTGAGGATGGGAGAGAGTGTGAGAGTGAGAGTGAGAGAAAGGATGGGAGAGAGTGTGTGTGAGTGAGGATGAGAATGGGAGAGAGTGTGACAGTGAGAGTGAGAATGGGAGAGATTGTGTGAGAGTGAGATTGAGGATGGGTGTGAGAGAGTGAGAGTGAGAGTGCAAATGGGAGAGAGTGAGAAAGTGAGAGTGAGAATGAGAATGAGAATGGGAGAGTGTGAGAGTGTGAGAGTGAGGATGGGAGAGTGAGTGTGAGAGTGAGAGTGAGAGTGAGGATGGGAGAGAGTGTGTGATAGCGCGAGTGAGGCTGGGAGAGAGAGTGTGAGAGTGAGAGTGAGGATGGGAGAAAGAGTGAGAGAGTGAGAGTGAGGATGGGCGAGAGGGTGTGAGCGTGAGTGTGAGGATTTAGGAGAGAGAGTGAGAGTGAGAGTGCGAAGGGGAGAGAGTGTGAGAGTGAGAGTGAGAGTGAGAATGGGAGAGAGAGGGTGAGAGTGAGAGTGAGAATGGGAGAGAGTGTGTGAGAGTGAGAGTGAGGATGGGAGAGAGCATGTGAGTGGGAGCGAGGATTTGAGAGAGAGTGTGAGAGTGAGAGTGAGGATGGGAGAGAGTGTGAGAGTAAGAATGGGACAGAGTGTGTGAGTGAGAGTGAGGATGGGAGAGAGAGTGTGAGAGTGAGAGT
Organism: Chiloscyllium plagiosum; assembly: GCF_037043375.1. Taxonomy (NCBI): domain Eukaryota; kingdom Metazoa; phylum Chordata; class Chondrichthyes; order Orectolobiformes; family Hemiscylliidae; genus Chiloscyllium; species Chiloscyllium plagiosum. The sequence goes on along the minus strand of NW_028270247.1, from coordinate 429,263 downwards.
GAGGATGGGCGAGTGCGAGTGAGAGTGAGGATGGCCGAGAGAGTGTTAGAGTGAGAGTGAGGATGGGAGAGGGAGTTTGAGAGTGAGGATGGGAGAGAGAGTGTGAGGGTGAGAGCGAGATTGAGGATGGGAGAGAATGTGTGAGAGTGAGAGTGAGGATGGGAGAGAGAGTGTGAGAGTGAGAGTGAGAGTGAGTATGGGAGAGAGAGTGTAAGAGTGAGAGTGAGAATGGGAGAGATTATGTGAGAGTGAGATTGAGGATGGGAGTGAGAGAGTGAGAGTGAGAGTGCAAATGGGAGAGAGTGTGAAAGTGAGAGTGAGAATGAGAATGGGAGATGAGAGGGTGAGACTGAGAGTGAGAATGGGAGAGAGTGTGTGAGAGTGAGAGTGAGGATGGGAGAGAGAGTGTGAGAGTGAGAGTGAGGAATGGAGAGAAAGTGTGAGAGTGAGAATGGGAGAGTGTTTGAGAGTGAGAGTGAGAATGGGAGGGAGAGTGAGAGAGTCACAGTGAGGATGAGAGCGCGAGTGTGAGAGTGACAGTGAGAATGAGGATGGGAGAGAGATTGAGAGAGTTAGAGTGAGGATGTGAGAGAGAGGGTGTGAGAGTGTGAGAGAGGATGGGAGAGAGTGTGAGAGTCAGAGTGAGGATGGGAGAGAGTGTGAGAGTGAGAGTAAGGATGGCAGGGAGAGTGTGAGCGTGACAGTGAGAATGGGAACGAGAGTGTGAGAGTGAGAGTGAGGATGGGAGAGAGAGTGTGAGAGTGAGGATGGGGAGAGAGCAGGAGAGTGAGAGTGAGAGTGCGGATGGGAGAGAGTGTGAGAGTGAATGTGAGTGAGAATGGGAGAGAGTGTGTGAGAGAGAGTGAGGATGGGTGAGAGAGTGTGAGAGTGACAGTGAGGATGCGAGAGAGAGTGTGAGAGTAGAAGTGAGGATGGGAGAGAGTGTGAGAGTGAGAGTGAGGATGGGAGAGAGTGTGAGAGTGAGAATGAGCGTGAGAGTGAGGATGGGAAAGACTGTGTGAGAGTGACAATGAGGTTGGGAGAGAGAGTGTGAGAGTGAGAGTGAGGATTTGGGAGAGAGTGTGAGTGTGAGAGTGCGAATGGGAGACAGTGTGAGAGTGAGAGTGAGGATGGGAGAAAGAGTGAGAGAATGACAGTGAGGAAGGTCGAGAGAGTGTGAGCGTGAGTGTGAGGATTTGGGAGAGAGAGTGAGAGTGAGAGTGCGAATGGGAGAGAGAGGGTGAGAGTGAGAGTGAGAATGGGAGAGAGTGTGTGTATGAGTGAGAGTGAGGATGGGAGAGAGCATGTGAGTCAGAGCGAGGATTTGAGAGAGAGTGTGAGAGTGAGAGTGCGAATGGGAGAGAGTGTGAGAGTGAGTGTGAGAATGAGAATGGGAGAGAGAGGGTGAGACTGAGAGTGAGAATGGGAGAGAATATGTGAGAGTGAGAGTGAGGATGGAAGAGAGAGTGTGAGAGTGAGAGTGAGGAATGGAGAGAAAGTGTAAGAGTGTGAATGGGAGAGTGTTTGAAAGTGAGATTGAGAATGGGAGGGAGAGTGAGAGAGTCACAGTGAGGATGAGAGCGCGAGTGTGAGAGTGACAGTGAGAATGGGGATGGGAGAGAGATTGTGAGAGTTAGAGTGAGGATGTGAGAGAGAGTGTGAGAGTGAGAGTGAGGATGGGAGAGAGTGAGAGAGTGAGAGTGAGGATGGGAGAGAGTGTGAGAGTAAAAATGGTACAGAGTGTGAGAGTGAGAGTGAGGATGGGAGAGAGAGTATGAGATTGAGAGTGAGGATGGGCGAGAGAGTGCGAGTGAGAGTGAGGATGGCCGACAGAGTGTTAGAGTGAGAGTGAGGATGGGAGAGAGAGTTTGAGAGTGAGGATGGGAGAGAGAGTGTGAGGGTGAGAGTGAGAGTGAGGATGGGAGAGAATGTGTGAGAGTGAGAGTGAGGATGGGAGAGAGAGTGTGAGAGTGAGAGTGAGAATGGGAGAGAGAGTGTGAGAGTGAGAGTGAGAGTGAGTATGGGAGAGAGAGTGTGAGAGTGAGAGTGAGAATGGGAGAGTGAGTGTGAGATTGAGAGAGAGAGTGAGGATTGGAGAGAGTGTGTGAGAGTGAGAGTGAGGATGGGAGGGAGAGTGAGAGAGTCACAGTGAGGATGGGCGCGAGAGTGTGAGAGTGACAGTGAGAATGAGGATGGGAGAATGAGTGACCAAGAGGAATTGAGAGAGAGTGTGAGAGTGAGAGTGAGAATGGGAGTGAGTGTGGGAGTCAGGATGGGAGAGAGAGTGTGAGAGTGAGAGTGAGGATCGGAGAGAGTGTGTGAGGGTGAGAGTGAGAATGGGAGAGAGAGCGTGGAGTGAGAGTGAGAGTGAGGATGGGTGAGAGAGTGTGAGAGTGACAGTGAGGATGCGAGAGAGAATGTGAGAGTAGGAGTGAGGATGGGAGAGAGTGTGAGAGTGAGATTGTGGATGGGAGAGAGTGTGAGAGTGAGAGTGAGGATGGTAGACAGAATGTGAGAGTGAGGATGGGAGAGAAAGTGTGAGAGTGAGCGTGAGGATGGGAGAGAGTGTGAGAGTGAGAGTGAGGATGGGAGAGAGTGTGAGAGTGACAGTGAGGATGGGAGAGTGAGACTGAGAGTAGAAGAGAGGATGGGAGAGAATGTGAGAGAGGGAGTGAGGATGGGAGAGAGTGGGAGAGTGAGAGTGAGAGTGAGGATGGGAGAGAGAGTGTGAGATTGAGGATGAGAATGGGAGAGAGAGTGTGAGATTGAGAGTGAGAATGGGAGAGAGTGTGTGAGAGTGAGATTGAGGATGGGAGAGAGAACGTGAGAGCGAGAGTGCAAATGGGAGAGAGTGTGTGAGAGTGAGGATGAGAAGGGAAAGGGAGTGTGAGAGTGAGAGTGAGAATGGGAGAGAGTGTGTGAGAATGAGAGTGAGGATGGGAGAGTGAGTGTGAGAGTGAAAGTGAGGGGTGGGAGAGTGTGAGAGCGAGAGTGAGGATGGTAGAGAGAGTGTGAGAGTTAGAATGTGGATGGGAGAGAAAGTGTGAGAGTGAGAATGAGAATGTGAGAGAGTGTGAGAGTTAGAGTATGAGTGAGGATGGGAGAGAGAGTGTGAGAGTGAGAGTGAGAAGGGAAGACAGAGTGTGAGAGTGAGAATGAGAAGGGAAGAGACTGTGAGAATGAGAGGGAGAGTGAGGATGGGAGAGAGAGTGTGAGAGTGAGAGTGAGGATGGGAGAGAGTGTGAGAGTGAGAGTGAGATTGGGAGAGAGTGTGAGAGTGAGAGTGAGGATGGGAGAGAGTGTGAGAGTGACAGTGAGGATGGGAGAGACAGTGTGAGAGTGAGAGTGAGGATGGGAGAGAGTGTGAGATTGAGGATGAGAATGGGAGAGAGAGTGTGAGATTGAGAGTGAGAATGGGAGAAAGTGTGTGAGAGTGAGATTGAGGATGGGAGAGAGAACGTGAGAGTGAGAGTGCAAAAGGGAGAGAGTGTGTGAGAGTGAGGATGAGAAGGGAAAGGGAGTGTGAGAGTGAGAGTGAGAATGGGAGAGAGTGTGTGAGAATGAGAGTGAGGATGGGAGAGTGAGTGTGAGAGTGAAAGTGACGGGTGGGAGAGTGTGAGAGCGAGAGTGAGGACGGTAGAGAGAGTGTGAGAGTTAGAATGTGGATGGGAGAGAAAGTGTGAGAGTGAGAATGAGAATGTGAGAGAGTGTGAGAGTTAGAGTATGAGTGAGGATGGGAGAGAGAGTGTGAGAGTGAGAGTGAGAAGGGAAGACAGAGTGTGAGAGTGAGAATGAGAAGGGAAGAGAGTGTGCGAATGAGAGGGAGAGTGAGGATGGGAGAGAGAGTGTGAGAGTGAGAGTGAGGATGGGAGAGAGTGTGAGAGTGAGAGTGAGATTGGGAGAGAGTGTGAGAGTGAGAGTGAGGATGGGAGAGAGTGTGAGAGTGAGAGTGAGGATGGGAGAGAGTGTGAGAGTGAGAGTGAGGATGGGAGAGAGTGTGAGAGTGAGAGTGAGGATGGGAGAGAGAGTGTGAGAGTGAGAGTGCGGATGGGCGAGTTTGTGAGACTGAGAGTAAGGATGACAGAGAGTGTGAGAGTGAGAGTGAGGATGGGAGAGAGAGTGTGAGAGTTAGAATGTGGATGGGAGAGAAAGTGTGATAGTGAGAATGAGAATGTGAGAGAGTGTGAGAGTTAGAGTATGAGTGAGGATGGGAGAGAGAGTGTGAGAGTGAGAGTGAGAAGGGAAGAGAGTGTGAGAATGAGAATGAGAAGGGAAGAGAGTGTGAGAATGAGAGGGAGAGTGAGGATGGGAGAGAGAGTGTGAGAGTGAGAGTGAGGATGGGAGAGAGTGTGAGAGTGAGAGTGAGATTGGGAGAGAGTGTGAGAGTGAGAGTGAGGATGGGAGAGAGTGTGAGAGTGACAGTGAGGATGGGAGAGACAGTGTGAGAGTGAGAGTGAGGATGGGAGAGAGTGTGAGAGTGAGAGTGAGGATGGGAGAGAGTGTGAGAGTGAGAGTGAGGATGGGAGAGAGAGTGTGAGAGTGAGAGCTAGGATGGGAGAGAGAGTGTGAGAGCGAGAGTGAGAGTGCGGATGGGAGAGAGTGTGAGAGTGAGAGTGAGGATGGGAGAGAGAGTGTGAGAGTGAGAGTGAGGATGGGAGAGAGAGTGTCAGAGTGATAATAAGGATGGGAGAGAGTGTGAGGGTGAGATTGAGAATGAGGATGGGAGACAGAGTGTGAGAATGAGAGTGAGAATCGGAGAGAGTGTGAGAGCAAGAGTGAGAGTGCGGATGGGAGAGAGTGTGAGTGTGAGAGTGAGAGTGAGGATTGGAGACAGAGTTTGAGAGTGAGAGTAAGGATGGGAGAGAGAGTGTGGGAGTGAGAGTGAGGATGGGAGAGAGCGTGTGAGGGTGAGAGTGAGAATGAGGATGGTAGAGAGAGTGTGAGAGTGAGAGAGAGGATGGGAGATAGAGTGTGAGAATGACAGTGAGAATCGGAGAGACAGTGTGAGAGTGACAGCGAGGATGGGAAAGAGAGTGTGAGATTGAGAGTGAGGTTGGGAGAGCGAGTGTGAGAGTGAGAGTGAGAATGGGAGAAAGTGTGAGAATGAGAATGAGGATGGGAGAGAGAGTGTGAGAGACTGAGTGAGAGTGAGGATGGGAGAGACTGTGAGAGTGAGGATGGGAGAGAGTGTGAGAGTGAGAGTGACATTGCGGATGGGAGAGAGTGTGAGTGTGAGCGTGAGAGTGAGGAAGGGAGAGAGAGTGTGAGAGTGAGAGAGAGGATGGGAGATAGAGTGTGAGAATGAGAGTGAGAATCGGAGAGAGAGTGTAAGAGCGAGAGTGAGAGTGCGGATGGGAGAGAGTTTGAGTGTGAGAGTTAGAGTGAGAGTGAGGATTGGAGAGAAAGTGTGAGAGTGAAAGTGAGGTTGGGAGATAGAGTGTGAGAGTGAGAGTGAGAATGGGAGAGAGAGTGTGAGAGTGAGAGTTAGGATGGGAGAGAGAGTGTGAGAGCGAGAGTGAGAGTGCGGATGGGATAGAGTGTGAGTGTGAGAGTGAGAGTGAGGATTGGAGAGAGAGTTTGAGAGTGAGAGTAAGGATGGGAGAGAGAGTGTGGGAGTGAAAGTGAGGATGGGAGAGAGCGTGTGAGGGTGAGATTGAGAATGAGGATGGGAGACAGAGTGTGAGAATGAGAGTGAGAATCGGAGAGAGTGTGAGAGCAAGAGTGAGAGTGCGGATGGGATAGAGTGTGAGTGTGAGAGTGAGAGTGAGGATTGGAGAGAGAGTTTGAGAGTGAGAGTAAGGATGGGAGAGAGAGTGTGGGAGTGAAAGTGAGGATGGGAGAGAGCGTGTGAGGGTGAGAGTGAGAATGAGGATGGTAGAGAGAGTGTGAGTGTGAGAGTGAGGATAACAGAGAGAGTGTGAGAGTGAGAGTGAGTATGGGAGAGAGAGTGTGAGAGTGACAGCGAGGATGGGAAAGAGAGTGTGAGATTGAGAGTGAGGTTGGGAGAGCGAGTGTGAGAGTGAGAGTGAGAATGGGAGAAAGTGTGAGAATGAGAATGAGGATGGGAGAGAGAGTGTGAGAGACTGAGTGAGAGTGAGGATGGGAGAGACTGTGAGAGTGAGGATGGGAGAGAGTGTGAGAGTGAGAGTGACATTGCGGATGGGAGAGAGTGTGAGTGTGAGCGTGAGAGTGAGGAAGGGAGAGAGAGTGTGAGAGTGAGAGAGAGGATGGGAGATAGAGTGTGAGAATGAGAGTGAGAATCGGAGAGAGAGTGTAAGAGCGAGAGTGAGAGTGCGGATGGGAGAGAGTTTGAGTGTGAGAGTTAGAGTGAGAGTGAGGATTTGAGAGAAAGTGTGAGAGTGAAAGTGAGGTTGGGAGATAGAGTGTGAGAGCAAGAGTGAGAGTGCGGATGGGAGAGAGTTTGAGTGTGAGAGTTAGAGTGAGAGTGAGGATTGGAGAGAAAGTGTGAGAGTGAAAGTGAGGTTGGGAGAAAGAGTGTGAGAGTGAGAGTGAGGATGGGTGAGAGAGTGTGAGTGTGAGTGAGAATGGGAGTGAGTGTGTGAGAGTGTGGATGGGAGAGAGTGTGTGAGAATGAGAGTGAGAATGAGGATGGGAGTGAGAGTGTGAGAGTGAGAGTGAGAATCGGAGAGAGTGCGAGTGTGAGTGCGGATGAGAGGGAGTTTGAGAGTGAGAGTGAGGATGGAAGAGAGAGTGAGAGTGAGAATGGGAGAATGAGTGTGAGAGTGAAAGTGAGGTGGGAGAGAGAGTATGAGTGTGAGAGTGAGGATGGGAGAGAGCGTGTGAGGGTGAGAGTGAGAATGAGGATGGTAGAGAGAGTGTGAGAGTGAGATTGACGATGGGAGAGAGAGTGTTAGACAGAGAGTGAGAATGGGAGAGAGAGTGTGAGAGTGTGAGTTAGGATGGTAGAGTGAGTGTGAGAGTGAGAGTGAGATGGGAGAGAGTGAGAGTGAGAATAGGAGAGAGTATGTGAGAGTGAGAGTGATGATGGGAGAGAGTGTAAGAGTGAGAGTGAGAATCGGAGAAAGAGTGAGAGTGAGAGTGCGGTTGAGAGAGAGTGTGAGAGTGAAAGCGAGGATGGAAGAGGGAGTGTGAGAGTGAGTGAGAATGGGAGTGAGAGAGTGAGAGTGATAGTGTGAATGGGAGAGAGTGTGAGAGTGAGAGTGAGGATGGGAGAGAGAGTGTGATAGTGACAGTGAGGATGCGAGAGAGAGTGTGAGAGTGAGTGAGAATAGGATTGTGTGCGTGAGTGAAAGTGAGGATGGGAGAGAGAGTGTGAGAGTGAGAGTGAGGATGCGAGAGAGAATGAGAGTGAGAGTTAGAATGGGAGAATGAGTGTGAGAGTGAGAGTGAGAGTGAGAATGGGCGAGTGAGTGAGAGAATGAGAGTGAGAATGGGAGAGAGATTGTGAGGGTGAGAGTGAGGTTGGGAAAGAGAGCGTGAGGGTGAGAGTGAGGATGGGAGAGAGAGTGTGAGAGTGACAGCGAGGATGGGAAAGAGAGTGTGAGAGTGAGAGTGAGGTTGGGAGAAAGAGTGTGAGAGTGAGAGTGAGAATGGGAGAGAGTGTGAGAGTGTGAATGAGGATGGGAGAGAGAGTGTGAGAGTGAGAGTGAGAGTGAGGATGGGAGAGAAAGTGTGATAGTGAGAGTGAGAATGGGAGAGAGTGTGACGATGTGAGGGAGAGTGTGAAAGTGAGAGTGAGGATGGGAATGAGTGTGAGAGTGAGAGTGCGAATGGGAGAGAGAGTGAGAGTGAGGATGCGAGTGAGAGTGTGAGAGTGAGAGTGAGGATGGGAGAGAGAGTGTGAGAGTGAGGATGGCAGAGAGAGAGTTAGAGTGTCAGTGAGAATGGGAGTGATTGTGAGAGTGAGGACGGCAGAGAGGGTGAGAGTGACAGAGAGGTTGGGTGAGAGAGTGCGAGATTGAGTGCGAGGATGGGAGAGAGTGTGAGAGTGAGACTGAGGATGGGAGAGTGTGTGTGAGAGTTAGAGTGAGAGTGAGGATGTGAGAGAGAGTGTGAGAGCGAGAGCGAGAGTGCGGTTGGGAGAGAGTGTGAGAGTGAGAGTGAGAGTGCGGATGGGAGAGTGAGTGTGAGAGTGAGTGTGAGGATGGGAGAGACAGTGTGAGAGTGAGAGTGAGAATGGGAGAGTGTGTGAGAGTGAGAGTGAGGATGGGAGAGTGAGTGTGAGAGCGAGAGTGAGAGTGTGGATGGGAGACAGTGTGAGAGTGAGAGTGACAGTGAGGATGGGAGAGAGAGCGTGAGAGTGAGAGTTAGAATGGGAGAGAGAGTGTGAGAGCGAGAGTGAGAGTGCGGATGGGAGAGAGAGTGTGAGAGTGAGAGTGAGGATGGGAGAGAGAGTGTGAGAGTGAGAGTTAGGATGGGAGAGAGAGTGTCAGAGTGATAATAAGGATGGGAGAGAGTGTGAGGGTGAGATTGAGAATGAGGATGGGAGAGAGAGTGTGAGAATGAGAGTGAGAATCGGAGAGAGTGTGAGAGCAAGAGTGAGAGTGCGGATGGGAGAGAGTGTGAGTGAGAGAGTGAGAGTGAGGATTGGAGAGAGAGTGTGAGAGTGAGAGTAAGGATGGGAGAGAGAGTGTGGGAGTGAAAGTGAGGATGGGAGAGAGCGTGTGAGGGTGAGAGTGAGAATGAGGATGGGAGAGAGAGAGTGTGAGTGTGAGAGTGAGGATAACAGAGAGAGTGTGAGAGTGAGAGTGAGTATGGGAGAGAGAGTGTGAGAGTGAGAGTGAGGATGGGAGAGAGAGTGTGAGAGTGAGAGTGAGGATGCGAGAGAGAATGAGAGTGAGAGTTAGAATGGGAGAATGAGTGTGAGAGTGAGAGTGAGAGTGAGAATGGGCGAGTGAGTGAGAGAATGAGAGTGAGAATGGGAGAGAGAATGTGAGTGTGAGAGTGAGGTTGGGAAAGAGAGCGTGAGGGTGAGAGTGAGGATGGGAGAGAGAGTGTGAGAGTGACAGCGAGGATGGGAAAGAGAGTGTGAGAGTGAGAGTGAGGTTGGGAGAAAGAGTGTGAGAGTGAGAGTGAGAATGGGAGAGAATGTGAGAGTGTGAATGAGGATGGGAGAGAGAGTGTGAGAGTGAGAGTGAGAGTGAGAGTGAGGATGGGAGAGAAAGTGTGATAGTGAGAGTGAGAATGGGAGAGAGTGTGACGATGTGAGGGAGAGTGTGAGCGTGAGATTGAGGATGGGAATGAGTGTGAGAGTGAGAGTGCGAATGGGAGAGAGAGTGAGAGTGAGGATGCGAGTGAGAGTGTGAGAGTGAGAGTGAGGATGGGAGAGTGAGTGTGAGAGTGAGAGTGAGGATGGCAGAGAGAGAGTTAGAGTGTCAGTGAGAATGGGAGTGATTGTGAGAGTGAGGACGGCAGAGAGGGTGAGAGTGACAGAGAGGTTGGGTGAGAGAGTGTGAGATTGAGTGCGAGGATGGGAGAGAGTGTGAGAGTGAGACTGAGGATGGGAGAGAGAGTGTGAGAGTTAGAGTGAGAGTGAGGATGGGAGAGAGAGTGTGAGAGTGAGAGAGAGGATGGGAGAGAGAGTGTGAGAGTGAGAGTGAGAATGGGAGAGTGTGTGAGAGTGAGAGTGTGGATGGGAGAGTGAGTGTGAGAGCGAGAGTGAGAGTGCGGATGGGAGAGAGAGTGAGAGGGAGAGTGACAGTGAGGATGGGAGAGAGAGTGTGAGAGTGAGAGTTAGGATGGGAGAGAGAGTGTGAGAGCGAGAGTGAGAGTGCGGATGGGAGAGAGTGTGAGTGTGAGAGTGAGAGTGAGGATGGGAGAGAGAGTGTGAGAGTGAGAGTGAGGATGGGAGAGAGAGTGTCAGAGTGATAATAAGGATGGGAGAGAGTGTGAGGGTGAGATTGAGAATGAGGATGGGAGACAGAGTGTGAGAATGAGAGTGAGCATCGGAGAGAGTGTGAGAGCAAGAGTGAGAGTGCGGATGGGAGAGAGTGTGAGAGTGAGAGTGTGAGTGAGGATTGGAGAGAGAGTGTGAGAGTGAGAGTAAGGATGGGAGAGAGAGTGTGGGAGTGAGAGTGAGGATGGGAGAGAGCGTGTGAGGGTGAGAGTGAGAATGAGGATGGTAGAGAGAGTGTGAGTGTGAGAGTGAGGATAACAGAGAGAGTGTGAGAGTGAGAAAGAGTATGGGAGAGAGAGTGTGAGAGTGAGAGTGTGGATGGCAGAGAGCGTGTGAGGGTGAGAGTGAGAATGATGATGGTAGAGAGAGTGTGAGTGTGAGAGTGAGGATGGGAGAGAGAGTGTGAGAGTGAGAGTGAGGATGGGAGAGAGAGTGTGAGACAGAGAGTGAGAATGGGAGAGAGAGTGTGAGAGTGTGATTTAGGATGGTAGAGTGAGTGTGAGAGTGAGAGTGAGGATGGGAGAGAGTGTGAGAGTGAGAGTGAGAATCGGAGAGAGAGTGAGAGTGAGTGAGAATGGGAGTGAGAGAGTGAGAGTGATAGTGTGAATGGGAGAGAATGTGAGAGTGAGAGTAAGGATGGGAGAGAGAGTGTGGTAGTGACAGTGAGGATGCGGGAGAGAGTGTGAGAGTGAGTGAGAATAGGATTGTGTGCGTGAGTGAAAGTGAGGATGGGAGAGAGAGTGTGAGAGTGAGAGTGAGGATGCGAGAGAGAATGAGAGTGAGAGTTAGAATGGGAGAATGAGTGTGAGAGTGAGAGTGAGAGTGAGAATGGGCGAGTGAGTGAGAGAATGAGAGTGAGAATGGGAGAGAGAATGTGAGTGTGAGAGTGAGGTTGGGAAAGAGAGCGTGAGGGTGAGAGTGAGGATGGGAGAGAGAGTGTGAGAGTGACAGCGAGGATGGGAAAGAGAGTGTGAGAGTGAGAGTGAGGTTGGGAGAAAGAGTGTGAGAGTGAGAGTGAGAATGGGAGAGAGTGTGAGAGTGTGAATGAGGATGGGAGAGAGAGTGTGAGAGTGAGAGTGAGAGTGAGGATGGGAGAGAAAGTGTGATAGTGAGAGTGAGAATGGGAGAGAGTGTGACGATGTGAGGGAGAGTGTGAAAGTGAGAGTGAGGATGGGAATGAGTGTGAGAGTGAGAGTGCGAATGGGAGAGAGAGTGAGAGTGAGGATGCGAGTGAGAGTGTGAGAGTGAGAGTGAGGATGGGAGAGAGAGTGTGAGAGTGAGGATGGCAGAGAGAGAGTTAGAGTGTCAGTGAGAATGGTAGTGATTGTGAGAGTGAGGACGGCAGAGAGGGTGAGAGTGACAGAGAGGTTGGGTGAGAGAGTGCGAGATTGAGTGCGAGGATGGGAGAGAGTGTGAGAGTGAGACTGAGGAAGGGAGAGAGAGTGTGAGAGTTAGAGTGAGAGTGAGGATGTGAGAGAGAGTGTCAGAGCGAGAGCGAGAGTGCGGTTGGGAGAGAGTGTGAGAGTGAGAGTGAGGATGGGAGAGAGAGTATGAGAGTGAGAGAGAGGATGGGAGAGACAGTGTGAGAGTGAGAGTGAGAATGGGAGAGTGTGTGAGAGTGAGAGTGAGAATGGGAGAGTGAGTGTGAGAGCGAGAGTGAGAGTGCGGATGGGAGAGAGTGTGAGAGTGAGAGTGACAGTGAGGATGGGAGAGAGAGTGTGAGAGTGAGAGTTAGAATGGGAGAGAGAGTGTGAGAGCGAGAGTGAGAGTGCGGATGGGAGAGAGTGTGAGTATGAGAGTGAGAGTGAGGATGGGAGAGAGAGTGTGAGAGTGAGAGTGAGGATGGGAGAGAGAGTGTGAGAATGAGAGTGAGAATCGGAGAGCGTGTGAGAGCAAGAGTGAGAGTGCGGATGGGAGAGAGTGTGAGTGTGAGAGTGAGAGTGAGGATTGGAGAGAGAGTGTGAGAGTGAGAGTAAGGATGGGAGAGAGAGTGTGGGAGTGAAAGTGAGGATGGGAGAGAGCGTGTGAGGGTGAGAGTGAGAATGAGGATGGTAGAGAGAGTGTGAGTGTGAGAGTGAGGATAACAGAGAGAGTGTGAGAGTGAGAGTGAGTATGGGAGAGAGAGTGTGAGAGTGAGAGTGAGGATGGGAGAGAGAGTGTGAGAGTGAGAGTGAGGATGCGAGAGAGAATGAGAGTGAGAGTTAGAATGGGAGAATGAGTGTGAGAGTGAGAGTGAGAGTGAGAATGGGCGAGTGAGTGAGAGAATGAGAGTGAGAATGGGAGAGAGAATGTGAGTGTGAGAGTGAGGTTGGGAAAGAGAGCGTGAGGGTGAGAGTGAGGATGGGAGAGAGAGTGTGAGAGTGACAGCGAGGATGGGAAAGAGAGTGTGAGAGTGAGAGTGAGGTTGGGAGAAAGAGTGTGAGAGTGAGAGTGAGAATGGGAGAGAGTGTGAGAGTGTGAATGAGGATGGGAGAGAGAGTGTGAGAGTGAGAGTGAGAGTGAGGATGGGAGAGAAAGTGTGATAGTGAGAGTGAGAATGGGAGAGAGTGTGACGATGTGAGGGAGAGTGTGAGAGTGAGAGTGAGGATGGGAATGAGTGTGAGAGTGAGAGTGCGAATGGGAGAGAGAGTGAGAGTGAGGATGCGAGTGAGAGTGTGAGAGTGAGAGTGAGGATGGGAGAGAGAGTGTGAGAGTGAGAGTGAGGATGGCAGAGAGAGAGTTAGAGTGTCAGTGAGAATGGGAGTGATTGTGAGAGTGAGGACGGCAGAGAGGGTGAGAGTGACAGAGAGATTGGGTGAGAGAGTGCGAGATTGAGTGCGAGGATGGGAGAGAGAGTGTGAGAGTGAGAGTTAGGATGGGAGAGAGAGTGTGAGAGCGAGAGTGAGAGTGCAGATGGGAGAGAGTGTGAGTGTCAGAGTGATAATAAGGATGGGAGAGAGTGTGAGGGTGAGATTGAGAATGAGGATGGGAGAGAGAGTGTGAGAATGAGAGTGAGAATCGGAGAGAGTGTGAGAGCAAGAGTGAGAGTGCGGATGGGAGAGAATGTGAGTGTGAGAGTGAGAGTGAGGATTGGAGAGAGAGTGTGAGAGTGAGAGTAAGGATGGGAGAGAGAGTGTGGGAGTGAGAGTGAGGATGGGAGAGAGCGTGTGAGGGTGAGAGTGAGAATGAGGATGGTAGAGAGAGTGTGAGTGTGAGAGTGAGGATAACAGAGAGAGTGAGAGAGTGAGAGTGAGTATGGGAGAGAGAGTGTGAGAGTGAGTGTGTGGATGGGAGAGAGAGTGTGAGAGTGAGGATGGGAGAGAGTGTGTGAGAGTGAGAATGAGAATGAGGATGGGAGAGAGAGTTTGAGAGTGAGAGTGAGGATGGAAGAGGGAGTGTGAGTGTGAGTGAAAATGGGAGTGAGAGAGTGAGAGTGAGAGTGCGGATGGGAGAGAGTGTGAGAGTGAAAGTGAGAATGGAAGAGGGAGTGTGAGAGTGAGTGAGAATGGGAGTGAGAGAGTGAGAGTGACAATGTGAGGGAGAGTATGAGAGTGAGAGTGAGGATGGGAGAGAGTGTGACATGAGAGTGACAGTGAGGATGGGAGAGGGGGTGTGAAAGTGAGAGTGAGAGTGAGAATGGGAGAGAGTGTGAGAGTGAGAGTGCGGATGGGAGAGAGAGCGTGAGATTGAGAGTGAGGATGGGAGAGAGTGTGAGAGTGAGAATGAGAATGGGAGCGAGTGTGAGAGTGCAAGTGCAGATGGGAGAGAAAGTGTGAGAGGAAGAGTGAGAGTGAGGATTGGAGAGAGAGTGTGAGAGTAACGGTGAGGATCAGAGAGAGAGTGTGAGATTGAGTGTGAGGATGGGAGAGAAAGTGTGAGAGTGAGAGTGAGGATGAGAGCGAGTGTGAGAGTGAGAGTGAGAATGGGGAGAGAGTGTGCGAGTGAGAGTGTGGATGAGAGCGATTGTGAGAGTGAGAGTGAGAATGGGAGAGAGAGTGTGAAACTGTGAGTGTGGATGGGAGAGAGTGTGAGAGTGAGAGTGAGGATGGGAGAGAGTGTGAGAGTGAGAGTGCGATTGGGAGAGAGTGTGAGAGTGAGGACTAGAACGTAAGAGACTGTGTGAGTGAAAGTGAGAGTGAGGATGGGAGAGAGTGTGAGAGTGGGGATGGGAGAGAGAATGTGAGACTGACAGTGGGGATGGGAGAGAGAGTGTGAGAGAGAGTTTGAGAGTGAGGATGGGAGAGACAGTGTGAGAGTGACGGTGAGGATTGGAGAGAGAGTGTGAGAGTGAGAGAGAGAATGAGGATGGGAGAGACAGTGTGAGAGTGTGAGTGTGGATGGGAGAGAGTGTGAGAGCGAGAGTGTGGATGGGAGAGAGCGTGTGAGAGTGAGAGTGTGGATGAGAGTGAGTGCGAGAGTGAGATTCAGAATGGGAGAGAGAGTGTGAGAGTGAGAGTGAGGATTGGAGAGAGTGTGAGAGTGAGATTAAGAAGGGAAGAGAGTGTGAGAGTTAGAGTGCGAATGGGAGAGAGTGTGAGAGTGAGGATGGGAGAGAGAGTGTGAGAGTGAGAGTGAGGATGGGAGAGAGAGTGTGTTAGCGAGAGTGAGGATGTGAGAGAGAGCGTGAGATTGAGAGTGAAGATGGGAGAGAGTGTGGGAGTGAGAGTGCGGATGGGAGAGTGAGTGTGAGAGTGAGAGTGAGAGTGAGGATGGGACAGAGAGTGTGAGAGTGAGAGTGTGAGTGAGGACGGGAGAGAGAGAGTGAGAGTGACAGTGAGAATGGGAGAGAGTGTGAGAGTGAGAGTGCAGATGGGAGAGAGAGTGAGAGTGAGAGTGAGGATGGGAGAGAGAGTATGAGAGTGAGAGTGAGGATGGGACTAGTGTGACATGTGAGTGACAGTGAGGATGGGTGAGAGAGTGTGAGTGTGAGAGTGAGAGAGTGTTAGTGTGAGAGTGAGAGTGTGGATGGGAAAGAGAGCGTGAGATTGAGAGTGAGGATATGAGAGAGTATGAGAGTGAGAGTGCGGATGGGAGAGTGAGTGTGAGAGTGAGAGTGAGGATGGGATAGAGAGTGTGAGAGTGAGAGTGAGAGTGAGGATGGGAGACAGAGTGTGAGAATGAGAGTGAGGGGTGGGAGAGAATGTGAGAGTGAGAATGAGAATGGGAGCGAGTGTGAGAGTACAAGTGCGGATGGGAGAGAAAGTGTGAGAGTAAGAGTGAGAGTGAGGATGGGAGAGAGAGTGTGAGAGTGAAGGTGAGGATCGGAGAGAGAGTGTGAGTGTGAGTGTGAGAATGGGAGAGAGAGTGTGAGAGTGATAGTGAGGATGGGAGAGAGTGTGAGATTGACAGTGAGGATGGGAGAGAGTGTGAGAGTGAGAGTGAGGATGGGAGAGAGAGTGTGAGAGCGAGTGTGATGATGAGCGAGAGAGTGTGAGATTGACAGTGAGGATGGGAGAGAGTGTGAGAGTGAGAGTGAGGATGGGAGAGAGAGTGTGTGCGTGAGAATGAGAAGGGAAGAGAGTGTGAGAATGAGAGTGCGATTGGGAGAGAGTGTGAGAGTGAGGAGGAGAAGGGAAGAGAGTGTAAGAGTGAGAGTGAGAGTGAGGATGGGAGAGAGTGTGAGAGAGAGTGAGTGTGAGGATGGGAGAGAGAGTGTGAGAGTGAGAGTGAGAATGAGGACGGGAGAGAGAATGTGAGAGTGTCAGTGAGAATGGGAGAGAGTGTGAGTGTGAGAGTGCAGATGGGAAAGAGTGTGAGAGTGACAGTGAGGATGGGAGAGAGTGTGAGAGTGGGAGTGCAGTTGGGAGAGAGTGTGAGAGTGAGAGTGAGGATGGGAGAGAGAGAGTGAGAGTGAGAGTGAGGATGGGAGATAGTGTGAGAGTGAGAGTGAGGATGGGAGAGAGAGTGTGAGGGTGGGAGTGAGGATGACCGAGAGAGTGTGAGATTGACAGAGAGGATGGGAGAGAGTGTGAGAGTCAGACTGAGGATGGGAGAGAGTGTGAGAGTGAGAGTGAGGATGGGAAAGAGTGTGAGAGTGAGAGTGAAAGTGTGGATGGGAGAGAGAGAGTGAGAGTTAGGATGGGGAGGATGGGGAAAGGGAGTGAGTGTGAGAGTACGGATGGAAGAGAGTGTGAGAGTGAGACTGAGGATGGGAAAGGGAGTGAGTGTGAGATTACGGATGGAAGAGAGTGTGAGAGTGAGACTGAGGATGGGAGAGAGAGTGTGAGAGTGAGAGTAAGAATGTGAGTGAGTGTCAGAGTGAAAGTGAGGAGAGAGAATGTGAGTGTGAGAGTGAGGATGGGACAGAGTGTGTCAGAGTGACAGTGAGGAGAACGAGTGTGAGAGTTAGAGAGAGTGAGGATTGGAGAGAGTGTGTAAGAGTGAGAGTGAGGATGGGAGAGAGCGTGTGAGAGTGAGAGTGAGGATGGAAGGGAGTGTGTGAGTGAGAGTGAGGATGGGGAGAGTGTGACAGAGTGAGAGAGAGGATGGGGAGAGAGTGTGAGAGTGAGAATGAGGATGGGAGAGAGTGTGTGAGAGTGAGAGTGAGGATTGGAGAGAGTGTGTGAGAGTGAGAGTGAGGATGGGAGAGAGAGTGTGAGAGTGAGAATGGGAGAGAGAGTGTGAGTGAGAGTGAGGATGGGAGAGCGTGTGTGAGAGTGACAGTGAGGATGGGAGAGAGAGTGTGAGAGTGAGAATGGGAGAGAGTGTGGGATTGAGGATGGGAGAGAGAGTGTGAGAGTGAGAGTGAGAATGGGAGAGAGTGTGTGAGATTGAGAGTGAGAATGGGAGTGAGTGTGGGAGTGAGGAAGGGAGAGAGAGTGTGAGAATGAGATTGAGGTTAGAAGAGAGAGTGTGAGAGTGAGAGTGAGGATGGGAGAGAGTGTGGGAGTGAGGATTGGAGAGAGCGTGTGAGAGTTAGAGTGAGAATGGTAGTGAGTGTGGGAGTGAGGATGGGAGAGAGAGTGTGAGAGTAAGTGTGAGGATGGGAGAGAGAGTGTGAGAGTGAGAGTGAGGATGGGAGAGAGAGTGTGAAGGTGAGAGTGAGAATGGGAGAGAGTGTGAGAGTGACCGTGAGGAGAACGAATGTGAGAGTTAGAGAGAGTGAGGATTGGAGAGAGTGTGTAAGAGTGAGAGTAATGATGGAAGAGAGCGTGTGAGAGTGAGAGTGTGGATGAAAGAGAGTGTGTGAGTGAAGGTGAGGATCGGAGAGAGAGTGTGAGTGTGAGTGTGAGGATGGGAGAGAGAGTGTGACAGTGAGAGTGAGGATGGGAGAGAGTGTGAGATTGACAGTGAGGATGGGAGACAGTGTGAGTGTGAGAGTGCAGATGGGAGAGAGTGTGAGAGTGACAGTGAGGATGGGAGAGAGTGTGAGAGAGAGTGTGAGTGTGAGGATGGGAGAGAGAGTGTGAGAATTAGAGTGAGAGAGGATGGGAGAGAGAGTGTGAGTGTGAGAGTGCAGATGGGAGAGAGTGTGAGAGTGACAGTGAGGATGGGAGAGAGTGTGAGAGTGGGAGTGCAGTTGGGAGAGAGTGTGAGAGTGAGAGTGAGGATGGGAGAGAGAGAGTGAGAGTGAGAGTGAGGATGGGAGAGAGTGTGAGAGTGAGACTGAGGATGGGAGAGAGAGTGTGAGAGTGAGAGTGAGAATGTTAGAGAGTGTCAGAGTGAAAGTGAGGAGAGAGAATGTGAGTGTGAGAGTTAGGATGGGACAGAGTGTGTCAGAGTGACAGTGAGGAGAACGAGTGTGAGAGTTAGAGAGAGTGAGGATTGGAGAGAGTGTGTAAGAGTGAGAGTGAGGATGGGAGAGAGCGTGTGCGAGTGAGAGTGAGGATGGAAGGGAGTGTGAGAGTGAGAGTGAGGATGGGAGAGAGAGTGTGAGGGCGAGAGTGAGGATGACCGAGAGAGTGTGAGATTGACAGTGAGGATGGGAGAGAGTGTGAGAGTCAGACTGAGGATTGGAGAGAGTGTGAGAGTGAGAGTGAGGATGGGAAAGAGTGTGAGAGTGAGAGTGAAAGTGTGGATGGGAGAGAGAGAGTGAGAGTGAGAGTGAGGATGGGGAAAGGGAGTGTGAGTGTGAGCGTACGGATGGAAGAGAGTGTGAGAGTGAGACTGAGGATGGGAGAGAGAGTGTGAGAGTGAGGGTGAGAATGTTAGAGAGTGTCAGAGTGAAAGTGAGGAGAGAGAATGTGAGTGTGAGAGTGAGGATGGGACAGAGTGTGTCAGAGTGACAGTGAGGAGAACGAGTGTGAGAGTTAGAGAGAGTGAGGATTGGAGAGAGTGTGTAAGAGTGAGAGTGAGGATGGGAGAGAGCGTGTGAGAGTGAGAGTGAGGATGGAAGGGAGTGTGTGAGTGAGAGTGAGGATAGGGGAGAGAGTGACAGAGTGAGAGAGAGGATGGGGAGAGAGTGTGTGAGTGAGAATGAGAATGGGAGAGAGTGTGTGAGAGTGAGAGTGTGAGTGAGGATTGGAGAGAGTGTGTGAGAGTGAGAGTGAGGATGAGTGAGAGAGTGTGAGAGTGAGGATGGGAGAGAGAGTGTGAGAGTGAGAGTGAGGATGGGAGAGCGTGTGTGAGAGTGACAGTGAGGATGGGAGAGTGAGTGTGAGAGTGAGAATAGGAGAGAGTGTGGGTTTGAGGATGGGAGAGAGAGTGTGAGAGTGAGAGTGAGAATGGGAGAGAGTGTGTGAGATTGAGAGTGAGAATGAGAGTGAGTGTGGGAGTGAGGAAGGGAGAGAGAGTGTGAGAATGAGATTGAGGTTAGAAGAGAGAGTGTGAGAGTGAGAGTGAGGATGGGAGAGAGTGTGGGAGTGAGGATTGGAGAGAGAGTGTGAGAGTTAGAGTGAGAATGGGAGAGAGAGTGTGAGATTGAGAGTGAGAATGGTAGTGAGTGTGGGAGTGAGGATGGCAGAGAGAGTGTGAGAGTAAGCGTGAGGATGGGAGAGAGACTGTGAGAGTGAGAGTGAGGATGGGAGAGAGAGTGTGAAGGTGAGAGTGAGAATGGGAGAGAGTGTGAGACTGACAGTGCGGATGGGAGAGAGAGTGTGAGATTGAGAGTGAGAATGGGAGAGAGTGTGAGAGTGAGAGTGCGGATGGGAGAGAGAGTGTGAGAGTGAGAGTGAGGATGGGAGAGAGCGTGTGAGACTGGGAGTGAGAGTGAGGATGAGAGAGAGAGTGTGAGAATGAGAGTGGGTTGGGAGAGAGTGTGAGAGTGAGAATGAGAATGGGTGCGAGTGTGAGAGTGCAAGTGCGGATGGGAGAGAGAGTGTGAGAGTAAGAGTGAGAGTGAGGATGAGAGAGTGTGAGAATGAGAGTGGGGGTGGGAGAGAGTGTGAGAGTGAGAATGAGAATGGGAGCGAGTGGGAGAGTGCAAGTGCGGATGGGAGAGAGTGTGTGAGAGTAAGTGTGAGAGTGAGGATGGGAGAGAGAGTGTGACAGTGACGGTGAGGATGGGAGAGCGGGTGTGAGAGTGAGTGTGAGAATGGGAGAGAGAGTGTGAGAGTGACAGTGCGGATGAGTGCGAGTGTGAGAGTGAGAGTGAGAATGGGAGAGAGAGTGAGGATGAGGGAGAGAGTGTGAGAGTGAGGATGGTAGAAAGAGTGTGAGAGTGAGAGTGAGGATGGGAGAGTGTGTGTGAGAGTGACGGTGAGGATCGGAGAGAGAGTGGGAGAGTGAGTGTGAGGATGGGAGAGAGAGTGTGAAGGTGAGAGTGAGAATGGGAGAGAGTGTGAGACTGACAGTGCGGATGGGAGAGAGAGTGTGAGATTGAGTGAGAATGGGAGAGAGTGTGAGAGTGAGAGTGCGGATGGGAGAGAGAGTGTGAGAGTGAGAGTGAGGATGGGAGAGAGGGTGTGAGACTGAGAGTGAGAGTGAGGATGAGAGCGAGTGTGAGAGCGAGAGTGAGAATGGGAGAGTGTGTGTGAGAGTGAGAGAGAGGATGAGAGCGAGTGTGAGAGTTTGAGTGAGAATTGTAGAGAGAGTGAGGATAAGGGAGAGAGAGTGTGAGAGTGAGAATGGGAGAGAGTGTGGGAGTGAGGATGGGAGAGAAAGTGTGGGAGTGAGGATGGGAGAAAGAGTGTGAGAGTGAAAGTGAGAATGGGAGAGAGTGTGTGAGAGTGACGGTGAAGATGGGAGGGAGAGTGTGAGAGTGAGTGTGAGGATGGGAGAGAGAGTTTGAGAGTGAGAGGGAGGAGGAAAGCGAGTGTGAGAGTGAGATTGAGCATGGGAGAGAAAGTGTGAGAATGTGAGTGTGGTTGGGAGATAGTGTGAGAGTGAGAGTGAGGATGAGAGCGAGTGTGAGAGTGAGGGTGAGAATGGGAGAGAGAGTGTGAGAGTGAGTGTTTGGATGGGAGAGAGTGTGAGAGTGAGAGTGAGGATGGTAGAGAGTATGAGAGTAACATTGAGGATGGGAGAGAGAGTGTGAGATTGACAGTGAGGATGGGAGAGAGTGAGAGTGTGAGAGTGCAGATCGGAGAGAGTGTGAGCGTTACAGTGAGGATGGCAGAGAGTTTGAGAGTGAGAGTGCAGATGGGAGAGAGCGTGAGTGTGAGAGTGAGGATGGGAGAGAGAGAGTGAGAGTGAGGATGGGAGAGAGTGTGAGAGAGTGCAGATGGGAGAGAGAGAGTGAGTGTGAGAGTGAGGATGGGAGAGATAGTATGAGAGTGAGAGTGAGGATGGGAGAGAGTGTGACATGAGAGTGACAGTGAGGATGGGAGAGAGAGTGTGAGAGTGAGAGTGAGAATGGGAGAGAGTGTGAGAGTGAGAGTGCGGATGGGAGAGAGAGCGTGAGATTGACAGTGAGGATGGGCGAGAGTGTGAGAGTGAGAGTGCAGATGGGAGAGAGTGTGAGAGTGAGGATGGGAGAGAGAGTGAGAGTGAGGATGGGAGAAAGTGTGAGAGCGAGAGTGAGAAAGGGAGAGAGAGTGTGAGATTGACAGTGAGGATGGGAGAGAGTGTGAGAGAGGGAGTGCAGATGGGAGAGAGAGTGAGTGTGAGAGTGAGGATGGGAGAGAGAGTATGAGAGTGAGAGTGAGGATGGTAGAGAGTGTGACATGAGAGTGACAGTAGGGATGGGAGAGAGAGTGTGAGAGTGAGAGTGAGGGTGAGAATGGGAGAGAGTGTGAGAGTGAGAGTGCGGATGGGAGAGAGAGCGTGAGATTGAGAGTGAGGATGGGAGAGAGTGTGAGAGTGAGAGTGCGGATGGGAGAGAGAGTGTGAGAGTGAGAGTGAGGATGGGAGAGACAGTGTGAGAATGAGAGTGAGGGGTGGGAGAGAGTGTGAGAGTGAGAATGAGAATGGGAGCGAGTGTGAGAGTGCAAGTGCGGATGGGAGAGAAAGTGTGAGAGTAAGAGTGAGAGTGAGGATGGGAGAGAGAGTGTGAGAGTGACGGTGAGGATCGGAGAGAGAGTGTGAGAGTGAGTGAGAGGATGGGAGAGAGAGTGTGAGAGTGAGCGTGAGGATGAGAGCGAGTGTGAGAGTGAGAGTGAGAATGGGGGAGAAAGTGTGAGAGTGAGGATTGGAGAGAGAGTGTGAGAGTGAGAGTGAGGATGGGAGAGAGAGTGTGCTAGTGAGAGTGAGGATGGGAGAGAGAGTGTGAGAGTTCGAGTGAGAGTGAGGATGGGAGAAAGAGAGTGAGAGGGAGAGTGAGGATGGGACAGAGAGTGTGAGAGTGAGAGTGTGACTGTGGATGGGAGAGAGAGTGTGAGAGTGACAGTGAGAATGGGAGAGAGTGTGAGAGTGAGAGTGCAGATGGGAGAGAGAGTGAGAGTGAGAGTAAGGATGGGAGAGAGAGTATGAGAGTGAGAGTGAGGATGGGACTAGTGTGACATGAGAGTGACAGTGAGGATGGGAGAGAGTGTGAGAGTGAGAGTCTGGATGGGAGAGAGAGCGTGAGATTGAGAGTGAGGATGGGAGAGAGTGTGAGAGTGAGAGTGCGGATGGGAGAGAGAAAGTGACAGTGAGAGTGAGATGGGACAGAGAGTGTGAGAGTGAGAGTGAGAGTGAGGATGGGAAAGAGTGTGAGAGTGAGAGTGAAAGTGTGGATGGGAGAGAGAGAGTGAGAGTGAGAGTGAGGATGGGGAAAGGGAGTGTGAGTGTGAGCGTACGGATGGAAGAGAGTGTGAGAGTGAGACTGAGGATGGGAGAGAGAGTGTGAGAGTGAGGGTGAGAATGTTAGAGAGTGTCAGAGTGAAAGTGAGGAGAGAGAATGTGAGTGTGAGAGTGAGGATGGGACAGAGTGTGTCAGAGTGACAGTGAGGAGAACGAGTGTGAGAGTTAGAGAGAGTGAGGATTGGAGAGAGTGTGTAAGAGTGAGAGTGAGGATGGGAGAGAGCGTGTGAGAGTGAGAGTGAGGATGGAAGGGAGTGTGTGAGTGAGAGTGAGGATAGGGGAGAGAGTGACAGAGTGAGAGAGAGGATGGGGAGAGAGTGTGTGAGTGAGAATGAGAATGGGAGAGAGTGTGTGAGAGTGAGAGTGTGAGTGAGGATTGGAGAGAGTGTGTGAGAGTGAGAGTGAGGATGAGTGAGAGAGTGTGAGAGTGAGGATGGGAGAGAGAGTGTGAGAGTGAGAGTGAGGATGGGAGAGCGTGTGTGAGAGTGACAGTGAGGATGGGAGAGTGAGTGTGAGAGTGAGAATGGGAGAGAGTGTGGGTTTGAGGATGGGAGAGAGAGTGTGAGAGTGAGAGTGAGAATGGGAGAGAGTGTGTGAGATTGAGAGTGAGAATGAGAGTGAGTGTGGGAGTGAGGAAGGGAGAGAGAGTGTGAGAATGAGATTGAGGTTAGAAGAGAGAGTGTGAGAGTGAGAGTGAGGATGGGAGAGAGTGTGGGAGTGAGGATTGGAGAGAGAGTGTGAGAGTTAGAGTGAGAATGGGAGAGAGAGTGTGAGATTGAGAGTGAGAATGGTAGTGAGTGTGGGAGTGAGGATGGCAGAGAGAGTGTGAGAGTAAGCGTGAGGATGGGAGAGAGACTGTGAGAGTGAGAGTGAGGATGGGAGAGAGAGTGTGAAGGTGAGAGTGAGAATGGGAGAGAGTGTGAGACTGACAGTGCGGATGGGAGAGAGAGTGTGAGATTGAGAGTGAGAATGGGAGAGAGTGTGAGAGTGAGAGTGCGGATGGGAGAGAGAGTGTGAGAGTGAGAGTGAGGATGGGAGAGAGCGTGTGAGACTGGGAGTGAGAGTGAGGATGAGAGAGAGAGTGTGAGAATGAGAGTGGGTTGGGAGAGAGTGTGAGAGTGAGAATGAGAATGGGTGCGAGTGTGAGAGTGCAAGTGCGGATGGGAGAGAGAGTGTGAGAGTAAGAGTGAGAGTGAGGATGAGAGAGTGTGAGAATGAGAGTGGGGGTGGGAGAGAGTGTGAGAGTGAGAATGAGAATGGGAGCGAGTGGGAGAGTGCAAGTGCGGATGGGAGAGAGTGTGTGAGAGTAAGTGTGAGAGTGAGGATGGGAGAGAGAGTGTGACAGTGACGGTGAGGATGGGAGAGCGGGTGTGAGAGTGAGTGTGAGAATGGGAGAGAGAGTGTGAGAGTGACAGTGCGGATGAGTGCGAGTGTGAGAGTGAGAGTGAGAATGGGAGAGAGAGTGAGGATGAGGGAGAGAGTGTGAGAGTGAGGATGGTAGAAAGAGTGTGAGAGTGAGAGTGAGGATGGGAGAGTGTGTGTGAGAGTGACGGTGAGGATCGGAGAGAGAGTGGGAGAGTGAGTGTGAGGATGGGAGAGAGAGTGTGAAGGTGAGAGTGAGAATGGGAGAGAGTGTGAGACTGACAGTGCGGATGGGAGAGAGAGTGTGAGATTGAGTGAGAATGGGAGAGAGTGTGAGAGTGAGAGTGCGGATGGGAGAGAGAGTGTGAGAGTGAGAGTGAGGATGGGAGAGAGGGTGTGAGACTGAGAGTGAGAGTGAGGATGAGAGCGAGTGTGAGAGCGAGAGTGAGAATGGGAGAGTGTGTGTGAGAGTGAGAGAGAGGATGAGAGCGAGTGTGAGAGTTTGAGTGAGAATTGTAGAGAGAGTGAGGATAAGGGAGAGAGAGTGTGAGAGTGAGAATGGGAGAGAGTGTGGGAGTGAGGATGGGAGAGAAAGTGTGGGAGTGAGGATGGGAGAAAGAGTGTGAGAGTGAAAGTGAGAATGGGAGAGAGTGTGTGAGAGTGACGGTGAAGATGGGAGGGAGAGTGTGAGAGTGAGTGTGAGGATGGGAGAGAGAGTTTGAGAGTGAGAGGGAGGAGGAAAGCGAGTGTGAGAGTGAGATTGAGCATGGGAGAGAAAGTGTGAGAATGTGAGTGTGGTTGGGAGATAGTGTGAGAGTGAGAGTGAGGATGAGAGCGAGTGTGAGAGTGAGGGTGAGAATGGGAGAGAGAGTGTGAGAGTGAGTGTTTGGATGGGAGAGAGTGTGAGAGTGAGAGTGAGGATGGTAGAGAGTATGAGAGTAACATTGAGGATGGGAGAGAGAGTGTGAGATTGACAGTGAGGATGGGAGAGAGTGAGAGTGTGAGAGTGCAGATCGGAGAGAGTGTGAGCGTTACAGTGAGGATGGCAGAGAGTTTGAGAGTGAGAGTGCAGATGGGAGAGAGCGTGAGTGTGAGAGTGAGGATGGGAGAGAGAGAGTGAGAGTGAGGATGGGAGAGAGTGTGAGAGAGTGCAGATGGGAGAGAGAGAGTGAGTGTGAGAGTGAGGATGGGAGAGATAGTATGAGAGTGAGAGTGAGGATGGGAGAGAGTGTGACATGAGAGTGACAGTGAGGATGGGAGAGAGAGTGTGAGAGTGAGAGTGAGAATGGGAGAGAGTGTGAGAGTGAGAGTGCGGATGGGAGAGAGAGCGTGAGATTGACAGTGAGGATGGGCGAGAGTGTGAGAGTGAGAGTGCAGATGGGAGAGAGTGTGAGAGTGAGGATGGGAGAGAGAGTGAGAGTGAGGATGGGAGAAAGTGTGAGAGCGAGAGTGAGAAAGGGAGAGAGAGTGTGAGATTGACAGTGAGGATGGGAGAGAGTGTGAGAGAGGGAGTGCAGATGGGAGAGAGAGTGAGTGTGAGAGTGAGGATGGGAGAGAGAGTATGAGAGTGAGAGTGAGGATGGTAGAGAGTGTGACATGAGAGTGACAGTAGGGATGGGAGAGAGAGTGTGAGAGTGAGAGTGAGGGTGAGAATGGGAGAGAGTGTGAGAGTGAGAGTGCGGATGGGAGAGAGAGCGTGAGATTGAGAGTGAGGATGGGAGAGAGTGTGAGAGTGAGAGTGCGGATGGGAGAGAGAGTGTGAGAGTGAGAGTGAGGATGGGAGAGACAGTGTGAGAATGAGAGTGAGGGGTGGGAGAGAGTGTGAGAGTGAGAATGAGAATGGGAGCGAGTGTGAGAGTGCAAGTGCGGATGGGAGAGAAAGTGTGAGAGTAAGAGTGAGAGTGAGGATGGGAGAGAGAGTGTGAGAGTGACGGTGAGGATCGGAGAGAGAGTGTGAGAGTGAGTGAGAGGATGGGAGAGAGAGTGTGAGAGTGAGCGTGAGGATGAGAGCGAGTGTGAGAGTGAGAGTGAGAATGGGGGAGAAAGTGTGAGAGTGAGGATTGGAGAGAGAGTGTGAGAGTGAGAGTGAGGATGGGAGAGAGAGTGTGCTAGTGAGAGTGAGGATGGGAGAGAGAGTGTGAGAGTTCGAGTGAGAGTGAGGATGGGAGAAAGAGAGTGAGAGGGAGAGTGAGGATGGGACAGAGAGTGTGAGAGTGAGAGTGTGACTGTGGATGGGAGAGAGAGTGTGAGAGTGACAGTGAGAATGGGAGAGAGTGTGAGAGTGAGAGTGCAGATGGGAGAGAGAGTGAGAGTGAGAGTAAGGATGGGAGAGAGATTATGAGAGTGAGAGTGAGGATGGGACTAGTGTGACATGAGAGTGACAGTGAGGATGGGAGAGAGTGTGAGAGTGAGAGTCTGGATGGGAGAGAGAGCGTGAGATTGAGAGTGAGGATGGGAGAGAGTGTGAGAGTGAGAGTGCGGATGGGAGAGAGAAAGTGACAGTGAGAGTGAGATGGGACAGAGAGTGTGAGAGTGAGAGTGAGAGTGAGGATGGGAGAGAGAGTGTGAGAATGAGAGTGAGGGGTGGGAGTGAGTGTGAGAGTGAGAATGAGAATGGGAGCGAGAGTGTGAGAGTGAGTGTGTGGATGGGAGAGAGAGAGTGTGAGAGTGAGAGTGAGGATGGGAGAGAGTGTGAGAGTGAGAGTGAGGACGAGAGCGAGTGTGAGAGTGAGAGTGAAAGTGAGGATGGGAGAGAGAGTGTGAGAGTGTGAGTGTGGATGGGAGAGAGTGTGAGAGTGAGAATAAGAAGGGAAGAGAGTGTGAGAGTGAGAGTGCGATTGAGAGAGAGTGTGAGAGTGAGTATGAGTTTGGAAGAGTGTGAGAGTGAGAGTGAGAGTGAGGATGGGAGAGAGTGTGAGAGTGAGATTGAGAAGGGAAGAGAGTGTGAGAGTTAGAGTGCAGATGGGAGAGAGTGTCAGAGTGAGGATGGGAGAGAGAGTGTGAGAGTGACTTTGAGGATGGGCGAGAGAGTGTGAGAGTGAGAGTGAGAGTGAGAGTGAGGATGGGAGAGAGAGTGTGAGAGTTCGAGTGAGAGTGAGGATGGGAGAAAGAGTGTGAGAGTGAGAGTGAGGATGGGACACAGAGTGTGAGAGTGGGAGTGTGACTGTGGACGGGAGAGAGAGTGTGAGAGTGACAGTGAGAATGGGAGAGAGTGTGAGAGTGAGAGTGCAGATGGGAGAGAGAGTGAGAGTGAGAGTAAGGATGGGAGAGAGAGTATGAGAGTGAGAGTGAGGATGGGACTAGTGTGACATGAGAGTGACAGTGAGGATGGGAGAGAGAGTGTGAGAGTGAGAGTCTGGATGGGAGAGAGAGCGTGAGATTGAGAGTGAGGATGGGAGAGAGTGTGAGAGTGAGAGTGCGGATGGGAGAGAGAAAGTGAGAGTGAGAGTGAGGATGGGACAGAGAGTGTGAGAGTGAGAGTGAGAGTGAGGATGGGAGGGAGAGTTTGAGAATGAGAGTGAGGGGTGGGAGTGAGTGTGAGAGTGAGAATGAGAATGGGAGCGAGAGTGTGAGAGTGAGTGTGAGGATGGGAGAGAGAGTGTGAGAGTGAGAATGAGAGCGAGTGTGAGAGTGAGAGTGCGAATGGGGGAGAGAGTGTGAGAGTGAGATTGCGGATGGGAGAGAGAGTGTGAGAGAGAGAGTGCGATTGGGAGAGAGTGTGAAAGTGAGGATTAGAAGGTAAGAGAGTGTGTGAGTGAAAGTGAGAGTGAGGATGGGAGAGAGTGTGAGAGTGAGATTGAGAAGGGAAGAGAGTGTGAGAGTTAGAGTGCGGATGGGAGAGAGCGTGAGAGTGAGGATGGGAGAGAGTGTGTGAGACTGACAGTGTGGATGCGAGAGAGAATGTGAGAGAGAGTTTGAGAGTGAGGATGGGAGAGAGAGTGTGAGAGTGACGGTGAGGATGGGAGAGAGAGTGTGAGAGTGAGAGTGAGGATGGGAGAGAGAGTGTGAGAATGAGAGTGAGGGGTGGGAGAGAGTGTGAGAGTGAGAATGAGAATGGGAGCGAGTGTGAGAGTGCAAGTGCGGATGGGAGAGTGGGTGTGAGAGTAAGAGTGAGAGTGAGGATGGGAGAGAGAGTGTGAGAGTGACGGTGAGGATATGAGAGACAGTATGAGAGTGAGTGTGAGGAAGGGAGAGAGAGAGTGAGAGTGAGGGTGAGAATGAGAGTTCGAATGGGAGAGAAAGTGTGAGAGTGTGAGTGTGGATGGGAGAGAGTGTGAGAGTTAGAGTGAGGATGGGAGAGTGAGTGTGAGGATGAGAGCGAGTGTGAGAGTGAGAGTGAGATTGGGAAAGAGAGTGTGACAGTGAGAGTATGGATGGGAGAGAGTGTGAGAGTGAGAGTGAGGATGGGAGAGAGAGTGTGGGAGGGAGGATGGGAGAGAGAGTGTGTGAGTGAGATAGAGAATTGGAGAGAGTGTGTGAGAGTGAGAGTGAGAATGGGAGTGAGAGTGGGAGTGAGGATGGGAGAGAGAGTGTGCGAGTGAGAGTGTGGATGGGAGAGAGTGTGTGAGAGTGAGAGTGAGGATGGGAGAGAGTGTGTGAGGGTGAGAGTGAGAATGGGAGAGAGAGTGAGAGTGAGAGTGAGGATGGGAGAGAGAGTGTGAGATTGAGAGTGAGGATGGGAGAGAGTGTGAGAGTGAGAGTGAGGATGGGAGAGAGAGTGTGGGAGGGAGGACTAGAAGGTAAGAGACTGTGTGAGTGAAAGTGAGAGTGAGGATGGGAGAGAGTGTGAGAGTGGGGATGGGAGAGAGAATGTGAGACTGACAGTGGGGATGGGAGAGAAAGTGTGAGAGAGAGTTTGAGAGTGAGGATGGGAGAGACAGTGTGAGAGTGACGGTGAGGATTGGAGAGAGAGTGTGAGAGTGAGAGAGAGAATGAGGATGGGAGAGACAGTGTGAGAGTGTGAGTGTGGATGGGAGAGAGTGTGAGAGCGAGAGTGTGGATGGGAGAGAGCGTGTGAGAGTGAGAGTGTGGATGAGAGTGAGTGCGAGAGTGAGATTTAGAATGGGAGAGAGAGTGTGAGAGTGAGAGTGAGGATTGGAGAGAGTGTGAGAGTGAGATTAAGAAGGGAAGAGAGTGTGAGAGTTAGAGTGCGAATGGGAGAGAGTGTGAGAGTGAGGATGGGAGAGAGAGTGTGAGAGTGAGAGTGAGGATGGGAGAGAGAGTGTGTTAGCGAGAGTGAGGATGTGAGAGAGAGCGTGAGATTGAGAGTGAAGATGGGAGAGAGTGTGAGAGTGAGAGTGCGGATGGGAGAGTGAGTGTGAGAGTGAGAGTGAGAGTGAGGATGGGACAGAGAGTGTGAGAGTGAGAGTGTGAGTGAGGACGGGAGAGAGAGAGTGAGAGTGACAGTGAGAATGGGAGAGAGTGTGAGAGTGAGAGTGCAGATGGGAGAGAGAGTGAGAGTGATAGTGAGGATGGGAGAGAGAGTATGAGAGTGAGAGTGAGGATGGGACTAGTG
The DNA here is from genome assembly GCF_037043375.1 of Chiloscyllium plagiosum. Taxonomy (NCBI): domain Eukaryota; kingdom Metazoa; phylum Chordata; class Chondrichthyes; order Orectolobiformes; family Hemiscylliidae; genus Chiloscyllium; species Chiloscyllium plagiosum. Next base: position 400,431 of record NW_028270247.1, on the reverse strand, counting down.
TGACATGTGAGTGACAGTGAGGATGGGTGAGAGAGTGTGAGTGTGAGAGTGAGAGAGTGTTAGTGTGAGAGTGAGAGTGTGGATGGGAAAGAGAGCGTGAGATTGAGAGTGAGGATATGAGAGAGTATGAGAGTGAGAGTGCGGATGGGAGAGTGAGTGTGAGAGTGAGAGTGAGGATGGGATAGAGAGTGTGAGAGTGAGAGTGAGAGTGAGGATGGGAGACAGAGTGTGAGAATGAGAGTGAGGGGTGGGAGAGAATGTGAGAGTGAGAATGAGAATGGGAGCGAGTGTGAGAGTACAAGTGCGGATGGGAGAGAAAATGTGAGAGTAAGAGTGAGAGTGAGGATGGGAGAGAGAGTGTGAGAGTGAAGGTGAGGATCGGAGAGAGAGTGTGAGTGTGAGTGTGAGGATGGGAGAGAGAGTGTGAGAGTGATAGTGAGGATGGGAGAGAGTGTGAGATTGACAGTGAGGATGGGAGAGAGTGTGAGTGTGAGAGTGCAGATGGGAGCGCGTGTGTGAGTGAGAGTGAGAATGGGAGGGAGAGAGTGAGAGTGAGAGAGAGGATGGGAGAGAGAGTGTGAGAGCGAGTGTGATGATGAGCGAGAGAGTGTGAGATTGACAGTGAGGATGGGAGAGAGTGTGAGAGTGAGAGTGAGGATGGGAGAGAGAGTGTGTGCGTGAGAATGAGAAGGGAAGAGAGTGTGAGAATGAGAGTGCGATTGGGAGAGTGTGAGAGTGAGGAGGAGAAGGGAAGAGAGTGTAAGAGTGAGAGTGAGAGTGAGGATGGGAGAGAGTGTGAGAGAGAGTGAGTGTGAGGATGGGAGAGAGAGTGTGAGAGTGAGAGTGAGAATGAGGACGGGAGAGAGAATGTGAGAGTGTCAGTGAGAATGGGAGAGAGTGTGAGTGTGAGAGTGCAGATGGGAAAGAGTGTGAGAGTGACAGTGAGGATGGGAGAGAGTGTGAGAGTGGGAGTGCAGTTGGGAGAGAGTGTGAGAGTGAGAGTGAGGATGGGAGAGAGAGAGTGAGAGTGAGAGTGAGGATGGGAGATAGTGTGAGAGTGAGAGTGAGGATGGGAGAGAGAGTGTGAGGGCGAGAGTGAGGATGACCGAGAGAGTGTGAGATTGACAGTGAGGATGGGAGAGAGTGTGAGAGTCAGACTGAGGATGGGAGAGAGTGTGAGAGTGAGAGTGAGGATGGGAAAGAGTGTGAGAGTGAGAGTGAAAGTGTGGATGGGAGAGAGAGAGTGAGAGTTAGGATGGGGAGGATGGGGAAAGGGAGTGAGTGTGAGAGTACGGATGGAAGAGAGTGTGAGAGTGAGACTGAGGATGGGAAAGGGAGTGAGTGTGAGATTACGGATGGAAGAGAGTGTGAGAGTGAGACTGAGGATGGGAGAGAGAGTTTGAGAGTGAGAGTAAGAATGTGAGTGAGTGTCAGAGTGAAAGTGAGGAGAGAGAATGTGAGTGTGAGAGTGAGGATGGGACAGAGTGTGTCAGAGTGACAGTGAGGAGAACGAGTGTGAGAGTTAGAGAGAGTGAGGATTGGAGAGAGTGTGTAAGAGTGAGAGTGAGGATTGGAGAGAGCGTGTGAGAGTGAGAGTGAGGATGGAAGGGAGTGTGTGAGTGAGAGTGAGGATGGGGAGAGTGTGACAGAGTGAGAGAGAGGATGGGGAGAGAGTGTGAGAGTGAGAATGAGGATGGGAGAGAGTGTGTGAGAGTGAGAGTGAGGATTGGAGAGAGTGTGTGAGAGTGAGAGTGAGGATGGGAGAGAGAGTGTGAGAGTGAGAATGGGAGAGAGAGTGTGAGTGAGAGTGAGGATGGGAGAGCGTGTGTGAGAGTGACAGTGAGGATGGGAGAGAGAGTGTGAGAGTGAGAATGGGAGAGAGTGTGGGATTGAGGATGGGAGAGAGAGTGTGAGAGTGAGAGTGAGAATGGGAGAGAGTGTGTGAGATTGAGAGTGAGAATGGCAGTGAGTGTGGGAGTGAGGAAGGGAGAGAGAGTGTGAGAATGAGATTGAGGTTAGAAGAGAGAGTGTGAGAGTGAGAGTGAGGATGGGAGAGAGTGTGGGAGTGAGGATTGGAGAGAGCGTGTGAGAGTTAGAGTGAGAATGGTAGTGAGTGTGGGAGTGAGGATGGGAGAGAGAGTGTGAGAGTAAGTGTGAGGATGGGAGAGAGAGTGTGAGAGTGAGAGTGAGGATGGGAGAGAGAGTGTGAAGGTGAGAGTGAGAATGGGAGAGAGTGTGAGAGTGACCGTGAGGAGAACGAATGTGAGAGTTAGAGAGAGTGAGGATTGGAGAGAGTGTGTAAGAGTGAGAGTGATGATGGAAGAGAGCGTGTGAGAGTGAGAGTGTGGATGAAAGAGAGTGTGTGAGTGAAGGTGAGGATCGGAGAGAGAGTGTGAGTGTGAGTGTCAGGATGGGAGAGAGAGTGTGACAGTGAGAGTGAGGATGGGAGAGAGTGTGAGAGTGACAGTGAGGATGGGAGAGAGTGTGAGAGAGAGTGTGAGTGTGAGGATGGGAGAGAGAGTGTGAGAATTAGAGTGAGAGAGGATGGGAGAGAGAGTGTGAGTGTGAGAGTGCAGATGGGAGAGAGTGTGAGAGTGACAGTGAGGATGGGAGAGAGTGTGAGAGTGGGAGTGCAGTTGGGAGAGAGTGTGAGAGTGAGAGTGAGGATGGGAGAGAGAGAGTGAGAGTGAGAGTGAGGATGGGAGAGAGTGTGAGAGTGAGACTGAGGATGGGAGAGAGAGTGTGAGAGTGAGAGTGAGAATGTTAGAGAGTGTCAGAGTGAAAGTGAGGAGAGAGAATGTGAGTGTGAGAGTGAGGATGGGACAGAGTGTGTCAGAGTGACAGTGAGGAGAACGAGTGTGAGAGTTAGAGAGAGTGAGGATTGGAGAGAGTGTGTAAGAGTGAGAGTGAGGATGGGAGAGAGCGTGTGCGAGTGAGAGTGAGGATGGAAGGGAGTGTGAGAGTGAGAGTGAGGATGGGAGAGAGAGTGTGAGGGCGAGAGTGAGGATGACCGAGAGAGTGTGAGATTGACAGTGAGGATGGGAGAGAGTGTGAGAGTCAGACTGAGGATTGGAGAGAGTGTGAGAGTGAGAGTGAGGATGGGAAAGAGTGTGAGAGTGAGAGTGAAAGTGTGGATGGGAGAGAGAGAGTGAGAGTGAGAGTGAGGATGGGGAAAGGGAGTGTGAGTGTGAGCGTACGGATGGAAGAGAGTGTGAGAGTGAGACTGAGGATGGGAGAGAGAGTGTGAGAGTGAGGGTGAGAATGTTAGAGAGTGTCAGAGTGAAAGTGAGGAGAGAGAATGTGAGTGTGAGAGTGAGGATGGGACAGAGTGTGTCAGAGTGACAGTGAGGAGAACGAGTGTGAGAGTTAGAGAGAGTGAGGATTGGAGAGAGTGTGTAAGAGTGAGAGTGAGGATGGGAGAGAGCGTGTGAGAGTGAGAGTGAGGATGGAAGGGAGTGTGTGAGTGAGAGTGAGGATAGGGGAGAGAGTGACAGAGTGAGAGAGAGGATGGGGAGAGAGTGTGTGAGTGAGAATGAGAATGGGAGAGAGTGTGTGAGAGTAGAGTGTGAGTGAGGATTGGAGAGAGTGTGTGAGAGTGAGAGTGAGGATGAGTGAGAGAGTGTGAGAGTGAGGATGGGAGAGAGAGTGTGAGAGTGAGAGTGAGGATGGGAGAGCGTGTGTGAGAGTGACAGTGAGGATGGGAGAGTGAGTGTGAGAGTGAGAATGGGAGAGAGTGTGGGTTTGAGGATGGGAGAGAGAGTGTGAGAGTGAGAGTGAGAATGGGAGAGAGTGTGTGAGATTGAGAGTGAGAATGAGAGTGAGTGTGGGAGTGAGGAAGGGAGAGAGAGTGTGAGAATGAGATTGAGGTTAGAAGAGAGAGTGTGAGAGTGAGAGTGAGGATGGGAGAGAGTGTGGGAGTGAGGATTGGAGAGAGAGTGTGAGAGTTAGAGTGAGAATGGGAGAGAGAGTGTGAGATTGAGAGTGAGAATGGTAGTGAGTGTGGGAGTGAGGATGGCAGAGAGAGTGTGAGAGTAAGCGTGAGGATGGGAGAGAGACTGTGAGAGTGAGAGTGAGGATGGGAGAGAGAGTGTGAAGGTGAGAGTGAGAATGGGAGAGAGTGTGAGACAGACAGTGCGGATGGGAGAGAGAGTGTGAGATTGAGAGTGAGAATGGGAGAGAGTGTGAGAGTGAGAGTGCGGATGGGAGAGAGAGTGTGAGAGTGAGAGTGAGGATGGGAGAGAGCGTGTGAGACTGGGAGTGAGAGTGAGGATGAGAGAGAGAGTGTGAGAATGAGAGTGGGTTGGGAGAGAGTGTGAGAGTGAGAATGAGAATGGGTGCGAGTGTGAGAGTGCAAGTGCGGATGGGAGAGAGAGTGTGAGAGTAAGAGTGAGAGTGAGGATGAGAGAGTGTGAGAATGAGAGTGGGGGTGGGAGAGAGTGTGAGAGTGAGAATGAGAATGGGAGCGAGTGGGAGAGTGCAAGTGCGGATGGGAGAGAGTGTGTGAGAGTAAGTGTGAGAGTGAGGATGGGAGAGAGAGTGTGACAGTGACGGTGAGGATGGGAGAGCGGGTGTGAGAGTGAGTGTGAGAATGGGAGAGAGAGTGTGAGAGTGACAGTGCGGATGAGTGCGAGTGTGAGAGTGAGAGTGAGAATGGGAGAGAGAGTGAGGATGAGGGAGAGAGTGTGAGAGTGAGGATGGTAGAAAGAGTGTGAGAGTGAGAGTGAGGATGGGAGAGTGTGTGTGACAGTGACGGTGAGGATGGGAGAGCGGGTGTGAGAGTGAGTGTGAGAATGGGAGAGAGAGTGTGAGAGTGAGAGTGAGGATGAGAACGAGTGTGAGAGTGAGAGTGAGAATGGGAGAGAGTGTGTGAGAGTGACAGTGCGGATGAGTGCGAGTGTGAGAGTGAGAGTGAGAATGGGAGAGAGAGTGAGGATGAGGGAGAGAGTGTGAGAGTGAGGATGGTAGAAAGAGTGTGAGAGTGAGAGTGAGGATGGTAGAGAGTGTGACATGAGAGTGACAGTAGGGATGGGAGAGAGAGTGTGAGAGTGAGAGTGAGGGTGAGAATGGGAGAGAGTGTGAGAGTGAGAGTGCGGATGGGAGGGAGAGCGTGAGATTGAGAGTGAGGATGGGAGAGAGTGTGAGAGTGAGAGTGCGGATGGGAGAGAGAGTGTGAGAGTGAGAGTGAGGATGGGAGAGACAGTGTGAGAATGAGAGTGAGGGGTGGGAGAGAGTGTGAGAGTGAGAATGAGAATGGGAGCGAGTGTGAGAGTGCAAGTGCGGATGGGAGAGAAAGTGTGAGAGTAAGAGTGAGAGTGAGGATGGGAGAGAGAGTGTGAGAGTGACGGTGAGGATCGGAGAGAGAGTGTGAGAGTGAGTGAGAGGATGGGAGAGAGAGTGTGAGAGTGAGCGTGAGGATGAGAGCGAGTGTGAGAGTGAGAGTGAGAATGGGGGAGAAAGTGTGAGAGTGAGGATTGGAGAGAGAGTGTGAGAGTGAGAGTGAGGATGGGAGAGAGAGTGTGCTAGTGAGAGTGAGGATGGGAGAGAGAGTGTGAGAGTTCGAGTGAGAGTGAGGATGGGAGAAAGAGAGTGAGAGGGAGAGTGAGGATGGGACAGAGAGTGTGAGAGTGAGAGTGTGACTGTGGATGGGAGAGAGAGTGTGAGAGTGACAGTGAGAATGGGAGAGAGTGTGAGAGTGAGAGTGCAGATGGGAGAGAGAGTGAGAGTGAGAGTAAGGATGGGAGAGAGAGTATGAGAGTGAGAGTGAGGATGGGACTAGTGTGACATGAGAGTGACAGTGAGGATGGGAGAGAGTGTGAGAGTGAGAGTCTGGATGGGAGAGAGAGCGTGAGATTGAGAGTGAGGATGGGAGAGAGTGTGAGAGTGAGAGTGCGGATGGGAGAGAGAAAGTGACAGTGAGAGTGAGATGGGACAGAGAGTGTGAGAGTGAGAGTGAGAGTGAGGATGGGAGAGAGAGTGTGAGAATGAGAGTGAGGGGTGGGAGTGAGTGTGAGAGTGAGAATGAGAATGGGAGCGAGAGTGTGAGAGTGAGTGTGTGGATGGGAGAGAGAGAGTGTGAGAGTGAGATTGAGGATGAGAGCGAGTGTGAGAGTGAGAGTGAGGATGGGAGAGAGTGTGAGAGTGAGAGTGAGGACGAGAGCGAGTGTGAGAGTGAGAGTGAAAGTGAGGATGGGAGAGAGAGTGTGAGAGTGTGAGTGTGGATGGGAGAGAGTGTGAGAGTGAGATTGAGGATGGGAGAGAGAGTGTGAGAGTGAGAATAAGAAGGGAAGAGAGTGTGAGAGTGAGAGTGCGATTGAGAGAGAGTGTGAGAGTGAGTATGAGTTTGGAAGAGTGTGAGAGTGAGAGTGAGAGTGAGGATGGGAGAGAGTGTGAGAGTGAGATTGAGAAGGGAAGAGAGTGTGAGAGTTAGAGTGCAGATGGGAGAGAGTGTCAGAGTGAGGATGGGAGAGAGAGTGTGAGAGTGACTTTGAGGATGGGCGAGAGAGTGTGAGAGTGAGAGTGAGAGTGAGAGTGAGGATGGGAGAGAGAGTGAATGAGTGTGAGTGTGGATGGGAGAGAGTGTGAGAGCGAGAGTGTGGATGGGAGAGAGAGTTTGAGAGTGAGAGTGTGGATGCGAGCGAGTGTGAGAGTGAGATTGAGAATGGGAGAGAGAGTGTGAGAGTTAGACTGAGGATTGGAGAGAGTGTGAGAGTTAGATTGAGAAGGGAAGAGAGTGTGAGAGTTAGAGTGCGAATGGGAGAGAGTGTGAGAGTGAGGATTGGAGAGGGAGTGTGAGAGTGAGAGTGAGGATGGGAGAGAGAGTGTGCTAGTGAGAGTGAGGATGGGAGAGAGAGTGTGAGAGTTCGAGTGAGAGTGAGGATGGGAGAAAGAGTGTGAGAGTGAGAGTGAGAGTGAGGATGGGACACAGAGTGTGAGAGTGGGAGTGTGACTGTGGACGGGAGAGAGAGTGTGAGAGTGAGAGTGAGAATGGGAGAGAGTGTGAGAGTGAGAGTGCAGATGGGAGAGAGAGTGAGAGTGAGAGTAAGGATGGGAGAGAGAGTATGAGAGAGAAAGTGTGAGAGTAAGAGTGAGAGTGAGGATGGGAGAGAGAGTGTGAGAGTGACGGTGAGGATCGGAGAGAGAGTGTGAGAGTGAGTGAGAGGATGGGAGAGAGAGTGTGAGAGTGAGCGTGAGGATGAGAGCGAGTGTGAGAGTGAGAGTGAGAATGGGGGAGAAAGTGTGAGAGTGAGGATTGGAGAGAGAGTGTGAGAGTGAGAGTGAGGATGGGAGAGAGAGTGTGCTAGTGAGAGTGAGCATGGGAGAGAGAGTGTGAGAGTTCGAGTGAGAGTGAGGATGGGAGAAAGAGAGTGAGAGGGAGAGTGAGGATGGGACAGAGAGTGTGAGAGTGAGAGTGTGACTGTGGATGGGAGAGAGAGTGTGAGAGTGACAGTGAGAATGGGAGAGAGTGTGAGAGTGAGAGTGCAGATGGGAGAGAGAGTGAGAGTGAGAGTAAGGATGGGAGAGAGAGTATGAGAGTGAGAGTGAGGATGGGACTAGTGTGACATGAGAGTGACAGTGAGGATGGGAGAGAGAGTGTGAGAGTGAGAGTCTGGATGGGAGAGAGAGCGTGAGATTGAGAGTGAGGATGGGAGAGAGTGTGAGAGTGAGAGTGCGGATGGGAGAGAGAAAGTGAGAGTGAGAGTGAGGATGGGACAGAGAGTGTGAGAGTGAGAGTGAGAGTGAGGATGGGAGGGAGAGTTTGAGAATGAGAGTGAGGGGTGGGAGTGAGTGTGAGAGTGAGAATGAGAATGGGAGCGAGAGTGTGAGAGTGAGTGTGAGGATGGGAGAGAGAGTGTGAGAGTGAGAATGAGAGCGAGTGTGAGAGTGAGAGTGCGAATGGGGGAGAGAGTGTGAGAGTGAGAGTGTGGATGGGAGAGTGTGTGAGAGTGAGATTGCGGATGGGAGAGAGAGTGTGAGAGAGAGAGTGCGATTGGGAGAGAGTGTGAAAGTGAGGATTAGAAGGTAAGAGAGTGTGTGAGTGAAAGTGAGAGTGAGGATGGGAGAGAGTGTGAGAGTGAGATTGAGAAGGGAAGAGAGTGTGAGAGTTAGAGTGCGGATGGGAGAGAGCGTGAGAGTGAGGATGGGAGAGAGTGTGTGAGACTGACAGTGTGGATGCGAGAGAGAATGTGAGAGAGAGTTTGAGAGTGAGGATGGGAGAGAGAGTGTGAGAGTGACGGTGAGGATGGGAGAGAGAGTGTGAGAGTGAGAGTGAGGATGGGAGAGAGAGTGTGAGAATGAGAGTGAGGGGTGGGAGAGAGTGTGAGAGTGAGAATGAGAATGGGAGCGAGTGTGAGAGTGCAAGTGCGGATGGGAGAGTGGGTGTGAGAGTAAGAGTGAGAGTGAGGATGGGAGAGAGAGTGTGAGAGTGACGGTGAGGATATGAGAGACAGTATGAGAGTGAGTGTGAGGAAGGGAGAGAGAGAGTGAGAGTGAGGGTGAGAATGAGAGTTCGAATGGGAGAGAAAGTGTGAGAGTGTGAGTGTGGATGGGAGAGAGTGTGAGAGTTAGAGTGAGGATGGGAGAGTGAGTTTGAGGATGAGAGCGAGTGTGAGAGTGAGAGTGAGATTGGGAAAGAGAGTGTGACAGTGAGAGTATGGATGGGAGAGAGTGTGAGAGTGAGAGTGAGGATGGGAGAGAGAGTGTGGGAGGGAGGATGGGAGAGAGAGTGTGTGAGTGAGATAGAGAATTGGAGAGAGTGTGTGAGAGTGAGAGTGAGAATGGGAGTGAGAGTGGGAGTGAGGATGGGAGAGAGAGTGTGCGAGTGAGAGTGTGGATGGGAGAGAGTGTGTGAGAGTGAGAGTGAGGATGGGAGAGAGTGTGTGAGGGTGAGAGTGAGAATGGGAGAGAGAGTGAGAGTGAGAGTGAGGATGGGAGAGAGAGTGTGAGATTGAGAGTGAGGATGGGAGAGAGTGTGAGAGTGAGAGTGAGGATGGGAGAGAGAGTGTGGGAGGGAGGACTAGAAGGTAAGAGACTGTGTGAGTGAAAGTGAGAGTGAGGATGGGAGAGAGTGTGAGAGTGGGGATGGGAGAGAGAATGTGAGACTGACAGTGGGGATGGGAGAGAGAGTGTGAGAGAGAGTTTGAGAGTGAGGATGGGAGAGACAGTGTGAGAGTGACGGTGAGGATTGGAGAGAGAGTGTGAGAGTGAGAGAGAGAATGAGGATGGGAGAGACAGTGTGAGAGTGTGAGTGTGGATGGGAGAGAGTGTGAGAGCGAGAGTGTGGATGGGAGAGAGCGTGTGAGAGTGAGAGTGTGGATGAGAGTGAGTGCGAGAGTGAGATTTAGAATGGGAGAGAGAGTGTGAGAGTGAGAGTGAGGATTGGAGAGAGTGTGAGAGTGAGGTTAAGAAGGGAAGAGAGTGTGAGAGTTAGAGTGCGAATGGGAGAGAGTGTGAGAGTGAGGATGGGAGAGAGAGTGTGAGAGTGAGAGTGAGGATGGGAGAGAGAGTGTGTTAGCGAGAGTGAGGATGTGAGAGAGAGCGTGAGATTGAGAGTGAAGATGGGAGAGAGTGTGAGAGTGAGAGTGCGGATGGGAGAGTGAGTGTGAGAGTGAGAGTGAGGATGGGACAGAGAGTGTGAGAGTGAGAGTGTGAGTGAGGACGGGAGAGAGAGAGTGAGAGTGACAATGAGAATGGGAGAGAGTGTGAGAGTGAGAGTGCAGATGGGAGAGAGAGTGAGAGTGAGAGTGAGGATGGGAGAGAGAGTATGAGAGTGAGAGTGAGGATGGGACTAGTGTGACATGTGAGTGACAGTGAGGATGGGTGAGAGAGTGTGAGTGTGAGAGTGTTAGTGTGAGAGTGAGAGTGTGGATGGGAAAGAGAGCGTGAGATTGAGAGTGAGGATATGAGAGAGTATGAGAGTGAGAGTGCAGATGGGAGAGTGAGTGTGAGAGTGAGAGTGAGGATGGGATAGAGAGTGTGAGAGTGAGAGTGAGAGTGAGGATGGGAGACAGAGTGTGAGAATGAGAGTGAGGGGTGGGAGAGAATGTGAGAGTGAGAATGAGAATGGGAGCGAGTGTGAGAGTACAAGTGCGGATGGGAGAGAAAATGTGAGAGTAAGAGTGAGAGTGAGGATGGGAGAGAGAGTGTGAGAGTGAAGGTGAGGATCGGAGAGAGAGTGTGAGTGTGAGTGTGAGGATGGGAGAGAGAGTGTGAGAGTGATAGTGAGGATGGGAGAGAGTGTGAGATTGACAGTGAGGATGGGAGAGAGTGTGAGTGTGAGAGTGCAGATGGGAGCGCGTGTGTGAGTGAGAGTGAGAATGGGAGGGAGAGAGTGAGAGTGAGAGAGAGGATGGGAGAGAGAGTGTGAGAGCGAGTGTGATGATGAGCGAGAGAGTGTGAGATTGACAGTGAGGATGGGAGAGAGTGTGAGAGTGAGAGTGAGGATGGGAGAGAGAGTGTGTGCGTGAGAATGAGAAGGGAAGAGAGTGTGAGAATGAGAGTGCGATTGGGAGAGTGTGAGAGTGAGGAGGAGAAGGGAAGAGAGTGTAAGAGTGAGAGTGAGAGTGAGGATGGGAGAGAGTGTGAGAGAGAGTGAGTGTGAGGATGGGAGAGAGAGTGTGAGAGTGAGAGTGAGAATGAGGACGGGAGAGAGAATGTGAGAGTGTCAGTGAGAATGGGAGAGAGTGTGAGTGTGAGAGTGCAGATGGGAAAGAGTGTGAGAGTGACAGTGAGGATGGGAGAGAGTGTGAGAGAGAGAGTGCGATTGGGAGAGAGTGTGAAAGTGAGGATTAGAAGGTAAGAGAGTGTGTGAGTGAAAGTGAGAGTGAGGATGGGAGAGAGTGTGAGAGTGAGATTGAGAAGGGAAGAGAGTGTGAGAGTTAGAGTGCGGATGGGAGAGAGCGTGAGAGTGAGGATGGGAGAGAGTGTGTGAGACTGACAGTGTGGATGCGAGAGAGAATGTGAGAGAGAGTTTGAGAGTGAGGATGGGAGAGAGAGTGTGAGAGTGACGGTGAGGATGGGAGAGAGAGTGTGAGAGTGAGAGTGAGGATGGGAGAGAGAGTGTGAGAATGAGAGTGAGGGGTGGGAGAGAGTGTGAGAGTGAGAATGAGAATGGGAGCGAGTGTGAGAGTGCAAGTGCGGATGGGAGAGTGGGTGTGAGAGTAAGAGTGAGAGTGAGGATGGGAGAGAGAGTGTGAGAGTGACGGTGAGGATATGAGAGACAGTATGAGAGTGAGTGTGAGGAAGGGAGAGAGAGAGTGAGAGTGAGGGTGAGAATGAGAGTTCGAATGGGAGAGAAAGTGTGAGAGTGTGAGTGTGGATGGGAGAGAGTGTGAGAGTTAGAGTGAGGATGGGAGAGTGAGTGTGAGGATGAGAGCGAGTGTGAGAGTGAGAGTGAGATTGGGAAAGAGAGTGTGACAGTGAGAGTATGGATGGGAGAGAGTGTGAGAGTGAGAGTGAGGATGGGAGAGAGAGTGTGGGAGGGAGGATGGGAGAGAGAGTGTGTGAGTGAGATAGAGAATTGGAGAGAGTGTGTGAGAGTGAGAGTGAGAATGGGAGTGAGAGTGGGAGTGAGGATGGGAGAGAGAGTGTGCGAGTGAGAGTGTGGATGGGAGAGAGTGTGTGAGAGTGAGAGTGAGGATGGGAGAGAGTGTGTGAGGGTGAGAGTGAGAATGGGAGAGAGAGTGAGAGTGAGAGTGAGGATGGGAGAGAGAGTGTGAGATTGAGAGTGAGGATGGGAGAGAGTGTGAGAGTGAGAGTGAGGATGGGAGAGAGAGTGTGGGAGGGAGGATGGGAGAGAGAGTGTGAGAGTGAAAGTGAGAATGGGAGAGAGTGTGTGAGAGTGAGAGTGAGAATGGGAGTGAGAGTGGGAGTGAGGATGGGAGAGAGAGTGTGAGAGTGAGAGTGAGAATGGGGGAGAGAGTGTGAGAGTGAGAATGGGAGAGAGTGTGGGAGTGAGCATGGGAGAGAAAGTGTGTGAGTGAGGATGGGAGAGAGAGTGTGAGAGTGAGAGTGAGAATGGGAGAGAGTGTGTGAGAGTGACGGTGAGGATGGGAGGGAGAGTGTGAGCGTGAGTGTGAGGATGGGAGAGAGAGTGTGAGAGTGAGATTGAGAATGGGAGAGAAAGTGTGAGCGTGTGAGCGTGGATGGGAGATAGTGTGAGAGTGAGAGTGAGGATGAGAGCGAGTGTGAGAGTGAGGGTGAGAATGGGAGAGAGTGTGAGAGTGAGTGTTTGGATGGGAGAGTGTGTGAGAGTGAGAGTGAGGATGGGAGAGAGTGTGAGAGTATCATTGAGGATGGGAGAGAGAGTGTGAGATTGACAGTGAGGATGGGAGAGAGTGAGAGTGTGAGAGTGCAGGTCGGAGAGAGTGTGAGCGTTACAGTGAGGATGGCAGAGAGTTTGAGAGTGAGAGTGCAGATGGGAGAGAGTGTGAGAGTGAGGATGGGAGAGAGAGAGTGAGAGTGAGGATGGGAGAGAGTGTGAGAGTGAGAGTGAGAATGGGAGAGAGTTTGTGAGATTGACAGTGAGGATGGGAGAGAGTGTGAGAGAGAGGGTGCAGATGGGAGAGAGAATGAGTGTGAGAGTGAGGATGGGAGAGAGAGTGTGAGAGTGAGAGTGAGGATGGGAGAGAGTGTGACATAAGAGTGACAGTGAGGATGGGAGAGAGAGTGTGAGAGTGAGAGTGAGAGTGAGAATGGGAGAGAGTGTGAGAGTGAGAGTGCGGATGGGAGAGAGAGCGTGAGATTGAGAGTGAGGATGGGAGAGAGTGTGAGAGTGAGAGTGCGGATGGGAGAGGGAGTGTGAGAGTGAGAGTGAGGATGGGTGACAGAGTGTGAGAATGAGAGTGAGGGGTGGGAGAGAGTGTGAGAGTGAGAATGAGAATGGGAGCGAGTGTGAGAGTGCAAGTGCGGATGGGAGAGAAAGTGTGAGAGGAAGAGTGAGAGTGAGGATGGGAGAGAGAGTGTGAGAGTGACGGTGAGGATCGGAGAGAGAGTGTGAGAGTGAGTGTGAGGATGGGAGAGAGAGTGTGAGAGTGAGAGTGAGGATGAGAGCGATTGTGAGAGTGAGATTGAGAATGGGAGAGAGAATGTGAGAGTGTGAGTGTGTATGGGAGAGAGTGTGAGAGTGAGAGTGAGGATGGGAGAGTGTGTGTGAGAGTGAGAATGAGAAGGGAAGAGAGTGTGAGAGTGAGGATTAGAAGGGAAGAAAGTGTGTGAGTGAAATTGAGAGTGAGGATGGGAGAGAGTGTGAGAGTGAGATTGAGAGTGAGGATGGGAGAGAGAGAGTGTGAGAGTGACGGTGATGATGGGAGAAAGAGTGTGAGAATGAGAGTGAGCGGTGGGAGAGAGTGTGAGAATGAGAATGAGAATGGGAGCGAGTGTGAGAGTGCAAGTGCGGATGGGAGAGAAAGTGTGAGAGTAAGAGTGAGAGTGAGGATGGGAGAGAGAGTGTAAGAGTGACGGTGAGGATCGGAGAGAGAGTGGGAGAGTGAGTGTGAGGATGGGAGAGAGAGTGTGAGAGTGAGAGTGAGGGTGAGACCGAGTGTGAGAGCGAGAGTGAGAATGGGGGTGAGAGTGTGAGAGTGAGAGTGTGGATGGGAGAGAGAGTGTGAGAGTGAGAGTGAGGATGGGAGAGACAGTGTGAGAATGAGAGTGAGGGGTGGGAGAGAATGTGAGAGTGAGAATGAGAATGGGAGCGAATGTGAGAGTGCAAGTGCGGATGGGAGAGAAAGTGTGAGAGTAAGAGTGAGAGTGAGGATGGGAGAGAGAGTGTGAGAGTGAGGATCGGAGAGAGAATGTGAGAGTGAGTGTGAGGATGGGAGAGAGAGTGTGAGAGTGAGAGTGAGGGTGAGAGCGAGTGTGAGAGTGAGAGTGAGAATGGGGGAGAGAGTGTGAGAGTGAGAGTGTGGATGAGAGCGAGTGTGAGAGTGAGAGAGAGAATGGGAGAGAGAATGTGAGAGTGTGAGTGTGGATGGGAAAGAGTGTGAGAGTGAGAGTGAGGATGGGAGAGAGTGTGTGAGAGTGAGAATGAGAAGGGAAGAGAGTGTGAGAGTGAGAGTGCGATTGGGAGAGATTGTGAGAGTGAGGATGAGAAGGGAAGTGAGTGTGAGTGTTAGAGTGCGAATGGGAGAGAGTGTGAGAGTGAGAGTGAGAATGGGAGAGAGAATGTGAGAGTGTGAGTGTGGATGGGAAAGAGTGTGTGAGAGTGAGAATGAGAAAGGAAGAGAGTGTGAGAGTGAGAGTGCGATTGGGAGAGATTGTGAGAGTGAGGATTAGAAGGGAAGAGAGTGTGTGAGTGAAAGTGAGAGTGAGGATGGGAGAGAGTGTGAGTGAGATTGAGAGTGAGGATGAGAGAGAGAGTGTGAGACTGAGAGTGGGGGTGGGAGAGATTGTGAGAGTGAGGATGGGAGAGAGAGTGTGAGAGTGAGAGTGAGAATGGGAGAGAGAGTGAGGATGAGGGAGAGAGAGTGAGAGTGAGGATGGGAGAGTAACAGTGAGGATGGGAGAGAGAGTGTGAGAGTGAGAATGGGAGAGAGTGTGGGAGTGAGGATGGGAGAGAAAGTGTGGGAGTGAGGATGGGAGAGAGAGTGTGAGAGTGAGAGTGAGAATGGGAGAGAGTGTGTGAGAGTGGCGGTGAGGATTGGAGGGAGAGTGTGAGCGTGAGTGTGAGGATGGGAGAGAGAGTGTGAGAGTGAGAGTGAGAATGGGAGAGAGTGTGGGAGTGAGAATGGGAGAGAAAGTGTGGGAGTGAGGATGGGAGGGAGCGTGTGAGAGTGAGAGTGAGAATGGGAGAGAGTGTGAGAGTGAGAGTGAGGATGGGAGAGAGAGTGTGGGAGGGCGGATGGGCGAGAGAGTGTGAGAGTGAGAGTGAGAATGGGAGAGAGTGTGAGCGTGAGTGTGAGGATGGGAGAGAGAGTGTGAGAGTGAGAATGGGAGAGAGTGTGGGAGTGAGCATGGGAGAGAAAGTGTGGGAGTGAGGATGGGAGAGAGAGTGTGAGAGTGAGAGTGAGAATGGGAGACAGTGTGTGAGAGTGACGGTGAGGATGGGAGGGAGAGTGTGAGCGTGAGTGTGAGGATGGGAGAGAGAGTGTGAGAGTGAGATTGAGAATGGGAGAGAAAGTGTGAGAGTGTGAGCGTGGATGGGAGATAGTGTGAGAGTGAGAGTGAGGATGAGAGCGAGTGTGAGAGTGAGGGTGAGAATGGGAGAGAGTGTGAGAGTGAGTGTTTGGATGGGAGAGTGTGTGAGAGTGAGAGTGAGGATGGGAGAGAGTGTGAGAGTATCATTGAGGATGGGAGAGAGAGTGTGAGATTGACAGTGAGGATGGGAGAGAGTGAGAGTGTGAGAGTGCAGATCGGAGAGAGTGTGAGCGTTACAGTGAGGATGGCAGAGAGTTTGAGAGTGAGAGTGCAGATGGGAGAGAGTGTGAGAGTGAGGATGGGAGAGAGAGAGTGAGAGTGAGGATGGGAGAGAGTGTGAGAGTGAGAGTGAGAATGGGAGAGAGTTTGTGAGATTGACAGTGAGGATGGGAGAGAGTGTGAGAGAGAGGGTGCAGATGGGAGAGAGAATGAGTGTGAGAGTGAGGATGGGAGAGAGAGTGTGAGAGTGAGAGTGAGGATGGGAGAGAGTGTGACATAAGAGTGACAGTGAGGATGGGAGAGAGAGTGTGAGAGTGAGAGTGAGAGTGAGAATGGGAGAGAGTGTGAGCGTGAGTGTGAGGATGGGAGAGAGAGTGTGAGAGTGAGAATGGGAGAGAGTGTGGGAGTGAGCATGGGAGAGAAAGTGTGGGAGTGAGGATGGGAGAGAGAGTGTGAGAGTGAGAGTGAGAATGGGAGAGAGTGTGTGAGAGTGACGGTGAGGATGGGAGGGAGAGTGTGAGCGTGAGTGTGAGGATGGGAGAGAGAGTGTGAGAGTGAGATTGAGAATGGGAGAGAAAGTGTGAGAGTGTGAGCGTGGATGGGAGATAGTGTGAGAGTGAGAGTGAGGATGAGAGCGAGTGTGAGAGTGAGGGTGAGAATGGGAGAGAGTGTGAGAGTGAGTGTTTGGATGGGAGAGTGTGTGAGAGTGAGAGTGAGGATGGGAGAGAGTGTGAGAGTATCATTGAGGATGGGAGAGAGAGTGTGAGATTGACAGTGAGGATGGGAGAGAGTGAGAGTGTGAGAGTGCAGGTCGGAGAGAGTGTGAGCGTTACAGTGAGGATGGCAGAGAGTTTGAGAGTGAGAGTGCAGATGGGAGAGAGTGTGAGAGTGAGGATGGGAGAGAGAGAGTGAGAGTGAGGATGGGAGAGAGTGTGAGAGTGAGAGTGAGAATGGGAGAGAGTTTGTGAGATTGACAGTGAGGATGGGAGAGAGTGTGAGAGAGAGGGTGCAGATGGGAGAGAGAATGAGTGTGAGAGTGAGGATGGGAGAGAGAGTGTGAGAGTGAGAGTGAGGATGGGAGAGAGTGTGACATAAGAGTGACAGTGAGGATGGGAGAGAGAGCGTGAGATTGAGAGTGAGGATGGGAGAGAGTGTGAGAGTGAGAGTGCGGATGGGAGAGAGAGTGTGAGAGTGAGAGTGAGGATGGGTGACAGAGTGTGAGAATGAGAGTGAGGGGTGGGAGAGAGTGTGAGAGTGAGAATGAGAATGGGAGCGAGTGTGAGAGTGCAAGTGCGGATGGGAGAGAAAGTGTGAGAGGAAGAGTGAGAGTGAGGATGGGAGAGAGAGTGTGAGAGTGACGGTGAGGATCGGAGAGAGAGTGTGAGAGTGAGTGTGAGGATGGGAGAGAGAGTGTGAGAGTGAGAGTGAGGATGAGAGCGATTGTGAGAGTGAGATTGAGAATGGGAGAGAGAATGTGAGAGTGTGAGTGTGTATGGGAGAGAGTGTGAGAGTGAGAGTGAGGATGGGAGAGAGTGTGTGAGAGTGAGAGTGAGGGTGAGAGCGAGTGTGAGAGTGAGAGTGAGAATGGGGGAGAGAGTGTGAGAGTGAGAGTGTGGATGAGAGCGAGTGTGAGAGTGAGAGTGAGGATGGGAGAGAGTGTGTGAGAGTGAGAATGAGAAGGGAAGAGAGTGTGAGAGTGAGAGTGCGATTGGGAGAGATTGTGAGAGTGAGGATGAGAAGGGAAGTGAGTGTGAGTGTTAGAGTGCGAATGGGAGAGAGTGTGAGAGTGAGAGTGAGAATGGGAGAGAGAATGTGAGAGTGTGAGTGTGGATGGGAAAGAGTGTGTGAGAGTGAGAATGAGAAAGGAAGAGAGTGTGAGAGTGAGAGTGCGATTGGGAGAGATTGTGAGAGTGAGGATTAGAAGGGAAGAGAGTGTGTGAGTGAAAGTGAGAGTGAGGATGGGAGAGAGTGTGAGTGAGATTGAGAGTGAGGATGGGAGAGAGAGTGTAAGAGTGACGGTGAGGATCGGAGAGAGAGTGGGAGAGTGAGTGTGAGGATGGGAGAGAGAGTGTGAGAGTGAGAGTGAGGGTGAGACCGAGTGTGAGAGCGAGAGTGAGAATGGGGGAGAGAGTGTGAGAGTGAGAGTGTGGATGGGAGAGAGAGTGTGAGAGTGAGAGTGAGGATGGGAGAGACAGTGTGAGAATGAGAGTGAGGGGTGGGAGAGAATGTGAGAGTGAGAATGAGAATGGGAGCGAATGTGAGAGTGCAAGTGCGGATGGGAGAGAAAGTGTGAGAGTAAGAGTGAGAGTGAGGATGGGAGAGAGAGTGTGAGAGTGAGGATCGGAGAGAGAATGTGAGAGTGAGTGTGAGGATGGGAGAGAGAGTGTGAGAGTGAGAGTGAGGGTGAGAGCGAGTGTGAGAGTGAGAGTGAGAATGGGGGAGAGAGTGTGAGAGTGAGAGTGTGGATGAGAGCGAGTGTGAGAGTGAGAGTGAGGATGGGAGAGAGTGTGTGAGAGTGAGAATGAGAAGGGAAGAGAGTGTGAGAGTGAGAGTGCGATTGGGAGAGATTGTGAGAGTGAGGATGAGAAGGGAAGTGAGTGTGAGTGTTAGAGTGCGAATGGGAGAGAGTGTGAGAGTGAGAGTGAGAATGGGAGAGAGAATGTGAGAGTGTGAGTGTGGATGGGAAAGAGTGTGTGAGAGTGAGAATGAGAAAGGAAGAGAGTGTGAGAGTGAGAGTGCGATTGGGAGAGATTGTGAGAGTGAGGATTAGAAGGGAAGAGAGTGTGTGAGTGAAAGTGAGAGTGAGGATGGGAGAGAGTGTGAGTGAGATTGAGAGTGAGGATGAGAGAGAGAGTGTGAGACTGAGAGTGGGGGTGGGAGAGATTGTGAGAGTGAGGATGGGAGAGAGAGTGTGAGAGTGAGAGTGAGAATGGGAGAGAGAGTGAGGATGAGGGAGAGAGAGTGAGAGTGAGGATGGGAGAGAGTGTGGGAGTGAGGATGGGAGAGAAAGTGTGGGAGTGAGGATGGGAGAGAGAGTGTGAGAGTGAGAGTGAGAATGGGAGAGAGTGTGTGAGAGTGGCGGTGAGGATTGGAGGGAGAGTGTGAGCGTGAGTGTGAGGATGGGAGAGAGAGTGTGAGAGTGAGAGTGAGAATGGGAGAGAGTGTGGGAGTGAGAATGGGAGAGAAAGTGTGGGAGTGAGGATGGGAGGGAGCGTGTGAGAGTGAGAGTGAGAATGGGAGAGAGTGTGAGAGTGGGAGTGAGGATGGGAGAGAGAGTGTGGGAGGGCGGATGGGCGAGAGAGTGTGAGAGTGAGAGTGAGAATGGGAGAGAGTGTGAGCGTGAGTGTGAGGATGGGAGAGAGAGTGTGAGAGTGAGAATGGGAGAGAGTGTGGGAGTGAGCATGGGAGAGAAAGTGTGGGAGTGAGGATGGGAGAGAGAGTGTGAGAGTGAGAGTGAGAATGGGAGAGAGTGTGTGAGAGTGACGGTGAGGATGGGAGGGAGAGTGTGAGCGTGAGTGTGAGGATGGGAGAGAGAGTGTGAGAGTGAGATTGAGAATGGGAGAGAAAGTGTGAGAGTGTGAGCGTGGATGGGAGATAGTGTGAGAGTGAGAGTGAGGATGAGAGCGAGTGTGAGAGTGAGGGTGAGAATGGGAGAGAGTGTGAGAGTGAGTGTTTGGATGGGAGAGTGTGTGAGAGTGAGAGTGAGGATGGGAGAGAGTGTGAGAGTATCATTGAGGATGGGAGAGAGAGTGTGAGATTGACAGTGAGGATGGGAGAGAGTGAGAGTGTGAGAGTGCAGATCGGAGAGAGTGTGAGCGTTACAGTGAGGATGGCAGAGAGTTTGAGAGTGAGAGTGCAGATGGGAGAGAGTGTGAGAGTGAGGATGGGAGAGAGAGAGTGAGAATGAGAGTGAGGGGTGGGAGAGAGTGTGAGAGTGAGAATGAGAATGGGAGCGAGTGTGAGAGTGCAAGTGCGGATGGGAGAGAAAGTGTGAGAGGAAGAGTGAGAGTGAGGATGGGAGAGAGAGTGTGAGAATGAGAGTGAGGGGTGGGAGAGAGTGTGAGAGTGAGAATGAGAATGGGAGCGAGTGTGAGAGTGCAAGTGCGGATGGGAGAGAAAGTGTGAGAGGAAGAGTGAGAGTGAGGATGGGAGAGAGAGTGTGAGAGTGACGGTGAGGATCGGAGAGAGAGTGTGAGAGTGAGTGTGAGGATGGGAGAGAGAGTGTGAGAGTGAGAGTGAGGATGAGAGCGATTGTGAGAGTGAGATTGAGAATGGGAGAGAGAATGTGAGAGTGTGAGTGTGTATGGGAGAGAGTGTGAGAGTGAGAGTGAGGATGGGAGAGAGTGTGTGAGAGTGAGAATGAGAAGGGAAGAGAGTGTGAGAGTGAGGATTAGAAGGGAAGAAAGTGTGTGAGTGAAATTGAGAGTGAGGATGGGAGAGAGTGTGAGAGTGAGATTGAGAGTGAGGATGGGAGAGAGAGAGTGTGAGAGTGACGGTGATGATGGGAGAAAGAGTGTGAGAATGAGAGTGAGCGGTGGGAGAGAGTGTGAGAATGAGAATGAGAATGGGAGCGAGTGTGAGAGTGCAAGTGCGGATGGGAGAGAAAGTGTGAGAGTAAGAGTGAGAGTGAGGATGGGAGAGAGAGTGTAAGAGTGACGGTGAGGATCGGAGAGAGAGTGGGAGAGTGAGTGTGAGGATGGGAGAGAGAGTGTGAGAGTGAGAGTGAGGGTGAGACCGAGTGTGAGAGCGAGAGTGAGAATGGGGGAGAGAGTGTGAGAGTGAGAGTGTGGATGGGAGAGAGAGTGTGAGAGTGAGAGTGAGGATGGGAGAGACAGTGTGAGAATGAGAGTGAGGGGTGGGAGAGAATGTGAGAGTGAGAATGAGAATGGGAGCGAATGTGAGAGTGCAAGTGCGGATGGGAGAGAAAGTGTGAGAGTAAGAGTGAGAGTGAGGATGGGAGAGAGAGTGTGAGAGTGAGGATCGGAGAGAGAATGTGAGAGTGAGTGTGAGGATGGGAGAGAGAGTGTGAGAGTGAGAGTGAGGGTGAGAGCGAGTGTGAGAGTGAGAGTGAGAATGGGGGAGAGAGTGTGAGAGTGAGAGTGTGGATGAGAGCGAGTGTGAGAGTGAGAGAGAGAATGGGAGAGAGAATGTGAGAGTGTGAGTGTGGATGGGAAAGAGTGTGAGAGTGAGAGTGAGGATGGGAGAGAGTGTGTGAGAGTGAGAATGAGAAGGGAAGAGAGTGTGAGAGTGAGAGTGCGATTGGGAGAGATTGTGAGAGTGAGGATGAGAAGGGAAGTGAGTGTGAGTGTTAGAGTGCGAATGGGAGAGAGTGTGAGAGTGAGAGTGAGAATGGGAGAGAGAATGTGAGAGTGTGAGTGTGGATGGGAAAGAGTGTGTGAGAGTGAGAATGAGAAAGGAAGAGAGTGTGAGAGTGAGAGTGCGATTGGGAGAGATTGTGAGAGTGAGGATTAGAAGGGAAGAGAGTGTGTGAGTGAAAGTGAGAGTGAGGATGGGAGAGAGTGTGAGTGAGATTGAGAGTGAGGATGAGAGAGAGAGTGTGAGACTGAGAGTGGGGGTGGGAGAGATTGTGAGAGTGAGGATGGGAGAGAGAGTGTGAGAGTGAGAGTGAGAATGGGAGAGAGAGTGAGGATGAGGGAGAGAGAGTGAGAGTGAGGATGGGAGAGTAACAGTGAGGATGGGAGAGAGAGTGTGAGAGTGAGAATGGGAGAGAGTGTGGGAGTGAGGATGGGAGAGAAAGTGTGGGAGTGAGGATGGGAGAGAGAGTGTGAGAGTGAGAGTGAGAATGGGAGAGAGTGTGTGAGAGTGGCGGTGAGGATTGGAGGGAGAGTGTGAGCGTGAGTGTGAGGATGGGAGAGAGAGTGTGAGAGTGAGAGTGAGAATGGGAGAGAGTGTGGGAGTGAGAATGGGAGAGAAAGTGTGGGAGTGAGGATGGGAGGGAGCGTGTGAGAGTGAGAGTGAGAATGGGAGAGAGTGTGAGAGTGGGAGTGAGGATGGGAGAGAGAGTGTGGGAGGGCGGATGGGCGAGAGAGTGTGAGAGTGAGAGTGAGAATGGGAGAGAGTGTGAGCGTGAGTGTGAGGATGGGAGAGAGAGTGTGAGAGTGAGAATGGGAGAGAGTGTGGGAGTGAGCATGGGAGAGAAAGTGTGGGAGTGAGGATGGGAGAGAGAGTGTGAGAGTGAGAGTGAGAATGGGAGAGAGTGTGTGAGAGTGACGGTGAGGATGGGAGGGAGAGTGTGAGCGTGAGTGTGAGGATGGGAGAGAGAGTGTGAGAGTGAGATTGAGAATGGGAGAGAAAGTGTGAGAGTGTGAGCGTGGATGGGAGATAGTGTGAGAGTGAGAGTGAGGATGAGAGCGAGTGTGAGAGTGAGGGTGAGAATGGGAGAGAGTGTGAGAGTGAGTGTTTGGATGGGAGAGTGTGTGAGAGTGAGAGTGAGGATGGGAGAGAGTGTGAGAGTATCATTGAGGATGGGAGAGAGAGTGTGAGATTGACAGTGAGGATGGGAGAGAGTGAGAGTGTGAGAGTGCAGATCGGAGAGAGTGTGAGCGTTACAGTGAGGATGGCAGAGAGTTTGAGAGTGAGAGTGCAGATGGGAGAGAGTGTGAGAGTGAGGATGGGAGAGAGAGAGTGAGAGTGAGGATGGGAGAGAGTGTGAGAGTGAGAGTGAGAATGGGAGAGAGTTTGTGAGATTGACAGTGAGGATGGGAGAGAGTGTGAGAGAGAGGGTGCAGATGGGAGAGAGAATGAGTGTGAGAGTGAGGATGGGAGAGAGAGTGTGAGAGTGAGAGTGAGGATGGGAGAGAGTGTGACATAAGAGTGAGAGTGAGGATGGGAGAGAGAGTGTGAGAGTGAGAGTGAGAGTGAGAATGGGAGAGAGTGTGAGAGTGAGAGTGCGGATGGGAGAGAGAGCGTGAGATTGAGAGTGAGGATGGGAGAGAGTGTGAGAGTGAGAGTGCGGATGGGAGAGAGAGAGTGAGAGTGAGAGTGAGGATGGGTGACAGAGTGTGAGAATGAGAGTGAGGGGTGGGAGAGAGTGTGAGAGTGAGAATAAGAATGGGAGCGAGTGTGAGAGTGCAAGTGCGGATGGGAGAGAAAGTGTGAGAGGAAGAGTGAGAGTGAGGATGGGAGAGAGAGTGTGAGAGTGACGGTGAGGATCGGAGAGAGAGTGTGAGAGTGAGTGTGAGAATGGGGGAGAGAGTGTGAGAGTGAGAGTGAGGATGAGAGCGATTGTGAGAGTGAGATTGAGAATGGGAGAGAGAATGTGAGAGTGTGAGTGTGTATGGGAGAGAGTGTGAGAGTGAGAGTGAGGATGGGAGAGAGTGTGTGAGAGTGAGAATGAGAAGGGAAGAGAGTGTGAGAGTGAGAGTGCGATTGGGAGAGAGTGTGAGAGTGAGGATTAGAAGGGAAGAGAGTGTGTGAGTGAAAGTGAGAGTGAGGATGTGAGAGAGTGTGAGAGTGAGATTGAGAAGGGAAGAGAGTGTGAGAGTTAGAGTGCGGATGGGAGAGAATGTGAGAGTGAGGATGGGAGAGAGAATGTGAGACTGACAGTGTGGATGGGAGAGAGAGTGTGAGAGAGAGTTTGAGAGTGAGGATGGGAGAGAGAGTGTGAGAGTTACTTTGAGGATGGGAGAGAGAGTGTGAGAGTGAGAGTGAGAGTGAGGATGGGAGAGAGAGTGAATTAGTGTGAGTGTGGATTGGAGAGAGTGTGAGAGCGAGAGTGTGGATGGGAGAGAGAGTGTGAGAGTGAGAGTGTGGATGCGAGCGAGTCTGAGAGTGAGACTGAGAATGGGAGAGAGAGTGTGAGAGTTAGAGTGAGGATTGGAGAGAGTGTGAGAGTTAGATTGAGAAGGGAAGAGAGTGTGAGAGTAAGAGTGCAGATGGGAGAGAGAGTGAGATTGAGAGTAAGGATGGGAGAGAGAGTATGAGAGTGAGAGTGAGGATGGGACATGTGTGACATGAGAGTGACAGTGAGGATGGGAGAGAGTGTGAGAGTGAGAGTGCGGATGGGAGAGAGAGCGTGAGATTGAGAGTGAGGATGGGAGAGAGTGTGAGGGTGAGAGTGCGGATGGGAGAGTGAGTGTGAGAGTGAGAGTGAGGATGGGAGAGAGAGTGTGAGAGTGAGAGTGAGAGTGAGGATGTGTGACAGAGTGTGAGAATGAGAGTGAGGGGTGGGAGAGAGTGTGAGAGTGAGAATGAGAATGGGAGCGAGTGTGAGAGTGCAAGTGCGGATGGGAGAGAAAGTGTGAGAGGAAGAGTGAGAGTGAGGATGGGAGAGAGAGTGTGAGAGTGACGGTGAGGATCGGAGAGAGAGTGTGAGAGTGAGTGTGAGGATGGGAGAGAGAGTGTGAGAGTTAGAGTGAGGATTGGAGAGAGTGTGAGAGTTAGATTGAGAAGGGAGAGAGTGTGAGAGTTAGAGTGCGAATGGGAGAGAGTGTGAGAGTGAGGATTGGAGAGAGAGTGTGAGAGTGAGAGTGAGGATGGGAGAGAGAGTGTGCTAGTGAGAGTGAGGATGGGAGAGAGAGTGTGAGAGTTCGAGTGAGAGTGAGGATGGGAGAAAGAGTGTGAGTGTGAGTGAGAGTGAGGATGGGACAGAGAGTGTGAGAGTGAGAGTGTGACTGTGGACGGGAGAGAGAGTGTGAGAGTGACTGTGAGAATGGGAGAGAGTGTGAGAGTGAGAGTGCAGATGCGAGTGAGAGTGAGAGTGGGAGTAAGGATGGGAGAGAGAGTAAGAGAGTGAGAGTGAGGATGGGACTAGTGTGACATGAAAGTGACAATGAGGATGGGAGAGAGTGTGAGAGTGAGAGTGTGGATGGGAGAGAGAGCGTGAGATTGAGAGTGAGGATGGGAGAGAGTGTGAGAGTGAGAGTGCGGATGGGAGAGAGAAAGTGAGAGTGAGAGTGAGGATGGGAGAGAGAGTGTGAGAGTGAGAGTGAGAGTGAGAGTGAGGATGGGAGAGAGAGTGAATTAGTGTGAGTGTGGATGGGAGAGAGTGTGAGAGCGAGAGTGTGGAGGGAGAGAGTGTGAGAGTGAGAGTGTGGATGCGAGCGAGTGTGAGAGTGAGACTGAGAATGGGAGAGAGAGTGTGAGAGTTAGAGTGAGGATTGGAGAGAGTGAGAGAGTTGGATTGAGAAGGGAAGAGAGTGTGAGAGTTAGAGTGCGAATGGGAGAGAGTGTGAGAGTGAGGATTGGAGCGAGAGTGTGAGAGTGAGAGTGAGGATGGGAGAGAGAGTGTGCTAGTGAGAGTGAGGATGGGAGAGAGAGTGTGAGAGTTCGAGTGAGAGTGAGGATGGGAGAAAGAGAGTGAGAGTGAGAGTGAGAGTGAGGATGAGACAGAGAGTGTGAGAGTGAGAGTGTGACTGTGGACGGGAGAGAGAGTGTGAGAGTGACAGTGAGAATGGGAGAGAGTGTGAGAGTGAGAGTGCAGATGGGAGAGAGAGTGAGATTGAGAGTAAGGATGGGAGAGAGAGTATGAGAGTGAGAGTGAGAATGGGACTAGTGTGACATGAGAGTGACAGTGAGGATGGGAGAGAGTGTGAGAGTGAGAGTGCGGATGGGAGAGAGAGAGTGAGATTGAGAGTGAGGATGGGAGAGAGTGTGAGGGTGAGAGTGCGGATGGGAGAGTGAGTGTGAGAGTGAGAGTGAGGATGGGAGAGAGAGTGTGAGAGTGAGAGTGAGAGTGAGGATGGGTGACAGAGTGTGAGAATGAGAGTGAGGGGTGGGAGAGAGAGTGAGAGTGAGAATGAGAATGGGAGCGAGTGTGAGAGTGCAAGTGCGGATGGGAGAGAAAGTGTGAGAGGAAGAGTGAGAGTGAGGATGGGAGAGAGAGTGTGAGAGTGACGGTGAGGATCGGAGAGAGAGTGTGAGAGTGAGTGTGAGGATGGGAGAGAGAGTGTGAGAGTGAGAGTGAGGATGGGAGAGAGTGTGAGATTGACAGTGAGGATGGGAGAGAGTGTGAGTTTGAGAGTGCAGATGGGAGACAGTGTGAGAGTGAGAGTGAGGATGGGAGAGAGAGTGTGAGGGCGAGAGTGAGGATGAGCGAGAGATTGTGAGATTGACAGTGAGAGTGAAAGTGTGGATGGGAGAGAGAGAGTGAGAGTGAGAATGAGAGTGAGGATCTGGAAAGGGAGTGTGAATGTGAGAGTACGGATAGAAGAGAATGTGAGATTGAGAGTGAAAGTGAGGATGGGAGAGAGTGTGTGAGAGTGAGAGTGAGAGTGAGGATGAGAGAGAGAGTGTGAGAGTTAGAGTGAGAGACAGGATGGGAGAGAGTGTGCGAGTGAGATTTAGAGTGAGAGTGAGGATAGGAGAGAGAGTGTGTTTGAGTGAGAGTGACAGTGAGGACGGGAGAGAGAGTGTGAGGGTGACATTGAGAATGGGAGAGAGTGTGAGAGTGAGAGTGCAGATGAGAGAGAGAGTGAGAGTGAGAGTGAGGATGGGAGAGAGAGTGTGAGATTGAGAGTGAGGATGGGAGAGAGTGTGAGAGTGAGAGTGCGGATGGGAGAGAGAGTGTGAGAGTGAGAGTGAGGATGGAAGAGAGAGTTTGAGAGTGAGAGTAAGAGTGACGATGGGAGAGAGTGTGTGAAAATGAGAGTGGGGTTGGGAGAGAGTGTGAGAGTGAGAATGAGAATGGGAGCGAGTGTGAGAGTGCAAGTGCGGATGGGAGAGAGAGTGTCGGAGTAAGAGTGAGAGTGCAGATGGGAGAGAGAGTGTGAGAGTGAGTGTGAGGATGGGAGAGAGATTGCGAGAGTGAGAGTGAGGATGAGAGCGAGTGTGAGAGTGGGAGTGCAGATGGGAGAGAGTGTGAGAGTGAGAGTGAGGATGGGAGAGAGAGAGTGAGAGTGAGAGTGAGGATGGGAGAGAGAGTGTGAGATTGACAGTGAGAATGGGAGAGAGTGTGAAAGTGAGAGTGAGGATGGGAGCGAGCGTGTGAGATTAACAGTGAGGATGGGAGAGAGTGTGAGTGTGAGAGTGCAGATGGGAGAGAGTGTGAGAGTGACAGTGAGGATGGGAGAGAGTGTGAGAGTGGGAGTGCAGATGGGAGAGAGTGTTAGAGTGAGAGTGAGGATGGGAGAGAGAGAGTGAGAGTGAGGATGGGAGAGAGAGTGTGAGATTGACAGTGAGGATGGGAGAGAGTGTGAGAGTGAGAGTGAGGATGGGAGAGAGAGTTTGAGAGTGAGAATGAGAAGGGAAGAGAGTGTGAGAGTGAGAGTGCGATTGGGAGAGAGTGTGAGAGTGAGTATGAGTTTGGAAGAGAGTGTGAGAGTTAAAGTGCGGATGGGAGAGAGTGTGAGAGTGAAGATGGGAGAGAGAATGTGAGAGAGAGTTTGAGAGTGAGGATGGGAGAGAGAGTGTGAGAGTGACTTTGAGGATGGGAGAGAGAGTGTGAGAGTGAGAGTGAGAGTGAGGATGGGAGAGAGAGTGAATGAGTGTGAGTGTGGATGGGAGAGAGTGTGAGAGCGAGAGTGTGGATGGGAGAGAGAGTGTGAGAGTGAGAGTGTGGATGCGAGCGAGTGTGAGAGTGAGATTGAGCATGGGGGAGAGAGTGTGAGAGTTAGAGTGAGGATTGGAGAGAGTGTGAGAGTTAGATTGAGAAGGGAGAGAGTGTGAGAGTTAGAGTGCGAATGGGAGAGAGTGTGAGAGTGAGGATTGGAGAGAGAGTGTGAGAGTGAGAGTGAGGATGGGAGAGAGAGTGTGCTAGTGAGAGTGAGGATGGGAGAGAGAGTGTGAGAGTTCGAGTGAGAGTGAGGATGGGAGAAAGAGTGTGAGTGTGAGTGAGAGTGAGGATGGGACAGAGAGTGTGAGAGTGAGAGTGTGACTGTGGACGGGAGAGAGAGTGTGAGAGTGACAGTGAGAATGGGAGAGAGTGTGAGAGTGAGAGTGCAGATGCGAGTGAGAGTGAGAGTGGGAGTAAGGATGGGAGAGAGAGTAAGAGAGTGAGAGTGAGGATGGGACTAGTGTGACATGAAAGTGACAATGAGGATGGGAGAGAGTGTGAGAGTGAGAGTGTGGATGGGAGAGAGAGCGTGAGATTGAGAGTGAGGATGGGAGAGAGTGTGAGAGTGAGAGTGCGGATGGGAGAGAGAAAGTGAGGGTGAGAGTGAGGATGGGAGAGAGAGTGTGAGAGTGAGAGTGAGAGTGAGAGTGAGGATGGGAGAGAGAGTGAATTAGTGTGAGTGTGGATGGGAGAGAGTGTGAGAGCGAGAGTGTGGAGGGAGAGAGTGTGAGAGTGAGAGTGTGGATGCGAGCGAGTGTGAGAGTGAGACTGAGAATGGGAGAGAGAGTGTGAGAGTTAGAGTGAGGATTGGAGAGAGTGTGAGAGTTAGATTGAGAAGGGAAGAGAGTGTGAGAGTTAGAGTGCGAATGGGAGAGAGTGTGAGAGTGAGGATTGGAGAGAGAGTGTGAGAGTGAGAGTGAGGATGGGAGAGAGAGTGTGCTAGTGAGAGTGAGGATGGGAGAGAGAGTGTGAGAGTTCGAGTGAGAGTGAGGATGGGAGAAAGAGAGTGAGAGTGAGAGTGAGAGTGAGGATGGGACAGAGAGTGTGAGAGTGAGAGTGTGACTGTGGACGGGAGAGAGAGTGTGAGAGTGACAGTGAGAATGGGAGAGAGTGTGAGAGTGAGAGTGCAGATGGGAGAGAGAGTGAGATTGAGAGTAAGGATGGGAGAGAGAGTATGAGAGTGAGAGTGAGAATGGGACTAGTGTAACATGAGAGTGACAGTGAGGATGGGAGAGAGTGTGAGAGTGAGAGTGCGGATGGGAGAGAGAGAGTGAGATTGAGAGTGAGGATGGGAGAGAGTGTGAGGGTGAGAGTGCGGATGGGAGAGTGAGTGTGAGAGTGAGAGTGAGGATGGGAGAGAGTGTGAGAGTGAGATTGAGAAGGGAAGAGAGTGTGAGAGTTAGAGTGCGGATGGGAGAGAGAATGTGAGACTGACAGCGTGGATGGGAGAGAGAGTGTGAGAGAGAGTTTGAGAGTGAGGATGGGAGAGAGAGTGTGAGAGTTACTTTGAGGATGGGAGAGAGAGTGTGAGAGTGAGAGTGAGAGTGAGGATGGGAGAGAGAGTGAATTAGTGTGAGTGTGGATTGGAGAGAGTGTGAGAGCGAGAGTGTGGATGGGAGAGAGAGTGTGAGAGTGAGAGTGTGGATGCGAGCGAGTGTGAGAGTGAGACTGAGAATGGGAGAGAGAGTGTGAGAGTTAGAGTGAGGATTGGTGAGAGTGTGAGAGTTAGATTGAGAAGGGAAGAGAGTGTGAGAGTTAGAGTGCGAATGGGAGAGAGTGTGAGAGTGAGGATTGGAGAGAGAGTGTGAGAGTGAGAGTGAGGATGGGAGAGAGAGTGTGCTAGTGAGAGTGAGGATGGGAGAGAGAGTGTGAGAGTTCGAGTGAGAGTGAGGATGGTAGAAAGAGAGTGAGAGTGAGAGTGAGAGTGAGAGTGAGGATGGGACAGAGAGTGTGAGAGTGAGAGTGTGACTGTGGACGGGAGAGAGAGAGTGTGAGAGTGACAGTGAGAATGGGATAGAGTGTGAGAGTAAGAGTGCAGATGGGAGAGAGAGTGAGATTGAGAGTAAGGATGGGAGAGAGAGTATGAGAGTGAGAGTGAGGATGGGACTAGTGTGACATGAGAGTGACAGTGAGGATGGGAGAGAGTGTGAGAGTGAGAGTGCGGATGGGAGAGAGAGCGTGAGATTGAGAGTGAGGATGGGAGAGAGTGTGAGGGTGAGAGTGCGGATGGGAGAGTGAGTGTGAGAGTGAGAGTGAGGATGGGATAGAGAATGTGAGAGTGAGAGTGAGAGTGAGGATGTGTGACAGAGTGTGAGAATGAGAGTGAGGGGTGGGAGAGAGTGTGAGAGTGAGAATGAGAATGGGAGCGAGTGTGAGAGTGCAAGTGCGGATGGGAGAGAAAGTGTGAGAGGAAGAGTGAGAGTGAGGATGGGAGAGAGAGTGTGAGAGTGACGGTGAGGATCGGAGAGAGAGTGTGAGAGTGAGTGTGAGGATGGGAGAGAGAGTGTGAGAGTTAGAGTGAGGATTGGAGAGAGTGTGAGAGCTAGATTGAGAAGGGAGAGAGTGTGAGAGTTAGAGTGCGAATGGGAGAGAGTGTGAGAGTGTGAGAGTGAGAGTGAGAGTGAGGATGGGAGAGAGAGTGAATTAGTGTGAGTGTGGATGGGAGAGAGTGTGAGAGCGAGAGTGTGGAGGGAGAGAGTGTGAGAGTGAGAGTGTGGATGCGAGCGAGTGTGAGAGTGAGACTGAGAATGGGAGAGAGAGTGTGAGAGTTAGAGTGAGGATTGGAGAGAGTGTGAGAGTTAGATTGAGAAGGGAAGAGAGTGTGAGAGTTAGAGTGCGAATGGGAGAGAGTGTGAGAGTGAGGATTGGAGAGAGAGTGTGAGAGTGAGAGTGAGGATGGGAGAGAGAGTGTGCTAGTGAGAGTGAGGATGGGAGAGAGAGTGTGAGAGTTCGAGTGAGAGTGAGGATGGGAGAAAGAGTGTGAGTGTGAGTGAGAGTGAGGATGGGACAGAGAGTGTGAGAGTGAGAGTGTGACTGTGGACGGGAGAGAGAGTGTGAGAGTGACAGTGAGAATGGGAGAGAGTGTGAGAGTGAGAGTGCAGATGCGAGTGAGAGTTAGAGTGGGAGTAAGGATGGGAGAGAGAGTAAGAGAGTGAGAGTGAGGATGGGACTAGTGTGACATGAAAGTGACAATGAGGATGGGAGAGAGTGTGAGAGTGAGAGTGTGGATGGGAGAGAGAGCGTGAGATTGAGAGTGAGGATGGGAGAGAGTGTGAGAGTGAGAGTGCGAATGGGAGAGAGAAAGTGAGAGTGAGAGTGAGGATGGGAGAGAGAGTGTGAGTGTGAGAGTGAGAGTGAGAGTGAGGATGGGAGAGAGAGTGAATTAGTGTGAGTGTGGATGGGAGAGAGTGTGAGAGCGAGAGTGTGGAGGGAGAGAGTGTGAGAGTGAGAGTGTGGATGCGAGCGAGTGTGAGAGTGAGACTGAGAATGGGAGAGAGAGTGTGAGAGTTAGAGTGAGGATTGGAGAGAGTGTGAGAGTTAGATTGAGAAGGGAAGAGAGTGTGAGAGTTAGAGTGCGAATGGGAGAGAGTGTGAGAGTGAGGATTGGAGAGAGAGTGTGAGAGTGAGAGTGAGGATGGGAGAGAGAGTGTGCTAGTGAGAGTGAGGATGGGAGAGAGAGTGTGAGAGTTCGAGTGAGAGTGAGGATGGGAGAAAGAGAGTGAGAGTGAGAGTGAGAGTGAGAGTGAGGATGGGACAGAGAGTGTGAGAGTGAGAGTGTGACTGTGGACGGGAGAGAGAGTGTGAGAGTGACAGTGAGAATGGGAGAGAGTGTGAGAGTGAGAGTGCAGATGGGAGAGAGAGTGAGATTGAGAGTAAGGATGGGAGAGAGAGTATGAGAGTGAGAGTGAGAATGGGACTAGTGTGACATGAGAGTGACAGTGAGGATGGGAGAGAGTGTGAGAGTGAGAGTGCGGATGGGAGAGAGAGAGTGAGATTGAGAGTGAGGATGGGAGAGAGTGTGAGGGTGAGAGTGCGGATGGGAGAGTGAGTGTGAGAGTGAGAGTGAGGATGGGAGAGAGTGTGAGAGTGAGATTGAGAAGGGAAGAGAGTGTGAGAGTTAGAGTGCGGATGGGAGAGAATGTGAGAGTGAGGATGGGAGAGAGAATGTGAGACTGACAGCGTGGATGGGAGAGAGAGTGTGAGAGAGAGTTTGAGAGTGAGGATGGGAGAGAGAGTGTGAGAGTTACTTTGAGGATGGGAGAGAGAGTGTGAGAGTGAGAGTGAGAGTGAGGATGGGAGAGAGAGTGAATTAGTGTGAGTGTGGATTGGAGAGAGTGTGAGAGCGAGAGTGTGGATGGGAGAGAGAGTGTGAGAGTGAGAGTGTGGATGCGAGCGAGTGTGAGAGTGAGACTGAGAATGGGAGAGAGAGTGTGAGAGTTAGAGTGAGGATTGGAGAGAGTGTGAGAGTTAGATTGAGAAGGGAAGAGAGTGTGAGAGTTAGAGTGCGAATGGGAGAGAGTGTGAGAGTGAGGATTGGAGAGAGAGTGTGAGAGTGAGAGTGAGGATGGGAGAGAGAGTGTGCTAGTGAGAGTGAGGATGGGAGAGAGAGTGTGAGAGTTCGAGTGAGAGTGAGGATGGGAGAAAGAGAGTGAGAGTGAGAGTGAGAGTGAGAGTGAGGATGGGACAGAGAGTGTGAGAGTGAGAGTGTGACTGTGGACGGGAGAGAGAGTGTGAGAGTGACAGTGCGGATGGGAGAGAATGTGAGAGTGAGGATGGGAGAGAGAATGTGAGACTGACAGCGTGGATGGGAGAGAGAGTGTGAGAGAGAGTTTGAGAGTGAGGATGGGAGAGAGAGTGTGAGAGTTACTTTGAGGATGGGAGAGAGAGTGTGAGAGTGAGAGTGAGAGTGAGGATGGGAGAGAGAGTGAATTAGTGTGAGTGTGGATTGGAGAGAGTGTGAGAGCGAGAGTGTGGATGGGAGAGAGAGTGTGAGAGTGAGAGTGTGGATGCGAGCGAGTGTGAGAGTGAGACTGAGAATGGGAGAGAGAGTGTGAGAGTTAGAGTGAGGATTGGAGAGAGTGTGAGAGTTAGATTGAGAAGGGAAGAGAGTGTGAGAGTTAGAGTGCGAATGGGAGAGAGTGTGAGAGTGAGGATTGGAGAGAGAGTGTGAGAGTGAGAGTGAGGATGGGAGAGAGAGTGTGCTAGTGAGAGTGAGGATGGGAGAGAGAGTGTGAGAGTTCGAGTGAGAGTGAGGATGGGAGAAAGAGAGTGAGAGTGAGAGTGAGAGTGAGAGTGAGGATGGGACAGAGAGTGTGAGAGTGAGAGTGTGACTGTGGACGGGAGAGAGAGTGTGAGAGTGAGAGTGAGAATGGGAGAGAGTGTGAGAGTAAGAGTGCAGATGGGAGAGAGAGTGAGATTGAGAGTAAGGATGGGAGAGAGAGTATGAGAGTGAGAGTGAGGATGGGACTAGTGTGACATGAGAGTGACAGTGAGGATGGGAGAGAGTGTGAGAGTGAGAGTGCGGATGGGAGAGAGAGCGTGAGATTGAGAGTGAGGATGGGAGAGAGTGTGAGGGTGAGAGTGCGGATGGGAGAGTGAGTGTGAGAGTGAGAGTGAGGATGGGAGAGAGAGTATGAGAGTGAGAGTGAGAGTGAGGATGTGTGACAGAGTGTGAGAATGAGAGTGAGGGGTGGGAGAGAGTGTGAGAGTGAGAATGAGAATGGGAGCGAGTGTGAGAGTGCAAGTGCGGATGGGAGAGAAAGTGTGAGAGGAAGAGTGAGAGTGAGGATGGGAGAGAGAGTGTGAGAGTGAGTGTGAGGATGGGAGAGAGAGTGTGAGAGTTAGAGTGAGGATTGGAGAGAGTGTGAGAGTTAGATTGAGAAGGGAGAGAGTGTGAGAGTTAGAGTGCGAATGGGAGAGAGTGTGAGAGTGAGGATTGGAGAGAGAGTGTGAGAGTGAGAGTGAGGATGGGAGAGAGAGTGTGCGAGTGAGAGTGAGGATGGGAGAGAGAGTGTGAGAGTTCGAGTGAGAGTGAGGATGGGAGAAAGAGTGTGAGTGTGAGTGAGAGTGAGGATGGGACAGAGAGTGTGAGAGTGAGAGTGTGACTGTGGACGGGAGAGAGAGTGTGAGAGTGACAGTGAGAATGGGAGAGAGTGTGAGAGTGAGAGTGCAGATGCGAGTGAGAGTGAGAGTGGGAGTAAGGATGGGAGAGAGAGTAAGAGAGTGAGAGTGAGGATGGGACTAGTGTGACATGAAAGTGACAATGAGGATGGGAGAGAGTGTGAGAGTGAGAGTGTGGATGGCAGAGAGAGCGTGAGATTGAGAGTGAGGATGGGAGAGAGTGTGAGAGTGAGAGTGCGGATGGGAGAGAGAAAGTGAGAGTGAGAGTGAGGATGGGAGAGAGAGTGTGAGAGTGAGAGTGAGAGTGAGAGTGAGGATGGGAGAGAGAGTGAATTAGTGTGAGTGTGGATGGGAGAGAGTGTGAGAGCGAGAGTGTGGAGGGAGAGAGTGTGAGAGTGAGAGTGTGGATGCGAGCGAGTGTGAGAGTGAGACTGAGAATGGGAGAGAGAGTGTGAGAGTTAGAGTGAGGATTGGAGAGAGTGAGAGAGTTGGATTGAGAAGGGAAGAGAGTGTGAGAGTTAGAGTGCGAATGGGAGAGAGTGTGAGAGTGAGGATTGGAGAGAGAGTGTGAGAGTGAGGATGGGAGAGAGAGTGTGCTAGTGAGAGTGAGGATGGGAGAGAGAGTGTGAGAGTTCGAGTGAGAGTGAGGATGGGAGAAAGAGAGTGAGAGTGAGAGTGAGAGTGAGAGTGAGGATGAGACAGAGAGTGTGAGAGTGAGAGTGTGACTGTGGACGGGAGAGAGAGTGTGAGAGTGACAGTGAGAATGGGAGAGAGTGTGAGAGTGAGAGTGCAGATGGGAGAGAGAGTGAGATTGAGAGTAAGGATGGGAGAGAGAGTATGAGAGTGAGAGTGAGAATGGGACTAGTGTGACATGAGAGTGACAGTGAGGATGGGAGAGAGTGTGAGAGTGAGAGTGCGGATGGGAGAGAGAGAGTGAGATTGAGAGTGAGGATGGGAGAGAGTGTGAGGGTGAGAGTGCGGATGGGAGAGTGAGTGTGAGAGTGAGAGTGAGGATGGGAGAGAGAGTGTGAGAGTGAGAGTGAGAGTGAGGATGGGTGACAGAGTGTGAGAATGAGAGTGAGGGGTGGGAGAGAGAGTGAGAGTGAGAATGAGAATGGGAGCGAGTGTGAGAGTGCAAGTGCGGATGGGAGAGAAAGTGTGAGAGGAAGAGTGAGAGTGAGGATGGGAGAGAGAGTGTGAGAGTGACGGTGAGGATCGGAGAGAGAGTGTGAGAGTGAGTGTGAGGATGGGAGAGAGAGTGTGAGAGTGAGAGTGAGGATGGGAGAGAGTGTGAGATTGACAGTGAGGATGGGAGAGAGTGTGAGTTTGAGAGTGCAGATGGGAGACAGTGTGAGAGTGAGAGTGAGGATGGGAGAGAGAGTGTGAGGGCGAGAGTGAGGATGAGCGAGAGATTGTGAGATTGACAGTGAGAGTGAAAGTGTGGATGGGAGAGAGAGAGTGAGAGTGAGAATGAGAGTGAGGATCTGGAAAGGGAGTGTGAATGTGAGAGTACGGATAGAAGAGAATGTGAGATTGAGAGTGAAAGTGAGGATGGGAGAGAGTGTGTGAGAGTGAGAGTGAGAGTGAGGATGAGAGAGAGAGTGTGAGAGTTAGAGTGAGAGACAGGATGGGAGAGAGAGTGTGCGAGTGTGATTTAGAGTGAGAGTGAGGATAGGAGAGAGAGTGTGTTTGAGTGAGAGTGACAGTGAGGACGGGAGAGAGAGTGTGAGGGTGACATTGAGAATGGGAGAGAGTGTGAGAGTGAGAGTGCAGATGAGAGAGAGAGTGAGAGTGAGAGTGAGGATGGGAGAGAGAGTGTGAGATTGAGAGTGAGGATGGGAGAGAGTGTGAGAGTGAGAGTGCGGATGGGAGAGAGAGTGTGAGAGTGAGAGTGAGGATGGAAGAGAGAGTTTGAGAGTGAGAGTAAGAGTGACGATGGGAGAGAGTGTGTGAAAATGAGAGTGGGGTTGGGAGAGAGTGTGAGAGTGAGAATGAGAATGGGAGCGAGTGTGAGAGTGCAAGTGCGGATGGGAGAGAGAGTGTCGGAGTAAGAGTGAGAGTGCAGATGGGAGAGAGAGTGTGAGAGTGAGTGTGAGGATGGGAGAGAGATTGTGAGAGTGAGAGTGAGGATGAGAGCGAGTGTGAGAGTGGGAGTGCAGATGGGAGAGAGTGTGAGAGTGAGAGTCAGGATGGGAGAGAGAGAGTGAGAGTGAGAGTGAGGATGGGAGAGAGAGTGTGAGATTGACAGTGAGAATGGGAGAGAGTGTGAAAGTGAGAGTGAGGATGGGAGCGAGCGTGTGAGATTAACAGTGAGGATGGGAGAGAGTGTGAGTGTGAGAGTGCAGATGGGAGAGAGTGTGAGAGTGACAGTGAGGATGGGAGAGAGTGTGAGAGTGGGAGTGCAGATGGGAGAGAGTGTTAGAGTGAGAGTGAGGATGGGAGAGAGAGAGTGAGAGTGAGGATGGGAGAGAGAGTGTGAGATTGACAGTGAGGATGGGAGAGAGTGTGAGAGTGAGAGTGAGGATGGGAGAGAGAGTTTGAGAGTGAGAATGAGAAGGGAAGAGAGTGTGAGAGTGAGAGTGCGATTGGGAGAGAGTGTGAGAGTGAGTATGAGTTTGGAAGAGAGTGTGAGAGTTAAAGTGCGGATGGGAGAGAGTGTGAGAGTGAAGATGGGAGAGAGAATGTGAGAGAGAGTTTGAGAGTGAGGATGGGAGAGAGAGTGTGAGAGTGACTTTGAGGATGGGAGAGAGAGTGTGAGAGTGAGAGTGAGAGTGAGGATGGGAGAGAGAGTGAATGAGTGTGAGTGTGGATGGGAGAGAGTGTGAGAGCGAGAGTGTGGATGGGAGAGAGAGTGTGAGAGTGAGAGTGTGGATGCGAGCGAGTGTGAGAGTGAGATTGAGCATGGGAGAGAGACTGTGAGAGTTAGAGTGAGGATTGGAGAGAGTGTGAGAGTTAGATTGAGAAGGGAGAGAGTGTGAGAGTTAGAGTGCGAATGGGAGAGAGTGTGAGAGTGAGGATTGGAGAGAGAGTGTGAGAGTGAGAGTGAGGATGGGAGAGAGAGTGTGCTAGTGAGAGTGAGGATGGGAGAGAGAGTGTGAGAGTTCGAGTGAGAGTGAGGATGGGAGAAAGAGTGTGAGTGTGAGTGAGAGTGAGGATGGGACAGAGAGTGTGAGAGTGAGAGTGTGACTGTGGACGGGAGAGAGAGTGTGAGAGTGACAGTGAGAATGGGAGAGAGAGTGAGAGTGAGAGTGCAGATGCGAGTGAGAGTGAGAGTGGGAGTAAGGATGGGAGAGAGAGTAAGAGAGTGAGAGTGAGGATGGGACTAGTGTGACATGAAAGTGACAATGAGGATGGGAGAGAGTGTGAGAGTGAGAGTGTGGATGGGAGAGAGAGCGTGAGATTGAGAGTGAGGATGGGAGAGAGTGTGAGAGTGAGAGTGCGGATGGGAGAGAGAAAGTGAGGGTGAGAGTGAGGATGGGAGAGAGAGTGTGAGAGTGAGAGTGAGAGTGAGAGTGAGGATGGGAGAGAGAGTGAATTAGTGTGAGTGTGGATGGGAGAGAGTGTGAGAGCGAGAGTGTGGAGGGAGAGAGTGTGAGAGTGAGAGTGTGGATGCGAGCGAGTGTGAGAGTGAGACTGAGAATGGGAGAGAGAGTGTGAGAGTTAGAGTGAGGATTGGAGAGAGTGTGAGAGTTAGATTGAGAAGGGAAGAGAGTGTGAGAGTTAGAGTGCCAATGGGAGAGAGTGTGAGAGTGAGGATTGGAGAGAGAGTGTGAGAGTGAGAGTGAGGATGGGAGAGAGAGTGTGCTAGTGAGAGTGAGGATGGGAGAGAGAGTGTGAGAGTTCGAGTGAGAGTGAGGATGGGAGAAAGAGAGTGAGAGTGAGAGTGAGAGTGAGGATGGGACAGAGAGTGTGAGAGTGAGAGTGTGACTGTGGACGGGAGAGAGAGTGTGAGAGTGACAGTGAGAATGGGAGAGAGTGTGAGAGTGAGAGTGCAGATGGGAGAGAGAGTGAGATTGAGAGTAAGGATGGGAGAGAGAGTATGAGAGTGAGAGTGAGAATGGGACTAGTGTGACATGAGAGTGACAGTGAGGATGGGAGAGAGTGTGAGAGTGAGAGTGCGGATGGGAGAGAGAGAGTGAGATTGAGAGTGAGGATGGGAGAGAGTGTGAGGGTGAGAGTGCGGATGGGAGAGTGAGTGTGAGAGTGAGAGTGAGGATGGGAGAGAGAGTGTGAGAGTGAGAGTGAGAGTGAGGATGGGTGACAGAGTGTGAGAATGAGAGTGAGGGGTGGGAGAGAGAGTGAGAGTGAGAATGAGAATGGGAGCGAGTGTGAGAGTGCAAGTGCGGATGAGAGAGAAAGTGTGAGAGGAAGAGTGAGAGTGAGGATGGGAGAGAGAGTGTGAGAGTGACGGTGAGGATCGGAGAGAGAGTGTGAGAGTGAGTGTGAGGATGGGAGAGAGAGTGTGAGAGTGAGAGTGAGGATGGGAGAGAGTGTGAGATTGACAGTGAGGATGGGAGAGAGTGTGAGTTTGAGAGTGCAGATGGGAAACAGTGTGAGAGTGAGAGTGAGGATGGGAGAGAGAGTGTGAGGGCGAGAGTGAGGATGAGCGAGAGATTGTGAGATTGACAGTGAGAGTGAAAGTGTGGATGGGAGAGAGAGAGTGAGAGTGAGAATGAGAGTGAGGATCTGGAAAGGGAGTGTGAATGTGAGAGTACGGATAGAAGAGAATGTGAGATTGAGAGTGAAAGTGAGGATGGGAGAGAGTGTGTGAGAGTGAGAGTGAGAGTGAGGATGAGAGAGAGAGTGTGAGAGTTAGAGTGAGAGACAGGATGGGAGAGAGAGTGTGCGAGTGAGATTTAGAGTGAGAGTGAGGATAGGAGAGAGAGTGTGTTTGAGTGAGAGTGACAGTGAGGACGGGAGAGAGAGTGTGAGGGTGACATTGAGAATGGGAGAGAGTGTGAGAGTGAGAGTGCAGATGAGAGAGAGAGTGAGAGTGAGAGTGAGGATGGGAGAGAGAGTGTGAGATTGAGAGTGAGGATGGGAGAGAGTGTGAGAGTGAGAGTGCGGATGGGAGAGAGAGTGTGAGAGTGAGAGTGAGGATGGAAGAGAGAGTTTGAGAGTGAGAGTAAGAGTGACGATGGGAGAGAGTGTGTGAAAATGAGAGTGGGGTTGGGAGAGAGTGTGAGAGTGAGAATGAGAATGGGAGCGAGTGTGAGAGTGCAAGTGCGGATGGGAGAGAGAGTGTCGGAGTAAGAGTGAGAGTGCAGATGGGAGAGAGAGTGTGAGAGTGAGTGTGAGGATGGGAGAGAGATTGTGAGAGTGAGAGTGAGGATGAGAGCGAGTGTGAGAGTGGGAGTGCAGATGGGAGAGAGTGTGAGAGTGAGAGTGAGGATGGGAGAGAGAGAGTGAGAGTGAGAGTGAGGATGGGAGAGAGAGTGTGAGATTGACAGTGAGAATGGGAGAGAGTGTGAAAGTGAGAGTGAGGATGGGAGCGAGCGTGTGAGATTAACAGTGAGGATGGGAGAGAGTGTGAGAGTGAGAGTGCAGATGGGAGAGAGTGTGAGAGTGACAGTGAGGATGGGAGAGAGTGTGAGAGTGGGAGTGCAGATGGGAGAGAGTGTTAGAGTGAGAGTGAGGATGGGAGAGAGAGAGTGAGAGTGAGGATGGGAGAGAGAGTGTGAGATTGACAGTGAGGATGGGAGAGAGTGTGAGAGTGAGAGTGAGGATGGGAGAGAGAGTTTGAGAGTGAGAATGAGAAGGGAAGAGAGTGTGAGAGTGAGAGTGCGATTGGGAGAGAGTGTGAGAGTGAGTATGAGTTTGGAAGAGAGTGTGAGAGTTAAAGTGCGGATGGGAGAGAGTGTGAGAGTGAGGATGGGAGAGAGAATGTGAGAGAGAGTTTGAGGATGGGAGAGAGAGTGTGAGAGTGAGAGTGAGAGTGAGAGTGAGGATGGGAGAGAGAGTGAATGAGTGTGAGTGTGGATGGGAGAGAGTGTGAGAGCGAGAGTGTGGATGGGAGAGAGAGTGTGAGAGTGAGAGTGTGGATGCGAGCGAGTGTGAGAGTGAGATTGAGCATGGGAGAGAGACTGTGAGAGTTAGAGTGAGGATTGGAGAGAGTGTGAGAGTTAGATTGAGAAGGGAGAGAGTGTGAGAGTTAGAGTGCGAATGGGAGAGAGTGTGAGAGTGAGGATTGGAGAGAGAGTGTGAGAGTGAGATTGAGGATGGGAGAGAGAGTGTGCTAGTGAGAGTGAGGATGGGAGAGAGAGTGTGAGAGTTCGAGTGAGAGTGAGGATGGGAGAAAGAGTGTGAGAGTGTGAGTGAGAGTGAGGATGGGACAGAGAGTGTGAGAGTGAGAGTGTGACTGTGGACGGGAGAGAGAGTGTGAGAGTGACAGTGAGAATGGGAGAGAGTGTGAGAGTGAGAGTGCAGATGCGAGTGAGAGTGAGAGTGGGAGTAAGGATGGGAGAGAGAGTAAGAGAGTGAGAGTGAGGATGGGACTAGAGTGACATGAAAGTGACAATGAGGATGGGAGAGAGTGTGAGAGTGAGAGTGTGGATGGGAGAGAGAGCGTGAGATTGAGAGTGAGGATGGGAGAGAGTGTGAGAGTGAGAGTGCGGATGAGAGAGAGAAAGTGAGAGTGAGAGTGAGGATGGGAGAGAGAGTGTGAGAGTGAGAGTGAGAGTGA
This sequence comes from Chiloscyllium plagiosum, assembly GCF_037043375.1. Taxonomy (NCBI): domain Eukaryota; kingdom Metazoa; phylum Chordata; class Chondrichthyes; order Orectolobiformes; family Hemiscylliidae; genus Chiloscyllium; species Chiloscyllium plagiosum. The sequence continues at coordinate 360,766 of NW_028270247.1, read as the reverse complement.
GAGTGAGGATGGGAGAGAGAGTGTGAGAATGAGAGTGAGGGGTGGGAGTGAGTGAGAGAGTGAGAATGAGAATGGGAGCGAGAGTGTGAGAGTGAGAGTGAGGATGGGAGAAAGAGTGTGAGAGTGTGAGTGAGAGTGAGGATGGGACAGAGAGTGTGAGAGTGAGAGTGCGGATGGGAGAGAGAAAGTGAGAGTGAGTGTGAGGATGGGAGAGAGAGTGTGAGAGTGAGAGTGAGGATGGGAGAGAGTGTGAGATTGACAGTGAGGATGGGAGAGAGTGTGAGTGTGAGAGTGCAGATGGGAGAGAGTGTGAGAGTGAGAGTGAGGATGGGAGAGAGAGTGTGAGGGCGAGAGTGAGGATGAGCGAGAGAGTGTGAGATTGACAGTGAGAGTGAAAGTGTGGATGGGACAGCGAGAGTGAGAGTGAGATTGAGAATGAGAGTGAGGATCTGGAAAGGGAGTGTGAATGTGAAAGTACGGATAGAAGAGAGTGTGAGAGTGAGAGTGAAAGTGAGGATGGGAGAGAGTGTGTGAGAGTGAGAGTGAGAGTGAGGATGAGAGAGAGAGTGTGAGAGTTAGAGTGAGAGACAGGATGGGAGAGAGAGTGTGCGAGTGAGATTTAGAGTGAGAGTAAGGATAGGAGAGAGAGTGTGTTTGAGTGAGAGTGAGGACGGGAGAGAGAGTGTGCGGGTGACATTGAGAATGGGAGAGAGTGTGAGAGTGAGAGTGCAGATGAGAGAGAGAGTGAGAGTGAGGATGGGAGAGAGAGTGTGAGATTGAGAGTGAGAATGGGAGAGAGTGTGAGAGTGAGAGTGCGGATGGGAGAGAGAGTGTGAGAGTGAGAGTGAGGATGGAAGAGAGAGTTTCAGAGTGAGAGTAAGAGTGACGATGGGAGAGAGTGTGTGAAAATGAGAGTGGGGTTGGGAGAGAGTGTGAGAGTGAGAATGAGAATGGGAGCGAGTGTGAGAGTGCAAGTGCGGATGGGAGAGAGAGTGTCGGAGTAAGAGTGAGAGTGCAGATGGGAGAGAGAGTGTGAGAGTGAGTGTGAGTATGAGAGAGAGATTGTGAGAGTGAGAGTGAGGATGAGAGCGAGTGTGAGAGTGGGAGTGCAGATGGGAGAGAGTGTGAGAGTGAGAGTGAGGATGGGAGAGAGAGAGTGAGAGTGAGAGTGAGAGTGAGGATGGAAGAGAGAGTGTGAGATTGACAGTGAGAATGGGAGAGAGTGTGGAAGTGAGAGTGAGGATTGGTGCGAGCGTGTGAGATTGACAGTGAGGATGGGAGAGAGTGTGAGTGTGAGAGTGCAGATGGGAGAGAGTGTGAGAGTGAGATTGGGAGAGAGAGTGTGAGAGTGAGAGTGAGGATGGGGGAGAGAGTGTGAGAGTGAGGATGGGAGAGAGAGTATGAGAGTGAGAGTGAGGATGGGAGAGCGTGTGTGAGAGTGACAGTGATGATGGGAGAGAGAGTGTGAGAGTGAGAATGGGAGAGAGAGTGTGGGAGTGAGGATGGGAGAGAGAGTGTGAGAGTGATAGTGAGAATGGGAGAGTGTGTGAGATTGAGAGTGAGAATGGGAGTGAGTGTGGGAGTGAGAATGGGAGAGAGAGTGTGAGAGTGAGAGTGAGGATGGGAGAGAGTGTGGGATTAAGGATGGGAGAGAGTGTGTGAGAGTGAGAGTGAGGATGGGAGAGAGTGTGTGAGAGTGAGAGTGAGGATGGGAGAGCGTGTGTGAGAGTGACAGTGAGGATGGGAGAGAGAGTGTGGGAGTGAGGATGGGAGAGGGAGTGTGAGAGTGAGAGTGAGAATGGGAGAGAGTGTGTGCGATTGAGAGTGAGAATGGGAGTGAGTGTGGGAGTGAGAATGGGAGAGAGAGTGTGAGAGAGAGAGTCAGGATGGGAGAGAGTGTGGGAGTAAGGATGGGAGAGAGAGTGTAAGAGTGAGAGTGAGGATGGGAGAGAGTGAGTGAGAGTTAGAGTGAGAATGGGAGTGAGTGTGGTAGTGAGGATAGGAGAGAGAGTGTGAGAGTAAGAGTGAGGATGGTAGAGAGAGTGTGAGCGTGAGAGTGATGATCGGAGAGAGGTTGTGAGGGTGAGAGTGAGAATGGGATAGAGTATGAGAGTGTGAGTGCGGATGGTTGAGAGAGTGTGAGAGTGAGGATGGGAGAGAGAGTGTGAGAGTGAGAGTGAGAGAGAGAATGGGAGAGAGAGTGTGAGAATGAGAGTGAGGGGTGTGAGAGAGTGTGAGAGTGAGAATGAGAATGGGAGCGAGTGTGAGAGTGCAAGTGCAGATGGGAGGGAGAGTGTGAGAGTAAAAGTGAGAGTGAGGATGGGAGAGAGAGTGTGAGAGTGAGTGTGAGGATGGGAGAGAGAGTGTGAGAGTGAGGGTGAGGAGGAGAGCGAGTGTGAGAGTTAGAGTTAGAATGGGAGAGAAAGTGTGAGAGTGTGAGTGTGGATGGGAGAGAGTGTGAGAGTGAGAATGAGAATGGGAGTGACTGTGGGAGTGAGGATGGGAGAGAGTGTGTGAGAGTGAGAGTGAGAATGGGAGTGACTGTGGGAGTGAGGATGGGAGAGAGAGTGTGAGAGTGAGAGTGCAGATGGGAGAGAGAGTGTGAGATTGAGAGTGAGGATAGGAGAGAGTGTGGGAGTGAGGATGGGGGAGAGAGTGTGAGAGTGAGGATGGGAGAGAGAGTGTGAGAGTGAGAGTGAGGATGGGAGAGCATGTGTGAGAGTGACAGTGATGATGGGAGAGAGAGTGTGAGAGTGAGAATGGGAGAGAGTATGGGAGTGAGGATGGGAGAGAGAGTGTGGGAGTGAGGATGGGAGCGAGAGTGTGAGAGTGTGAGTGATAATGGGAGAGAGTGTGTGAGATTGAGAGTGAGAATGGGAGTGAGTGTGGGAGTGAGAATGGGAGAGAGAGTGTGAGAGTGAGAGTGAGGATGGGCGAGAGTGTGGGATTAAGGATGGGAGAGAGAGTGTGAGAGTGAGAGTGAGGATGGGAGAGAGTGAGTGAGAGTTCGAGTGAGAATGGGAGTGAGTGTGGGAGTGAAGATGGGAGAGAGAGTGTGAGAGTAAGAGTGAAGATGGTAGAGAGAGTGTGAGCGTGAGAGTGAGGATGGGAGAGAGGTTGTGAGGGTGAGAGTGAGAATGGGTGAGAGTGTGAGAGTGAGAGTGCGGATGGGAGAGAGAGTGTGAGAGTGAGGATGGGAGAGAGAGTGTGAGAGTGAGAGTGAGAATGGGAGCGAGTGCGAGAGTGCAAGTGCGGATGGGAGAGAGAGTGTGTGAGTGAGAGTGAGGATGGGAGAGAGTGTGTGAGGTGAAGAGTAAGAATGGGAGAGAGAGTGAGAGTGAGAGTGAGGATGGGAGAGAGTGTGAGATTGAGCGTGAGGATGGGAGAGAGTGTGAGAGTGAGAGTGCGGAAGGGAGAGAGAGTGTGAGAATGAGAGTGAGGATGGAAGAGAGAGTTTGAGAGTGAGAGTGAGAGTGACGATGGGAGAGAGAGTGTGAGAATGAGAGTGGGGTTGGGAGACAATGTGAGAGTGAGAATGAGAATGGGAGCGAGTGTGAGAGTGCAAGTGCGGATGGGAGAGAGAGTGTGAGAGTAAGAGTGAGAGTGAGGATGGGAGAGAGAGTGTGAGAGTGACGGTGAGGATGGGAGAGAGAGTGTGAGAGTGAGTGTGAGGATGGAGAGAGATTGTGAGAGTGAGAGTGAGGATGAGAGCGAGTGTGAGAGTGAGAATGGGAGAGAGAGTGTGAGAGTGAGAGTGAGGATGAGAGCGAGTGTGAGAGTGAGAATGGGAGAGAGAGAGTGAGAGTGAGGATGGGAGAGAGTGTGAGAGTGAGAGTGAGAATGGGAGAGAGTTTGTGAGATTGACAGTGAGGATGGGAGAGAGTGTGAGAGAGAGGGTGCAGATGGGAGAGAGAGTGAGTGTGAGAGTGAGGATGGGAGAGAGAGTGTGAGAGTGAGAGTGAGGATGGGAGAGAGTGTGACATGAGAGTGACAGTGAGGATGGGAGAGAGAGTGTGAGAGTAAGAGTGAGAGTGAAAATGGGAGAGAGTGTGAGAGTGAGAGTGCGGATGGGAGAGAGAGCGTGAGATTGAGAGTGAGGATGGGAGAGAGTGTGAGAGTGAGAGTGCGGATGGGAGAGAGAGTGTGAGAGTGAGAGTGAGGATGGGAGAGACAGTGTGAGAATGAGAGTGAGGGGTGGGAGAGAGTGTGAGAGTGAGAATGAGAATGGGAGCGAGTGTGAGAGTGCAAGGGCGGATGGGAGAGAAAGTGTGAGAGTAAGAGTGAGAGTGAGGATGGGAGAGAGAGTGTGAGAGTGACGGTGAGGATCGGAGAGAGAGTGTGAGAGTGAGTGTGAGGATGGGAGAGAGAGTATGAGAGTGAGAGTGAGGATGAGAGCGAGTGTGAGAGTGAGAGTGAGAATGGGAGAGAGAATGTGAGAGTGGGAGTGTGTATGGGAGAGAATGTGAGAGTGAGAGTGAGGATGGTAGAGAGTGTGTGAGAGTGAGAATGAGAAGAGAAGAGAGTGAGAGAGTGAGAGTGCGATTGGGAGAGAGTGTGAGAGTGAGGATTAGAAGGGAAGAAAGTGTGTGAGTGAAAGTGAGAGTGAGGATGGGAGAGAGTGTGAGAGTGAGATTGAGAAGGGAAGAGAGTGTGAGAGTTAGAGTGCGGATGGGAGAGAATGTGAGAGTGAGGATGGGAGAGAGAATGTGAGACTGACAGTGTGGATGGGAGAGAGAGTGTGAGAGAGAGTTTGAGAGTGAGGATGGGAGAGAGAGTGTGAGAGTTACTTTGAGGATGGGAGAGAGAGTGTGAGAGTGAGAGTGAGAGTGAGGATGGGAGAGAGAGTGAATGAGTGTGAGTGTGGATGGGAGATAGTGTGAGAGCGAGAGTGTGGATGGGAGAGAGAGTGTGAGAGTGAGAGTGTGGATGCGAGCGAGTGTGAGAGTGAGATTGAGAATGGGAGAGAGAGTGTGAGAGTTAGAGTGAGGATTGGAGAGAGTGTGAGAGTTAGATTGAGAAGGGAAGAGAGTGTGAGAGTTAGAGTGCGAATGGGAGAGAGTGTGAGAGTGAGGATTGGAGAGAGAGTGTGAGAGTGAGAGTGAGGATGGGAGAGAGAGTGTGCTAGTGAGAGTGAGGATGGGAGAGAGAGTGTGAGAGTTCGAGTGAGAGTGAGGATGGGAGAAAGAGTGTGAGAGTGAGAGTGAGAGTGAGAGTGAGGATGGGACAGAGAGTGTGAGAGTGAGAGTGTGACTGTGGACGGGAGAGAGAGTGTGAGAGTGACAGTGAGAATGGGAGAGAGTGTGAGAGTGAGAGTGCAGATGGGAGAGAGAGTGAGATTGAGAATAAGGATGGGAGAGAGAGTATGAGAGTGAGAGTGAGGATGGGACTAGTGTGACATGAGAGTGACAGTGAGGATGGGAGAGAGTGTGAGAGTGAGAGTGCGGATGGGAGAGAGAGCGTGAGATTGAGAGTGAGGATGGGAGAGAGTGTGAGGGTGAGAGTGCGGATGGGAGAGTGAGTGTGAGAGTGAGAGTGAGGATGGGAGAGAGAGTGTGAGAGTGAGAGTGAGAGTGAGGATGGGTGACATAGTGTGAGAATGAGAGTGAGGGGTGGGAGAGAGTGTGAGAGTGAGAATGAGAATGGGAGCGAGTGTGAGAGTGCAAGTGCGGATGGGAGAGAGAGTGTGAGAGTTCGAGTGAGAGTGAGGATGGGGGAAAGAGTGTGAGAGTGTGAGTGAGAGTGAGGATGGGAGAGAGAGTGTGAGAGTGACGGTGAGGATCGGAGAGAGAGTGTGAGAGTGAGTGTAAGGATGGGAGAGAGAGTGTGAGAGTGAGAGTGAGAGTGAGGATGGGAGAGAGTGTGAGATTGACAGTGAGGATGGGAGAGAGTGTGAGTGTGAGAGTGCAGACGGGAGAGAGTGTGAGAGTGAGAGTGAGGATGGGAGAGAGAGTGTGAGGGCGAGAGTGAGGATGAGCGAGAGAGTGTGAGATTGACAGTGAGAGTGAAATTGTGGTTGGGAGAGAGAGAGTGAGAGTGAGAATGAGAGTGAGGATCTGGAAAGGGAGTGTGAATGTGAGAGTACGGATAGAAGAGAGTGTGAGAGTGAGAGTGAGAGTGAGGATGGGAGAGAGTGTGTGAGAGTGAGAGTGAGAGTGAGGACGGGAGAGAGAGTGTGAGGGTGACATTGAGAATGGGAGAGAGTGTGAGAGTGAGAGTGCAGATGAGAGAGAGAGTGAGAGTGAGAGTGAGGATGGGAGAGAGAGTGTGAGATTGAGAGTGAGGATGGGAGAGAGAGTTTGACAGTGAGAGTAAGAGTGACGATGGGAGAGAGTGTGTGAAAATGAGAGTGGAGTTGGGAGAGAGTGTGAGAGTGAGAATGAGAATGGGAGCGTGTATGAGAGTGCAAGTGCGGATGGGAGAGAGAGTGTCGGAGTAAGAGTGAGAGTGCAGATGGGAGAGAGAGTGTGAGAGTGAGTGTGAGGATGGGAGAGAGATTGTGAGAGTGAGAGTGAGGATGACAGAGAGTGTGAGAGTGGGAGTGCAGATGGGAGAGAGTGTGAGAGTGAGAGTGAAGATGGGAGAGAGAGAATGAGAGTGAGAGTGAGAGTGAGGATGGGAGCGAGCGTGTGAGATTAACAGTGAGGATGGGAGAGAGTGTGAGTGTGAGAGTGCAGATGGGAGAGCGTGTGAGAGTGACAGTGAGGATGGGAGAGAGTGTGAGAGTGGGAGTGCAGATGGGAGAGAGTGTTAGAGTGAGAGTGAGGATGGGAGAGAGAGAGTGAGAGTGAGGATGGGAGAGAGAGTGTGAGATTGACAGTGAGGATGGGAGAGAGTGTGAGAGTGAGAGTGAGAATGGGAGAGAGAGTTTGAGAGTGAGAATGAGAAGGGAAGAGAGTGTGAGAGTGAGAGTGCGATTGGGAGAGAGTGTGAGAGTTAAAGTGCGGATGGGAGAGAGATTGTGAGAGTGAGGATGGGAGAGAGAATGTGAGAGAGAGTTTGAGAGTGAGGATGGGAGAGAGAGTGTCAGAGTGACTTTGAGGATGGGAGAGAGAGTGTGAGAGTGAGAGTGAGAGTGAGAGTGAGGATGGGAGAGAGAGTGAATGAGTGTGAGTGTGGATGGGAGAGAGTGTGAGAGCGAGAGTGTGGTTGGGAGAGAGAGTGTGAGAGTGAGAGTGTGGATGCGAGCGAGTGTGAGAGTGAGATTGAGCATGGGAGAGAGAGTGTGAGAGTTAGAGTGAGGATTGGAGAGAGTGTGAGAGTTAGATTCAGATGGGAGAGAGTGTGAGAGTTAGAGTGCGAATGGGAGAGAGTGTGAGAGTGAGGATTGGAGAGAGAGTGTGAGAGTGAGAGTGAGGATGGGAGAGAGTGTGTGCTAGTGAGAGTGAGGATGGGAGAGAGTGTGAGAGTTCGAGTGAGAGTGAGGATGGGAGAAAGAGTGTGAGAGTGTGAGTGAGAGTGAGGATGGGACAGAGAGTGTGAGAGTGAGAGTGTGACTGTGGACTGGAGAGAGAGTGTGAGAGTGACAGTGAGAATGGGAGAGAGTGTGAGAGTGAGAGTGCAGATGCGAGTGAGAGTGAGAGTGGGAGTAAGGATGGGAGAGAGAGTAAGAGAGTGAGAGTGAGGATGGGACTAGTGTGGCATGAAAGTGACAATGAGGATGGGAGAGAGTGTGAGAGTGAGAGTGTGGATGGGAGAGAGAGCGTGAGATTGAGAGTGAGGATGGGAGAGAGTGTGAGAGTGAGAGTGCGGATGGGAGAGAGAAAGTGAGAGTGAGAGTGACGATGGGAGAGAGAGTGTGAGAGTGAGAGTGAGAGTGAGGATGGGAGAGAGAGTGTGAGAATGAGAGTGAGGGGTGGGAGTGAGTGAGAGAGTGAGAATGAGAATGGAGCGAGAGTGTGAGAGTGAGAGTGAGGATGGGAGAAAGAGTGTGAGAGTGTGAGTGAGAGTGAGGATGGGACAGAGAGTGTGAGAGTGAGAGTGCGGATGGGAGAGAGAATGTGAGAGTGAGTGTGAGGATGGGAGAGAGAGTGTGAGAGTGAGAGTGAGGATGGGAGAGAGTGTGAGATTGACAGTGAGGATGGGAGAGAGTGTGAGTGTGAGAGTGCAGATGGGAGAGAGTGTGAGAGTGAGAGTGAGGATGGGAGAGAGAGTGTGAGGGCGAGAGTCAGGATGAGCGAGAGAGTGTGAGATTGACAGTGAAAGTGAAAGAGTGGATGGGAGAGAGAGAGTGAGAGTGAGAGTGAGAATGAGAGTGAGGATCTGGAAAGGGAGTGTGAATGTGAGAGTACGGATACACGAGAGTGTGAGAGTGAGAGTGAAAGTGAGGATGGGAGAGAGTGTGTGAGAGTGAGAGTGAGAGTGAGCATGAGAGAGAGAGTGTGAGAGTTAGAGTGAGAGACAGGATGGGAGAGAGAGTGTGCGAGTGAGATTTAGAGTGAGAGTAAGGTTAGTAGAGAGAGTGTGTTTGAGTGAGAGTGAGGATGGGAGAGAGAGTGTGAGGGTGACATTGAGAATGGGAGAGAGTATGAGAGTGAGAGTGCAGATGAGAGAGAGAGTGAGAGTGAGAGTGAGGATGGGAGAGAGAGTGTGAGATTGAGAGTGAGGATGGGAGAGAGTGTGAGAGTGAGAGTGCGGATGGGAGAGAGAGTGTGAGAGTGAGAGTGAGGATGGAAGAGAGAGTTTGAGAGTGAGAGTAAGAGTGACGATGGGAGAGAGTGTGTGAAAATGAGAGTGGGGTTGGGAGAGAGTGTGAGAGTGAGAATGAGAATGGGAGCGAGTGTGAGAGTGCAAGTGCGGATGGGAGAGAGAGTGTCGGAGTAAGAGTGAGAGTGCAGATGGGAGAGAGAGTGTGAGAGTGAGTGTGAGGATGGGAGAGAGATTGTGAGAGTGAGAGTGAGGATGAGAGCGAGTGTGAGAGTGGGAGTGCAGATGGGAGAGAGTGTGAGAGTGAGAGTGAGGATGGGAGAGTGAGAGTGAGAGTGAGAGTGAGAGTGAGGATGGGAGAGAGAGTGTGAGATTGACAGTGAGAATGGGAGAGAGTGTGGAAGTGAGAGTGAGGATGGGAGCGAGCGTGTGAGATTGACAGTGAGGATGGGAGAGAGTGTGAGTGTGAGAGTGCAGATGGGAGAGAGTGTGAGAGTGAGAATGGGGGAGAGAGTGTGAGAGTGAGGATGGGAGAGAGAGTATGAGAGTGAGACTGAGGATGGGAGAGCGTGTGTGAGAGTGACAGTGATGATGGGAGAGAGAGCGTGACAGTGAGAATGGGAGTTAGTGTGGGAGTGAGGATGGGAGAGAGAGTGTGAGAGTGAGAGTGAGAATGGGAGAGTGTGTGTGAGATTGAGAGTGAGAATGGGAGTGAGTGTGGGAGTGAGAATGGGAGAGAGAGTGTAAGAGTGAGAGTGAGAATGGGAGAGAGTCTGTGAGATTGAGAGTGAGAATGGGAGTGAGTGTGGGAGTGAGAATGGGAGAGAGAGTGTGAGAGTGAGAGTGAGGATGGGAGAGAGTGTGTGAGAGTGAGAGTGAGGATGGGAGAGCGTGTGTGAGAGTGACAGTGAGGATGGGAGAGAGAGTATGGGAGTGAGGATGGGAGAGAGAGTGTGAGAGTGAGAGTGAGAATGGGAGAGAGTGTGTGAGATTGAGAGTGAGAATGGGAGTGAGTGTGGGAGTGAGAATGGGAGGGAGAGTGTGAGAGTGAGAGTCAGGATGGGAGAGAGTGTGGGAGTTAGGATGGGAGAGAGAGTGTAAGAGTGAGAGTGAGGATGGGAGAAAGAGTGTGAGAGTGTGAGTGAGAGTGAGGATGGGACAGAGAGTGTGAGAGTGAGAGTGTGACTGTGGACGGGAGAGAGAGTGTGAGAGTGGCAGTGAGAATGGGAGAGAGTGTGAGAGTGAGAGTGCAGATGCGAGTGAGAGTGAGAGTGGGAGTAAGGAAGGGAGAGAGAGTTAGAGAGTGAGAGTGAGGATGGGACTAGTGTGACATGAAAGTGACAATGAGGATGGGAGAGAGTGTGAGAGTGAGAGTGTGGATGGGAGAGAGAGCGTAGGATTGAGAGTTAGGATGGGAGAGAGTGTGAGAGTGAGAGTGCGGATGGGAGAGAGAAAGTGAGAGTGAGAGTGAGGATGGGAGAGAGAGTGTGAGAATGAGAGTGAGGGGTGGGAGTGAGTGAGAGAGTGAGAATGAGAATGGGAGCGAGAGTGTGAGAGTGAGAATGAGAATGGGAGCGAGTGTGAGAGTGCAAGTGCGGATGGGAGAGAGAGTGTCGGAGTAAGAGTGAGAGTGCAGATGGGAGAGAGAGTGTGAGAGTGAGTGTGAGGATGAGAGCGAGTGTGAGAGTGGGAGTGCAGATGGGAGAGAGTGTGAGAGTGAGAGTGAGGATGGGAGAGTGAGAGTGAGAGTGAGAGTGAGAGTGAGGATGGGAGAGAGAGTGTGAGATTGACAGTGAGAATGGGAGAGAGTGTGGAAGTGAGAGTGAGGATGGGAGCGAGCGTGTGAGATTGACAGTGAGGATGGGAGAGAGTGTGAGTGTGAGAGTGCAGATGGGAGAGAGTGTGAGAGTGAGAATGGGAGAGAGAGTGTGAGAGTGAGAGTGAGGATGGGGGAGAGAGTGTGAGAGTGAGGATGGGAGAGAGAGTATAAGAGTGAGAGTGAGGATGGGAGAGCGTGTGTGAGAGTGACAGAGATGATGGGAGAGAGAGTGTGAGAGTGAGAATGGGAGTGAGTGTGGGAGTGAGGATGGGAGAGAGAGTGTGAGAGTGAGAGTGAGAATGGGAGAGAGTCTGTGAGATTGAGAGTGAGAATGGGAGTGAGTGTGGGAGTGAGAATGGGAGAGAGAGTGTGAGAGTGAGAGTGAGAATGGGAGAGAGTCTGTGAGATTGAGAGTGAGAATGGGAGTGAGTGTGGGAGTGAGAATGCGAGAGAGAGTGTGAGAGTGAGAGTGAGGATGGGAGAGAGTGTGGGATTAAGGATGGGAGAGCGTGTGTGAGAGTGAGACTGAGGATGGGAGAGAGTGTGTGAGAGTGAGAGTGAGGATAGGAGAGCGTGTGTGAGAGTGAAAGTGAGGATGGGAGAGAGAGTGTGGGAGTGAGGATGGGAGAGAGAGTGTGAGAGTGAGAGTGAGAATGGGAGAGAGTGTGTGAGATTGAGAGTGAGAATGGGAGTGAGTGTGGGAGTGAGAATGGGAGAGAGAGTGTGAGAGTGAGAGTCAGGATGGGAGAGAGTGTGGGAGTAAGGATGGGAGAGAGAGTGTAAGAGTGAGAGTGAGGATGGGAGAGAGTGAGTGAGAGTTAGAGTGAGTATGGTAGAGAGAGTGTGAGCGTGAGAGTGATGATTGGAGAGAGGTTGTGAGGGTGAGAGTGAGAATGGGAGAGAGTATGAGAGTGAGAGTGCGGATGGTTGAGAGAGTGTGAGAGTGAGGATGGGAGAGAGAGCGTGTGAGAGTGAGAGTGAGAGTGAGGATGGGAGAGAGAGTGTGAGAATGAGAGTGAGGGGTGGGAGAGAGTGTGAGAGTGAGAATGAGAATGGGAGCGAGTGTGAGAGTGCAAGTGCAGATGGGAGGGAGAGTGTGAGAGTAAAAGTGAGAGTGAGGATGGGAGAGAGAGTGTGAGAGTGAGTGTGAGGATGGGAGAGAGAGTGTGAGAGTGAGGGTGAGGAGGAGAGCGAGTGTGAGAGTGAGAGTTAGAATGGGAGAGAAAGTGTGAGAGTGTGAGTGTGGATGGGAGAGAGTGTGAGAGTGAGAATGAGAATGGGAGTGACTGTGAGAGTGAGGATGGGAGAGAGAGTGTGAGAGTGAGAGTGCAGATGGGAGAGAGAGTGTGAGATTGAGAGTGAGGATAGGAAAGAGTGTGGGAGTGAGGATGGGGGAGAGAGTGTGAGAGTGAGGATGGGAGAGAGAGTGTGAGAGTGAGAGTGAGGATGGGAGAGCAGGTGTGAGAGTGACAGTGATGATGGGAGAGAGAGTGTGAGAGTGAGATTGGGAGAGAGTATGGGAGTGACGATGGGAGAGAGAGTGTGGGAGTGAGGATGGGAGAGAGAGTGTGAGAGTGAGAGTGAGAATGGGAGAGAGTGTGTGAGATTGAGAGTGAGAATGGGAGTGAGTGTGGGAGTGAGAATGGGAGAGAGAGTGTGAGAGTGAGAGTGAGAGTGAGGATGGGAGAGAGAGTGTGAGAATGAGAGTGAGGGGTGGGAGAGAGTGTGAGAGTGAGACTGAGAATGGGAGCGAGTGCGTGAGTGCAAGTGCGGATGGGAGAGAGAGTGTGAGAGTGAGAGTGAGGATGGGAGAAAGAGTGTGTGAGGGGTAGAGTAAGAATGGGAGAGAGAGTGAGAGTGAGAGTGAGGATGGGAGAGAGTGTGAGATTGAGCGTGAGGATGGGAGAGAGTGTGAGAGTGAGAGTGCGGAAGGGAGAGAGAGTGTGAGAATGAGAGTGAGGATGGAAGAGAGAGTTTGAGAGTGAGAGTGAGAGTGACGATGGGAGAGAGAGTGTGAGAATGAGACTGGGGTTGGGAGAGAGTGTGAGAGTGAGAATGAGAATGGGAGCGAGTGTGAGAGTGCAAGTGCGGATGGGAGAGAGAGTGTGAGAGTAAGAGTGAGAGTGAGGATGGGAGAGAGAGTGTGAGAGTGAGTGTGAGGATGGAGAGAGATTGTGAGAGTGAGAGTGAGGATGAGAGCGAGTGTGAGAGTGAGAATGGGAGAGAGAGTGTGAGAGTGAGAGTGAGGATGAGAGCGAGTGTGAGAGTGAGAGTGAGAATGGGAGAGAGAGTGTGAGAGTGAGAGTGAGGATGAGGGAGAGAGTGTGAGAGTGAGGATGGGAGAGAGTGTGTGAGAGTGAGAGTGAGGATGGGAGAGCGTGTGTGAGAGTGACAGTGAGGATGGGAGAGAGAGTGTGGGAGTAAGGATGGGTGAGAGAGTGTGAGAGTGAGAGTGAGAATGGGTGAGAGTGTGTGAGATTGAGAGTGAGAATGGGAGTGAGTGTAGGAGTGAGAATGGGAGAGAGAGTGTGAGAGTGAGAGTCAGGATGGGAGAGAGAGTGGGAGTAAGGATGGGAGAGAGAGTGTGAGAGTGAGAGTGAGGATGGGAGAGAGTGAGTGAGAGTTAGAGTGAGAATGGGAGTGAGTGGGGGAGTGAGGATGGGAGAGAGAGTGTGAGAGTAAGAGTGAGGATGGTAGAGAGAGTGTGAGCGTGAGAGTGATTATCGGAGAGAGGTTGTGAGGGTGAGAGTGAGAATGGGAGAGTGTATGAGAGTGAGAGTGCGGATGGTTGAGAGAATGTGAGAGTGAGGATGGGAGAGAGAGTGTGAGAGTGAGAGTGAGAGTGAGGATGGGAGAGAGAGTGTGAGAATGAGAGTGAGGCGTGGGAGAGAGTGTGAGAGTGAGAATGAGAAAGGGAGCGAGTGTGAGAGTGCAAGTGCAGATGGGAGGGAGAGTGTGAGAGTAAAAGTGAGAGTGAGGATGGGAGAGAGAGTGTGAGAGTGAGTGTGAGGATGGGAGAGAGAGTGTGAGAGTGAGGGTGAGGAAGAGAGCGAGTGTGAGAGTGAGAGTTAGAATGGGACAGAAAGTGTGAGAGTGTGAGTGTGGATGGGAGAGAGTGTGAGAGTGAGAGTGAGGATGGGAGATTGAGTGTGAGAGAGAGAGTGAGGATGAGAGCGAGTGTGAGAGTGAGAGTAAGATTGGGAAAGAGAGTGTGAGAGTGAGAGTTTGGATGGGAGAGAGTGTGGGAGTGAGAGTGAGGACGGAGAGAGTGTGAGAGTAACCTTGAGGATGGGAGGGAGAGTATGAGATTGACAGTGAGGATGGGAGAGAGTGTGAGAGGGAGAGTGCAGATGGGAGAGAGTGTGAGAGTGAGGATGGGAGAGAGAGTATGAGAGTGAGAGTGAGGATGGGAGAGAGTGTGACATGAGAGTGACAGTGAGGATGGAAGAGCGAGTGTGAGAGTGAGAGTGCAGATGGGAGAGAGAGCGTGAGATTCAGAGTGAGGATGGGAGAGAGTGTGAGAGTGAGTGTGCGGATGGGAGAGATAGTGTGAGAATGAGAGTGAGGATGGGAGAGAGAGTGTGAAAGTGAGAGTGAGAGTGCGGATGGGAGAGAGAGTGTGAGAGTCACAGTGAGGATGGGAGAGAGAGTGTGAGAGTGAGAGTGAGGATGAGAGCGAGTGTGAGAGTGCAAGTGCGGATGGGAGAGACTGTGTGAGAGTAAGAGTGAGAGTGAGGATGGGAGAGAGTGTGTGAGAGTGACAGTGAGGATGGGAGAGAGAGTGTGAGAGTGAGTGTGAGGATGGGAGAGAGAGTGTGAGAGTGAGAGTGAGGATGAGAGCGAGTGTGAGAGTGAGAGTGAGAATGGGGAGAGAGTGTGAGAGTGAGAGTGAGAATGGGAACGAGTGTGAGTGTGCAAGTGCGGATGGGAGAGACTGTGTGAGAGTAAGATGAGAGTGAGGATGGGAGAGAGAGTGTGAGAGTGTCGGGGAGGATCGGAGTGAGAGTGAGAGTGAGAATGGGAGAGAGAGTTTGAGATTGTGAGTGTGGATGTGAGAGTGTGAGAGTGAGAGTGAGGATGGGAGAGAGTGTGAGAGTGAGGATGGGAGAGAGAGTGTGAGACTGACAGTGTAGATGGGAGAGAGTGAGTGAGAGTTAGAGTGAGAATGGGAGTGAGTGGGGGAGTGAGGATGGGAGAGAGAGTGTGAGAGTAAGAGTGAGGATGGTAGAGAGAGTGTGAGCGTGAGAGTGATTATCGGAGAGAGGTTGTGAGGGTGAGAGTGAGAATGGGAGAGTGTATGAGAGTGAGAGTGCGGATGGTTGAGAGAATGTGAGAGTGAGGATGGGAGAGAGAGTGTGAGAGTGAGAGTGAGAGTGAGGATGGGAGAGAGAGTGTGAGAATGAGAGTGAGGCGTGGGAGAGAGTGTGAGAGTGAGAATGAGAAAGGGAGCGAGTGTGAGAGTGCAAGTGCAGATGGGAGGGAGAGTGTGAGAGTAAAAGTGAGAGTGAGGATGGGAGAGAGAGTGTGAGAGTGAGTGTGAGGATGGGAGAGAGAGTGTGAGAGTGAGGGTGAGGAAGAGAGCGAGTGTGAGAGTGAGAGTTAGAATGGGACAGAAAGTGTGAGAGTGTGAGTGTGGATGGGAGAGAGTGTGAGAGTGAGAGTGAGGATGGGAGATTGAGTGTGAGAGAGAGAGTGAGGATGAGAGCGAGTGTGAGAGTGAGAGTAAGATTGGGAAAGAGAGTGTGAGAGTGAGAGTTTGGATGGGAGAGAGTGTGGGAGTGAGAGTGAGGACGGAGAGAGTGTGAGAGTAACCTTGAGGATGGGAGGGAGAGTATGAGATTGACAGTGAGGATGGGAGAGAGTGTGAGAGGGAGAGTGCAGATGGGAGAGAGTGTGAGAGTGAGGATGGGAGAGAGAGTATGAGAGTGAGAGTGAGGATGGGAGAGAGTGTGACATGAGAGTGACAGTGAGGATGGAAGAGCGAGTGTGAGAGTGAGAGTGCAGATGGGAGAGAGAGCGTGAGATTCAGAGTGAGGATGGGAGAGAGTGTGAGAGTGAGTGTGCGGATGGGAGAGATAGTGTGAGAATGAGAGTGAGGATGGGAGAGAGAGTGTGAAAGTGAGAGTGAGAGTGCGGATGGGAGAGAGAGTGTGAGAGTCACAGTGAGGATGGGAGAGAGAGTGTGAGAGTGAGAGTGAGGATGAGAGCGAGTGTGAGAGTGCAAGTGCGGATGGGAGAGACTGTGTGAGAGTAAGAGTGAGAGTGAGGATGGGAGAGAGTGTGTGAGAGTGACAGTGAGGATGGGAGAGAGAGTGTGAGAGTGAGTGTGAGGATGGGAGAGAGCGTGTGAGAGTGAGAGTGAGGATGAGAGCGAGTGTGAGAGTGAGAGTGAGAATGGGGAGAGAGTGTGAGAGTGAGAGTGAGAATGGGAACGAGTGTGAGTGTGCAAGTGCGGATGGGAGAGACTGTGTGAGAGTAAGATGAGAGTGAGGATGGGAGAGAGAGTGTGAGAGTGTCGGGGAGGATCGGAGTGAGAGTGAGAGTGAGAATGGGAGAGAGAGTTTGAGATTGTGAGTGTGGATGTGAGAGTGTGAGAGTGAGAGTGAGGATGGGAGAGAGTGTGAGAGTGAGGATGGGAGAGAGAGTGTGAGACTGACAGTGTAGATGGGAGAGAGAGTGTGAGAGAGAGTTTGAGAGTGAGGATGGGAGAGAGTGTGAGAGTGACGGTGAGGATGGGAGAGAGAGGGTGAGAGTGAGAGTGAGAGTGAGAATGGGAGAGAGAGTGTGAGAGTGTGAGTGTGGATGGGAGACACTGTGAGAGTGAGAGTGTGGATGGGAGAGAGAGTGTGAGAGTGAGAGCGTGGATGAGAGCGAGTGTGAGAGTGAGATTGAGAATGGGAGACAGAATGTGAGAGTGTGAGTGTGGATGGGAGAGAGTGTGCGAGTGAGAGTGAGGATGGGAGAGAGTATGTGAGTTTGGATGAGAAGGGAAGAGAGTGTGAGAGTGAGAGTGAGAGTGAGGATGGGAGAGAGTGTGCGAGTGAGAGTGAGGATGAGAGAGAAAGTGTGAGAGTTCGAGTGAGAGTGAGGATGGGAGAGAGAGTGTGAGTGTTCGAGTGAGAGAGGATGGGAGAGAGAGTGTGGGAGTGAGAGTGAGAATGAGGATGGGAGAGAGAGTGTGCGAGTGAGAGTGAGGATGGGAGAGAGTATGTGAGTGTGGATTAGAAGGGAAGAGAGTGTGAGAGTGAGAGTAAGAGTGCGAATGGGAGAGAGTATGAGAGTGAGGATGGGAGAGAGCGTGTGAGAGTGAGTGTGAGAGTGAGGTTGGGAGAGAGAGTGTGAGAGTGAGAGTGAGGATGGGAGAGAGAATGTGAGAGTTCGAGTGAGAGTGCGGATGCGAGAGAGAGTGTGAGTGTTCGAGTGAGAGAGGATGGGAGAGAGAGTGTGGGAGTGAGAGTGACAGTGAGTATGGGAGAGAGAGTGTGAGATTGACAGTGAGGAAGGTTGAGAGTGTGAGTGTGAGAGTGCAGATGGGAGAGAGTGTGAGAGTGACAGTGAGGATGGGATAGAGAGTGAGAGTGCAGATGGGAGAGAGTGTGTGAGAGTGAGAATGAGAAGGGAAGAGAGTGTGAGAGAGAGAGTGCGATTGGGAGAGTGTGTGAGAGTGAGGATGAGAAGGGAAGAGAGTGTAAAAGTGAGAGTGAGTGAGGATGGGAGAGAGTGTGAGAGTGAGATTGAGATGGGAGAGAGTGTGAGAGTGACAGTGAGGATGGCAGATAGTGTGAGTGTGAGAGTGAGGATGGGAGAGAGTGTGTGAGATTGACAGTGAGGATGGGAGAGAGTGTGAGAGTGAGAGTGAGGATGGGAGAGAGAGTGTGAGAGTGAGAATGAGAAGGGAAGAGAGAGTGAGAGTGAGAGTGCAATTGGGAGAGAGTGTGAGAGTGAGGATTAGAAGGGAAGAGAGTGTAAGAGTGAGAGTGAGAGTGAGGATTGGAGAGTGTGTGAGAGTGAGATTGAGATGGGAGAGAGTGTGAGAGTGAGAGTGAGGATGGGAGTGAGTGTGAGAGTGAGAGTGAGGATGGGAGAGAGAGAGTGAGAGTGAGGATGGGAGAGAGAGTGTGAGGGCGAGATTGAGGATGAGCGAGAGAGTGTGAGATTGACAGTGAGAATGGGAGAGAGTGTGAGAGTGAGAGTGATGATGGGAGAGAGAGTGTGAGAGTGAGAATGAGAAGGGAAGAGAGTGAAAGAGTGAGAGTGAGTGTGAGATTGGGAGAGAAAGTGTGAGAGTGAGGATGAGAAGGGAAGAGAGTGAAAGAGTGAGAGTGAGTGTGAGGATGGGAGAGAGAGTGTGAGAGTGAGAGTGAGAGTGAGGATGGGAGAGAGAGTGTGAGAGTGTGTGTGAGAGTGAGGATGGGAGAGAGAGTGTGAGAGTTAGAGTGAGAGAGGATGGGAGAGAGAGTGTGAGTGTGAGAGTGAGAGTGAGGACGGGAGAGAGAGTGTGAGAGTGACAGTGAGAAAGGGAGAGGGTGTGAGAGTGAGAGTGAGGATGGGAGCGAGCGTATGAGATTGACAGGGAGGATGGGAAAGAGTGTGAGTGTGAGAGTGCAGATGGGAGAGAGTGTGAGAGTGACAGTGAGGATGGGAGAGAGTGTGAGAGTGGGAGTGCAGATGGGAGAGAGTGTGAGAGTGAGAGTGCGGATGGGAGAGAGAGAGTGAGAGTGAGAGTGAGAGTGAGGATGGGAGAGAGAGTGTGAGAGTTAGAGTGAGAGAGGATGGGAGAGAGAGTGTGAGAGTGAGAGTGAGGACGGGAGAGAGAGTGTGAAAGTGACAGTGAGAATGGGAGAGAGTGTGAGAGTGAGAGCGCAGATGGTTGAGAGAGTGAGTGTGAGAGTGAGAGTGAGAATGGGAGAGAGTGCGAGAGTGAGAGTGAGGATGGGTGAGAGAGTGTGAGAGAGAGAGTGCGAATGGAAGAGAGAGAGTGAGAGTGACAGCGAGGATGGGAGAGTGAGTGTGAGAGTGAGAGTGCGGATGGGAGAGAGTGTGAGAGCGAGAGTGAGGATGGGAGCGAGAGTGTGAGAGTGAGAATGAGGATGGGAGAGAGTGTGTGAGAATGAAACTGCGAATGGAAGAGAGTGTGAGAGTGAGAGTGAGAGTGAGGATGGGAGAGTGTGTGAGAGTGAGAGTGAGGATGGGAGAGAGAGTGTGAGAGTGAGAGTGATGATGGGAGAGAGTGTGTGAGAATGAAACTGCGGATGGGAGAGAGTGTGAGAGTGAGAGTGAGAATGGGAGAGAGAGTGTGAGAGTGACAGCGAGGATGGGAGAGAGAGTGTGAGAGTGAGAGTGAGAATTGGGAGAGAGCGTGAGAGTGAGAGTGAGAGTGAGAATGGGAGAGAGAGAGTGAGATTAAGGATGGGAGAGAGAGTGTGAGAGTGAGAGCGCAGATGGTTGAGAGAGTGAGTGTGAGAGTGAGAGTGAGAATGGGAGAGAGTGCGAGAGTGAGAGTGAGGATGGGTGAGAGAGTGTGAGAGAGAGAGTGCGAATGGAAGAGAGAGAGTGAGAGTGACAGCGAGGATGGGAGAGTGAGTGTGAGAGTGAGAGTGCGGATGGGAGAGAGTGTGAGAGCGAGAGTGAGGATGGGAGCGAGAGTGTGAGAGTGAGAATGAGGATGGGAGAGAGTGTGTGAGAATGAAACTGCGAATGGAAGAGAGTGTGAGAGTGAGAGTGAGAGTGAGGATGGGAGAGTGTGTGAGAGTGAGAGTGAGGATGGGAGAGAGAGTGTGAGAGTGAGAGTGATGATGGGAGAGAGTGTGTGAGAATGAAACTGCGGATGGGAGAGAGTGTGAGAGTGAGAGTGAGAATGGGAGAGAGAGTGTGAGAGTGACAGCGAGGATGGGAGAGAGAGAGAGTGTGAGAGTGAGAGTGAGGAAGGGAGAGAGTGTGAGAGTTGGAGTGAGAATGGGAGAGAGAGTGTGAGAGTGAGAATGGGAGAGATTGTGAGAGTGAGCGTGAGAGTGAGGATGGGAGAGAGAGAGTGAGATGAAGGATGGGAGAGAGAGTGTGAGAGTGAGAGCGCAGATGGGAGAGAGAGTGAGTGTGACAGTGAGAGTGAGAATGGGAGAGAGTGCGAGAGTGAGAGTGAGGATGGGGGAGAGAGGGTGAGAGAGAGAGTGCGCATGGAAGAGAGAGTGTGAGAGTGACAGCGAGGATGGGAGAGTGAGTGTGAGAGTGAGAGTGCGGATGGAAGAGAAAGTGAGAGCGCGAGTGAGGATGGGAGAGAGAGTGTGAGAGTGAGGATGGGAGAGAGTGTGTGAGAGTGAGAGTGAGGATGGGAGAGAGTGTGTGAGAATGAAACTGCGGATGGGAGAGAATGTGAGAGTGAGAGTGAGAGTGAGGATGGGAGAGTGTGTGAGAGTGAGAGTGAGGAAGGGAGTGAGTGTGAGAGTGAGAGTGAGGATGGGAGAATGTGTGTGAGAGTGAGAGTGAGGATGGGAGAGAGTGTGTGAGAATGAAACTGCGGATGGGAGAGAATGTGAGAGTGTGAGTGAGAGTGAGGATGGGAGAGTGTGTGAGAGTGAGAGTGCGGATAGGAGAGAGTGTGAGAGCGAGAGTGAGAGTGCGGATGGGTGGTTGTGTGAGAGTGAGAGTGAGGATTGGATAGAGAGTTTGAGAATGAAACTGCGGAAGGGAGAGAGTGTGAGAGTGAGAGTGAAAGTGAGGATGAAGAGAGAGTGTGAGAGTGAGAGTGAGGATGGGAGAGAGTGTGAGAGTGAGAGTGCGGATAGGAGAGAGTGTGAGAGCGAGAGTGAGGATGGGAGAGAGAGTGTGAGAGTGAGAGTGTGGATGCGAGAGAGAGTGTGAGTGTGAGACTGAGATGGGAGAGAGTGAGAGTGAGGATCGGAGAGAGAGTGTGAGATGAGTATGGGAGAGAGTGTGAGAGTGAGATTGTGGATGGGAGAGAGAGTGCAAGAGTGAAAGTGAGGATGGGAGAGAAAGAGTGAGAGTGATAATGTGAGAGCGTGTGAGAGTGAGAGTCAGAGTGAGGATGGGAGAGATAGTGTGACAGTGTGAGTGAGGATGGGAGAGAGATTTTAAGAGTGAGAGTGCGAATGTGAGAGAATGTGAGAGTGAGAGTGAGAATGAGTATGGGAGTGAGAGTGTGAGAGTGAGAGTGAGGATGGGAGAGAGAGTGAGAGTGAGAGTGAGGATTGGAGAGAGAGTGTGAGAGTGAGAGTGCGAATGGGACCGACTGTGAGAGTGAGAGTGAGAATGGGGAAGGGAGTGTGAGAGTGAGAGTGCGAATGGGAGAGAGTGTGAGAGTGAGAATGAGGATGGGAGAGAGTGTGAGATTGAGAGTGAGGATGGGAGAGAGAGCGTGAGAGTGAGAGTGAGGATGGGAGAGAGTGTGTGAGAGTGAGAGTGAGGATGGGAGAGAGAGTGTGAGAGTGAGAGTGAGGATGGGAGAGAGTGTGTGAGAGTGAGAGTGAGGATAGGAGAGAGTATGAGAGTGAGAATGAGAATGGGGAGAGAGTGTGAGAGTCAGAGTGAAAATGGGAGAGAGTATGAGAGTGAGAATGAGGATGGGGAGAGAGTGTGAGAATGAAACTGCGGATGGGAGAGACTACGAGAGCGAGAGCGAGAGTGCGGATCGGAGGGTGTGTGAGAGTGAGAGTGAGGATGGGGGAGAGCGTGTGAGAGTGAGAGTGAGGATGGGAGAGAGAGTGTGAGAGTGACGTCGAGGATGGAGAGAGTGTGTGAGAGTGAGAGTGAGGATGTGAGAGAGTGTGAGAGTGAGAGTGAGAATGGGAGAGAGAGCGTGAGAGTGAGAGTGAGAGTGAGGATGGGGAGAGAGTGTGAGAGTGAGAGTGCGAATGGGAGAGAGAGTGAGAGTGAGAGTGGGGATGGGAGAGAGAGAGTGAGATTAAGAATGGGAGAGAGAGTTTGAGAATGGGAGAGAGTGTGAGAGTGAGAGTGAGGATGGGGGAGCAGTGTGAGAGTGAGAGTGAGGATGGGAGAGAATGTGAGAGTGAGAATGAGGATGGGTGAGAGTGTGAGAGTGAGAGTGAGGATGGGAGAGAGAGTGTGAGAGTGAGAGTGAGGATGGGAGAGAATGTGAGAGTGAGAATGAGGATAGGAGAGAGATTGTGAGAGTGAGAGTGAGGATGGGAGAGAGAGTGTGTGAAGGAAAGTGTGGATGGTAGAGAAAGTGTGAGAGTGAGAGTGTGGATAGGATAGAGAGTGTGAGAGTGAGAGTGAGGATGAGACAGTGATTGTGAGAGTGAGTGTGAGAGTGAGGATGTGAGAGAGTGTGTGAGGGTGAGAGTGAGGATTGGAGCGAGAGTGTGAGAGTGAGAGTGAGAGTGAATGGGAGAGAGAGTGTGAGAGTAAGAGTGATGATGGTCGAGAGTGTGAGAGTGAGAGTGAGGATGGGAGAGAGTGTGAGAGTGAGAGTGAGGATGGGAGAGTGTGTGAGAGTGACAGTGAGGATGGGAGAGAGAGTATGAGAGTGAGGATGGGAGAGAGAGTGCGAGGGTGAGAGTGAGGATTGGAGAGAGTGTGTGAGAGTGAGAGTGAGGATGGGAGAGAGTGTGAGAGTGAGAGTGAGGATGGGAGAGTGTATGAGAGTGACAGTGAGGATGGGAGAGAGAGTATGAGAGTGAGGATGGGAGAGAGAGCGCGAGGGTGAGAGTGAGGATTGGAGAGAATGTGTGAGAGAGAGATTGAGGATGGGAGAGAGTGTGTGAGAGAGAAATTGAGAATGGAAGAGAGAGTGTGAGAGTGAGAGTGAGAGTGAGGATGGGAGAGAGAGTGAGAGAGAGAGAGTGTGTGGATGGGATAGAGAGTATGAGAGTGAGAGTGAGGATGGGGAGAGAGAGTGAGAGTGAGGATGGTAGAGAGAGTGTGAGAGTGAGAGTGAGGATAGGAGCGAGAGTGCGAGAGTGAGAGTGAGGATGGGAGAGAGAGTGTGAGAGTGACAGTGAGGATGGGAGAGAGATTGTGAGAGTGAGATTGAGAATGGAAGAGAGAGTGTGAGAGTGAGAGTGAGAGTGAGGATGGGAGAGAGAGTGAGAGAGAGAGTGTGTGGATGGGATAGAGAGTATGAGAGTGAGAGTGAGGATGGGGAGAGAGTGTGAGAGTGAGAGTGAGGATGGTAGAGAGAGTGTGAGAGTGACAGTGAGGATGGGAGAGAGAGTGTGAGAGTGAGAGTGAGGATGGGGAGAGTGTGTGAGAGTGAGAGTGAGGATGGGAGAGAGAGTGTGAGAGTGAGAGTGAGGATGGGAGAGAGTGTGTGAGAGTGAGAGTGAGGATAGGAGAGAGTATGAGAGTGAGAATGAGAATGGGGAGAGAGTGTGAGAGTTAGAGTGAAAATGGGAGAGTATGAGAGTGAGAATGAGGATGGGGAGAGAGTGTGAGAATGAAACTGCGGATGGGAGAGACTACGAGAGCGAGAGCGAGAGTGCGGATCGTAGGGTGTGTGAGAGTGAGAGTGAGGATGGGGGAGAGCGTGTGAGAGTGAGAGTGAGGATGGGAGAGAGAGTGTGAGAGTGACGTCGAGGATGGACAGAGTGTGTGAGAGTGAGAGTGAGGATGTGAGAGAGTGTGAGAGTGAGAGTAAGAATGGGAGAGAGAGCGTGAGAGTGAGAGTGAGAGTGAGGATGGGGAGAGAGTGTGAGAGTGAGAGTGCGAATGGGAGAGAGAGTGAGAGTGAGAGTGGGGATGGGAGAGAGAGAGTGAGATTAAGAATGGGAGAGAGAGTTTGAGAATGGGAGAGAGTGTGAGAGTGAGAGTGAGGATGGGAGAGAATGTGAGAGTGAGAATGAGGATGGGTGAGAGTGTGAGAGTGAGAGTGAGGATGGGAGAGAGAGTGTGAGAGTGAGAGTGAGGATGGGAGAGAATGTGAGAGTGAGAATGAGGATGGGAGAGAGATTGTGAGAGTGAAAGTGAGGATGGGAGAGAAAGAGTGAGAGTCATAATGTGAGAGCGTGTGAGAGTGAGAGTTAGAGTTAGGATGGGAGAGAGTGTGAGAGTGAGAGTGAGGATGGGAGAGTGTGTGCGAGTGACAGTGAGGATGGGAGAGAGAGTATGAGAGTGACGATGGGAGAGAGAGTGCGAGGGTGAGAGTGAGGATTGGAGAGAGTGTGTGAGAGCGAGGATGGGAGAGAGTGTGTGAGAGAGAAAATGAGAATGGGCGAGAAATTGAGAGAGTGAGAGTGACAGTGAGGAAGGGAGAGAGATTGTGAGAGTGAGATTGAGAATGGAAGAGAGAGTGTGAGAGTGAGAGTGAGAGTGAGGATGGGAGAGAAAGTGTGAGAGAGAGAGTGTGGATGGGAGAGAGAGTATGAGAGTGAAAGTGAGGATGGTGAGAGAGTGTGAGAGTGAGAATGAGGATGGTAGAGAGAGTGTGAGAGTGAGAGTGAGGATGGGAGCGAGAGTGCGAGAGTGAGAGTGAGGATGGGAGAGAGAGTGTGAGAGTGACAGTGAGGATGGGAGAGAGAGTTTGAGTGTGAGAGTGAGGATGGGCGAGAGAGTGTGAGAGTGAGAGTGCGTTTGGGAGAGAGAGAGTGTGCGACTGAGAGTGAGGATGGGAGAGAGTGTGTGAGGGTGCGAGTCAGAATGGATGCGAATGTGTGAGGGTGAGAGTGAGAATGGGAGAGAGAGTGTGAGAGTGAGAGTGAGAATTGGGAGAGAGCGTGAGAGTGAGAGTGAGAGTGAGAATGGGAGAGAGAGAGTGAGATTAAGGATGGGAGAGAGAGTGTGAGAGTGAGAGCGCAGATGGTTGAGAGAGTGAGTGTGAGAGCGAGAGTGAGGAAGGGAGAGAGTGTGAGAGTGAGAGTGAGGATGGGAGAGTGTGTGTGAGAGTGAGAGTGAGGATGGGAGAGAGTGTGTGAGAATGAAACTGCGGATGGGAGAGAATGTGAGAGTGAGAGTGAGGATGGGAGAGTGTGTGAGAGTGAGAGTGCGGATAGAAGAGAGTGTGAGAGCGAGAGTGAGAGTGCGGATGGGTGGTTGTGTGAGAGTGAGAGTGAGGATTGGATAGAGAGTTTGAGAATGAAACTGCGGAAGGGAGAGAGTGTGAGAGTGAGAGTGAAAGTGAGGATGAAGAGAGAGTGTGAGAGTGAGAGTGAGGATGGGAGAGAGTGTGAGAGTGAGAGTGCGAATGGGAGAGAGTCTGAGAGTGAGAGTGAGGAAGGGAGAGAGATTGTGAGAGTGAGAGTGAATTTGGCAGAGATTGTGTGAGAGTGAGATTGCGGATGGGAGAGAGTGTGAGAGTGACAACGAGGATGGGAGAGAGAGTGTGAGAGTGAGAGTGAGGATGGGAGAGAGTGGGAGAGTGCGAATGAGGATTGGGGAGAGAGTGTGAGAATGAAACTACGGATGGGAGAGAGTGTGAGAGTGAGAGCGATGATGGGAGAGAGAGAGTGAGAGTGAGAGTGAGGATGCGGTGAGAGTGTGAGAGTGAGAGTGAGAATGGGAGAGGGAGTGTGAGAGTGAGAGTGCGAATGGGAGAGAGTGTGAGAGTGAGAGTGAGGAAGGGAGAGAGATTGTGAGAGTGAGAGTGAATTTGGCAGAGATTGTGTGAGAGTGAGATTGCGGATGGGAGAGAGTGTGAGAGTGACAACGAGGATGGGAGAGAAAGTGTGAGAGTGAGAGTGAGGATGGGAGAGAGTGGGAGAGTGCGAATGAGGATTGGGGAGAGAGTGTGAGAATGAAACTACGGATGGGAGAGAGTGTGAGAGTGAGAGCGATGATGGGAGAGAGAGAGTGAGAGTGAGAGTGAGGATGCGGTGAGAGTGTGAGAGTGAGAGTGAGAATGGGAGAGAATGTGAGAGTGGAAGTGCAGATGGGAGAGAGAGTGAGAGTGAAAGTGAGGATGGGAGAGAGAGTGTGAGGGTGAGAGTGAGAATGGGAGAGAGAGTGTGAGAGTGAGAGTGAGAATGGGAGAGAGAGTATGAGAGAGAGAGTGAGGATGGGAGAGAGAGAGAGAATGGGAGAGAGAGTGTGAGAGTGTGAGTGAGGATGGGAGAGAGTGTGAGAGTGAGAGTGCGAATGGGAAAGAGTCTGAGAGTGAGAGTGAGGAAGGGAGAGAGAGTGTGAGAGTGAGAGTGAATTTGGCAGAGATTGTGTGAGAGTGAGATTGCGGATGGGAGAGAGTGTGAGAGTGACAACGAGGATGGGAGAGAGAGTGTGAGAGTGAGAGTGAGGATGGGAGAGAGTGGGAGAGTGCGAATGAGGATCGGGGAGAGAGTGTGAGAATGAAACTACGGATGGGAGAGAGTGTGAGAGTGAGAGCGATGATGGGAGAGAGAGAGTGAGAGTGAGAGTGAGGATGCGGTGAGAGTGTGAGAGTGAGAGTGAGAATGGGAGAGAATGTGAGAGTGGAAGTGCAGATGGGAGAGAGAGTGAGAGTGAAAGTGAGGATGGGAGAGAGAGTGTGAGGGTGAGAGTGAGAATGGGAGAGAGAGTGTGAGAGTGAGAGTGAGAATGGGAGAGAGAGTATGAGAGAGAGAGTGAGGATGGGAGAGAGAGAGAGAATGGGAGAGAGAGTGTGAGAGTGTGAGTGAGGATGGGAGAGAGAGTGTGAGAGTGAGAGTGTGGATGGGAGAGAGAGTGTGAGTGTGAGAGTGAGATGGGAGAGAGTGAGAGTGAGGATCGGAGAGAGAGTGTGAGATGAGGATGGGAGAGAGTGTGAGAGTGAGAGTGTGGATGGGAGAGAGAGTGCAAGAGTGAAAGTGAGGATGGGAGAGAAAGAGTGAGAGTGATAATGTGAGAGCGTGTGAGAGTGAGAGTCAGTGTGAGGATGGGAGAGATTGTGTGA
Source organism: Chiloscyllium plagiosum (assembly GCF_037043375.1). Classification (NCBI taxonomy): domain Eukaryota; kingdom Metazoa; phylum Chordata; class Chondrichthyes; order Orectolobiformes; family Hemiscylliidae; genus Chiloscyllium; species Chiloscyllium plagiosum. The sequence continues at coordinate 334,490 of NW_028270247.1, read as the reverse complement.
CAGTGTGAGTGAGGTTGGGAGAGAGATTTTAAGAGTGAGAGTGCGAATGGGAGAGAATGTGAGAGTGAGAGTGAGAATGAGTATGGGAGTGAGAGTGTGAGAGTGAGAGTGAGGATGGGAGAGAGTGTGAGAGTGAGAGTGAGGATTGGAGAGAGAGTGTGAGAGTGGGAGTGAGAGTGCGAATGGGACCGACTGTGAGAGTGAGAGTGAGAATGGGGAAGGGAGTGTGAGAGTGAGAGTGCGAATGGGAGAGAGTGTGAGAGTGAGAATGAGGATGGGAGAGAGTGTGAGATTGAGAGTGAGGATGGGAGAGAGAGTGTGAGAGTGAGGATGGGAGAGAGAGTGTGAGAGTGAGAGTGAGGATGGGAGAGAGAGTGTGAGAGTGAGAGTGAGGATGGGAGAGAGTGTGTGAGAGTGAGGATAGGAGAGAGTATGAGAGTGAGAATGAGAATTGGGAGAGAGTGTGAGCGTCAGAGTGAAAATGGGAGAGAGTATGAGAGTGAGAATGAGGATGGGGAGAGAGTGTGAGAATGAAACTGCGGATGGGAGAGACTACGAGAGCGAGAGCGAGAGTGCGGATCGGAGGGTGTGTGAGAGTGAGAGTGAGGAAGGGGGAGAGCGTGTGAGAGTGAGAGTGAGGATGGGAGAGAGAGTGTGAGAGTGACGTCGAGGATGGGAGAGAGTGTGTGAGAGTGAGGATGTGAGAGAGTGTGAGAGTGAGAGTGAGAATGGGAGAGAGAGCGTGAGAGTGAGAGTGAGGATGGGGAGAGAGTGTGAGAGTGAGAGTGCGAATGGGAGAGAGTGTGAGAGTGAGAGTGAGAGTGGGGATGGGAGAGAGAGAGTGAGATTAAGAATGGGAGAGAGAGTTTGAGGATGGGAGAGAGTGTGTGAGAGTGAGAGTGAGGATGGGAGAGAATGCGAGAGTGAGAATGAGGATGGGTGAGAGTGTGAGAGTGAGAGTGAGGATGGGAGAGAGAGTGTGAGAGTGAGAGTGAGGATGGGAGAGAATGTGAGAGTGAGAATGAGGATGGGAGAGAGATTGTGAGAGTGAGAGTGTGGTTAGGATAGAGAGTGTGTGAGTGAGAGTGAGGATGAGACAGTGATTGTGAGAGTGAGTGTGAGAGTGAGGATGTGAGAGAGTGTGTGAGGGTGAGAGTGAGGATTGGAGCGAGAGTGTGAGAGTGAGAGTGAGAGTGAATGGGAGAGAGAGTGTGAGAGTAAGAGTGATGATGGTAGAGAGTGTGAGAGTGAGAGTGAGGATGGGAGAGAGTGTGAGAGTGAGAGTGAGGATGGGAGAGTGTGTGAGAGTGACAGTGAGGATCGGAGAGAGAGTATGAGAGTGAGGATGGGAGAGAGAGTGCGAGGGTGAGAATGAGGATTGGAGAGAGTGTGTGAGAGTGAGAGTGAGGATGGGAGAGAGTGTGAGAGTGAGAGTGAGGATGGGAGAGTGTGTGAGAGTGACATTGAGGATGGGAGAGAGAGTATGAGAGTGAGGATGGGAGAGAGAGCGCGAGGGTGAGAGTGAGGATTGGAGAGAATGTGTGAGAGAGAGATTGAGGATGGGAGAGAGTGTGTGAGAGAGAAATTGAGAATGGAAGAGAGAGTGTGAGAGTGAGAGTGAGGATGGGAGAGAGAGTGAGAGAGTGAGAGTGTGGATGGGATAGAGAGTATGAGAGTGAGAGTGAGGATGGGGAGAGAGTGTGAGAGTGAGAGTGAGGATGGTAGAGAGAGTGTGAGAGTGAGAGTGAGGATGGGAGCGAGAGTGCGAGAGTGAGAGTGAGGATGGGAGAGAGAGTGTGAGAGTGACAGTGAGGATGGGAGAGAGATTGTGAGAGTGAGATTGAGAATGGAAGAGAGAGTGTGAGAGTGAGAGTGAGAGTGAGGATGGGAGAGAGAGTGAGAGAGAGAGAGAGAGTGTGGATGGGATAGAGAGTATGAGAGTGAGAGTGAGGATGGGGAGAGAGTGAGAGAGTGAGAGTGAGGATGGTAGAGAGAGTGTGAGAGTGAGAGTGAGGATGGGAGCGAGAGTTCGAGAGTGAGAGTGAGGATGGGAGAGAGAGTGTGAGAGTGACAGTGAGGATGGGAGAGAGAGTGTGAGAGTGAGAGTGAGGATGGGAGAGAGTGTGTGAGAGTGAGAGTGAGGATGGGAGAGAGTATGAGAGTGAGAATGAGAATGGGGAGAGAGTGTGAGCGTGAAACTGAGGATGGGAGGGAAAGAGTGAGAGTCATAATGTGAGAGCGTGTGAGAGTGAGAGTTAGAGTTAGATTGGGAGAGATAGTGTGACAGTGTGAGTGAGGATGGGAGAGAGATTTTAAGAGTGAGAGTGCGAATGGGAGAGAATGTGAGAGTGAGAGTGAGAATGAGTATGGGAGTGAGAGTGTGAGAGTGAGAGTGAGGATGGGAGAGAGTGTGAGAGTGAGAGTGAGGATTGGAGAGAGAGTGTGAGAGTAAGAGTGCGAATGGGACGAAGTGTGAGAGTGAGAGTGAGAATGGGGAAGGGAGTGTGAGAGTGAGAGTGCGAATGGGAGAGAGTGTGAGATTGAGAGTGAGGATGGGGGAGCAGTGTGAGAGTGAGAGTGAGAGTGAGGATGGGAGAGCGTGTGAGAGTGAGAATGAGGATGGGTGAGAGTGTGAGAGTGAGATTGAGGATGGGAGAGAGAGTGTGTGAATGAAAGTGTGGATGGGAGAGAGAGTGTGAGAGTGAGAGTGTGCATAGGATAGAGAGTGTGAGAGTGAGAGTGAGGATGAGACAGTGATTGTGAGAGTGAGTGTGAGAGTGAGGATGTGAGAGAGTGTGTGAGGGAGAGAATGTGAGAGTAAGAGTGATGATGGTAGAGAGTGTGAGAGTGAGGATGGGAGAGAGTGTGAGATTGCGAGTGAGGATGGGAGAGTGTGCGAGAGTGACAGTGAGGATGGGAGAGAGTGTGTGAGAGTGAGAGTGAGGATGGGAGACAGTATGAGAGTGAGAATGAGAATGGTGAGCGAGTGTGAGAGTGAGAGTGAGATTGGTAGAGAGTATGAGAGTGAGAATAAGTATGGGGAGAGAGTGTGTGAATGAAACTGTGGATGGGAGAGACTACGAGAGCGAGAGCAAGAGTGCGGATCAGAGAGTGTGTGAGAGTGAGAGTGAGGATAGGGGAGAGAGTGAGAGAGTGAGAGTGAGGATGGGAGAGAGAGTGTGAGAGTGACATCGAGGATGGGAGAGTGTGTGGGAGAGTGAGAGTGAGGATGCGAGAGAGTGTGAGAGTGAGAGTGAGAATGGGAGAGAGAGCGTGAGAGCGAGAGTGAGAGTGAGGATGGGGAGAGAGTGTGAGAGTGAGAGTGAGGATGGGAGAGAGTGTGAGCGAGAGAATGAGAATGGGAGAGAGTGTGAGAGTGAGAGTGAGGATGGGGGAGCAGTGTGAGTGTGAGAGTGAGAGTGAGGATGGGAGAGAGTGTGAGAGTGAGAATGAGGATGGGTGAGAGTGTGAGAGTGAGATTGAGGATGGGAGAGAGAGTGTGTGAATGAAAGTGTGAATGGGAGAGAGAGTGTGAGAGTGAGAGTGTGGATAGGATGGAGAGTGTGAGAGTGAGAGTGAGGATGAGACAGTGATTGTGAGAGTGAGTGTGAGAGTGAGGATGTGAGAGAGTGTGTGAGGGAGAGAGTGAGGATTGGAGCGAGAGTGTGAGAGTGAGAGTGAGAGTGAATGGGAGAGAGAGTGTGAGAGTAAGAGTGATGATGGTAGAGAGTGTGAGAGTGAGAGTGAGGATGGGAGAGAGTGTGAGAGTGAGGATGGGAGAGAGAGTTCGAGGGTGAGAGTGAGGATTGGAGAGAGTGTGTGAGAGAGAAATTGAGAATGGGAGAGATATTGAGAGAGTGAGAATGACAGTGAGGATGGGAGAGAGATTGTGAGAGTGAGATTGAGAATGGAAGAGAGAATGTGAGAGTGAGAGAGAGAGAGTGAGGATGGGAGAGAGAGTGTGAGAGAGAGAGTGTGGATGGGAGAGAGTATGAGAGTGAGAGTGAGGATGGGGAGAGAGTGTGAGAGTGAGAGTGAGGATGGTAGAGAGAGTGTGAGAGTAAGAGTGAGGATGGGAGAGAGAGTGCGAGAGTGAGAGTGAGGATGGGAGAGAGAGTGTGAGAGTGACAGTGAGGATGGGAGAGAGTGTGTGAGAGTGAGAGTGAGGATGGGAGAGAGACTATGAGAGTGAGAGTGAAATGGGAGAGAGAGTGTGCGACTGAGATTGAGGATGGGAGCGATTATGTGAGGGTGCGAGTCAGAATGGTAGCGAATGTGTGTGCATGAGAGTGAGAATGGGAGAGAGAGTGTGACAGTGAGAGTGAGAATTGGGAGAGAGCGTGAGAGTGAGAGTGAGAGTGAGAATGGGAGAGAGAGAGAGTGAGATTAAGGATGGAAGAGAGAGTGTGAGAGTGAGAGCGCAGATGGGAGAGAGAGTGATTGTGAGAGTGAGAGTGAGAATGGGAGAGAGAGCGAGAGTGAGAGTGAGGATGGGTGAGAGAGTGTGTGAGAGAGAGTGCGAATGGAAGAGAGAGAGTGAGACTGACAGCAAGGATGGGAGAGTGAGCGTGAGAGTGAGAGTGCGGATAGGAGAGAGTTTGAGAGCGAGAGTGAGGATGGGAGAGAGAATGTGAGAGTGAGAATGAGGATGGGAGAGAGTGTGTGAGAATGAAACTGCGGATGGGAGAGAGTGTGAGAGTGAGAGTGAGAGTGTGGATGGGAGAGAGAGTGTGAGACTGAGAGTTATGATAGGAGAGAGTGTCTGAGAATGAAACTGCGGATGGGAGAGAGTGTGAGAGTGAGAGTGAGTGAGGATGGGAGAGAGTGTGAGAGTGAGAATGAGGATGGGGAGAGAGTGTGAGAGTAAGAGTGAGAATGGGAGAGAGACTGTGAGAGTGACAGTGAGGATGGGAGAGAGAGAGAGTGAGAGTGAGGATGGGAGAGAGTGTGAGAGTTAGAGTGAGAATGGGAGAGAGAGTTTGAGAGTGAGAATGGGAGAGAGTGTGAGAGTGAGCTTGAGAGATAGGATGGGAGAGAGAGAGAGAGTGAGATTAAGGATGGGAGAGAGAGTGTGAGAGTGAGAGCGCAGATGGGAGAGAGAGTGAGAGTGAGAGTGAGAATGGGAGAGAGTGCGAGAGTGAGAGTGAGGATGGGTGAGAGAGTGTGAGAGAGTAAGTGCGAATGGAAGAGAGAGAGTGAGAGTGACAGCGAGGATGGGAGAGTGAGTGTGAGAGTGAGAGTGCGGATGAGAGAGAGTGTGAGAGCGAGAGTGAGGATGGGAGAGAGAGTGTGAGAGTGAGAATGAGGATGGGAGAGAGTGTGTGAGAATGAAACTGCGGATGGGAGAGAGTGTGAGAGTGAGAGTGAGAGTGTGCATGGGAGAGTGTGTGAGAGTGAGAGTGAGGATGGGAGAGAGAGTGTGAGACTGAGAGTGATGATGGGAGAGAGTATGAGAGTGACAGTAGGAGTAAGCGTGAGGATGGGAGAGAGAGAATGTGAGAGTGAGAGTGAGGATGGGAGAGAGAGTGTGAGAGTGAGAGTGAGGATGGGAGAGAGAGAGAGTGTGAGAGTGAGAGTGAGGATGGGAGAGAGTGTGAGAGTGAGCTTGAGAGTGAGGATGGGAGAGAGCGAGTGTGAGATTAAGGATGGGAGAGAGAGTGTGAGAGTGAGAGTGCAGATGGGAGAGAGAGTGAGTCTGAGAGTGAGAGTGAGAGTGATGATGGGAGAGAGTGTCTGAGAATGAAAATGCGGATGGGAGAGAGTGTGAGAGTGAGAGTGAGTGAGGATGGGAGAGAGTGTGAGACTGAGAGTGATGATGGGAGAGAGTATGAGAGTGACAGTAAGAGTAAGCATGAGGATGGGAGAGAGAGAATGTGAGAGTGAGAGTGAGGATGGGAGAGAGAGTGTGAGAGTGAGAGTGTGGATGGGAGAGAGAGTGTGAGAGCGACAGTGCGGATGGGAGAGAGAGTGAGTGTGAGAGTGAGAGTGAGAATGGGAGACTGTGTGAGAGTGAGAGTGCAGATGGGAGAGAGCGTGAGTTTGAGAGTGAATGTGAGAATGGGAGAGAGTGCGAGAGTGAGAGTGAGGATGGGTGAGAGAGTGTGAGAGAGAGAGTGCGAATGGAAGAAAGAGAGTGAGAGTGACAGCGAGGATGGGAGAGAGAGTGTGAGAGTGAGAGTGCGGTTGGGAGAGAAAGTGAGAGCGCGAGTGAGGATGGGAGAGAGAGTGTAAGAGTGAGGATGGGAGAGAGTGTGTGAGAATGAAACTGCGGATGGGAGAGAGTGTGAGAGTGAGAGTGAGAGTGAGGATGGGAGAGTGTGTGAGAGTGAGAGTGAGGATGGGAGAGAGAGTGTGAGAGTGAGAGTGAGAATGGGAGAGAGAGTGTGAGAGTGACAGCGAGGATGGGAGAGAGAGAGTGTGAGAGTGAGAGTGAGGGTGGGAGAGAGTGTGAGAGTTAGAGTGAGAATGGGAGAGAGAGTGTGAGAGTGAGAATGGGAGAGAGCGTGAGAGTGAGCGTGAGAGTGTTGGATGGGAGAGAGAGAGTGAGATTAAGGTTGGGAGAGAGAGTGTGTGAGTGAGAGCGCAGATGGGAGAGAAAGTGAGTGTGAGAGTGAGAGTGTGAATGGGAGAGAGTGCGAGAGTGTGAGTGAGGATGTGTGAGAGATTGTGACAGAGAGAGTGCAAATGGTAGAGAGAGTGTGAGAGTGACAGCGAGGATGGGAGAGAAAGTGTGAGTTTGAGAGTGCGGATGGGAGAAAGAGTGAGAGCGAGAGTGAGGATGGGAGAGAGTGTGTGAGAATGAAACAGCGGATGGGAGAGAGTGTGAGAGTGAGAGTGAGAGTGAGGATGGGAGAGTGTGTGAGAGTGAGAGTGAGGATGGGAGAGTGAGTGTGAGAGTGAGAGTGAGGATGGGAGAGACTGTGTGAGAATGAAACTGCGGATGGGAGAGAGTGTGAGAGTGAGAGTGAGTGAGGAAGGGAGAGAGTGTGAGAGTGAGAATGAGGATGGGGAGAGAGAGTGAGAGTGAGGATGGGAGAGAGCGTGAGAGTAAGGATGGGAGAGAGAGTGTGAGAGTGAGAGCGCGGATAGGAGAGAGAGTGAGTCTGAGAGTGAGAGTGAGAATGGGAGAGAGTGTGAGAGTGAGGACGAGGATGGGTGAGAGAGTGTGTGAGAGAAAGTGCGAATGGAAGAGAGAGTGTGAGAGTGACAGCGAGGATGGTTGAGTGAGTGTGTGAGTGAGAGTGCGGATGGGAGAGTGTGTGAGAGCGAGAGTGAGAGTGCGGATGGGAGAGTGTGTGAGAGCGAGAGTGAGGATGGGAGATATTGTGTGAGAATGAAACTGCGGATGGGAGAGAGTGTGCGAGTGAGAGGGAGAGTGAGGATGGGAGAGAGAGTTTGAGAGTAACAGAGTAACAGCGAGGATGGGAGAGAAAGTGTGAGTTTGAGAGTGCGGATGGGAGAAAGAGTGAGAGTGAGACTGAGAGTGAGGATGGGAGAGAGAGTGTGAGAGTGAGGATGGGAGAGAGAGTGTGAGAGTGAGATTGCGGATGGGAGAGAGAGTGAGTGTGAGATGAGAGTGAGAATGGGAGAGTGTGTGAAAGTGAGAGTGGAGATGGGAGAGAGTGTGAGAGTGAGCGTGAGAGTGAGGATGGGAGAGAGAGAGTGAGATTAAGGATGGGAGAGAGAGTGTGAGAGTGAGAGCGCAGATGGGAGAGAGAGTGAGTCTGAGAGTGAGATTGAGAATGGGAGAAAGTGCGAGAGTGAGAGTGAGGATGTGTGAAAGAGTGTGAGAGAGAGAGTGCGAATGGAAGAGAGAGTGTGAGAGTGACAGCGAGGATGGGAGAGTGAGTGTGAGAGTGAGCGTGCGAATTGGAGAGAGTGTGAGAGCGAGAGTGAGAGTGCGGATGGGAGCGAGTGTGAGAGTGAGAGCGAGGATGGGAGAGAGTGTGAGAGTGAGAGTGAGAAAGAGAGAGAGAGTGTGACAGTGAGAGTGAGAATGGGAGAGAGTGTGAGAGTTAGAGTGAGAATGGGAGAGAGAGTGTGAGAGTGAGAATGGGAGAGAGTGTGAGACTGAGAGTGCAGATGGGAGGGAGTATGAGAGTGACATTGAGAGTGAGAGTGCTGATGGTAGAGAGAGTGAGAGTGAGATTGAGAGTGAGGATGGGAGAGAGAGTGTGAGAGTGAGAGTGAGGATGGGAGAGAGTGTGTGAGAATGAAACTGCAGATGGGAGAGTGTGCGAGAGTGAGAGTGTGACTGAGGATGGGAGAGTGTGTGAGAGTGAGAGTGTGGATGGGAGGGAGAGTGTGAGAGTGAGAGTGAGGATGGGAGAGAGTGTGTGAGAATGAAACAACGGATGGGAGAGAGTGTGAGAGTGAGAGTGAGTGTGAGGATGGGAGAGAGTGTGTGAGAATGAAACTGCGGATGGGAGAGAGTGTGAGAGTGAGAGTGAGAGTGAGGATGGGAGAGAGTGTGAGAGTGAGAATGAGGATGGGGAGAGAGTGTGAGAGTGAGAGTGAGGATGGGAGAGAGTGTGTAAGAGTGACAGCGAGGATGGGAGAGAGAGTGTGAGAGTTAGAGTGCGGATGGGAGAGAGTGTGATAGCGAGAGTCAGATTGCGGATGGGAGAGTGTGTGAGAGTGAGTGTGAGGATGGGAGAGAGTGTGTGAGAATGAAACTTCGGATGGGAGAGAGTGTGAGAGTTAGAGTGAGAGTGAGGATGGGAGACAGTGTGAGAGTGAGAATGAGGATGGGGAGAGAGTGTGAGAGTGAGAGTGAGGATGGGAGAGAGAGTGTGAGAGTGACAGCGAGGATGGGAGAGAGAGAGTGAGAGTGAGAGTGCGGATGGGAGAGAGAGTGAGAGTGAGACTGAGACTGAGGATGGGAGAGAGAGTGTGAGAGTGAGAGTGAGGATGGGAGAGAGAGTGTGAGAGTGAGAGTCCGGATGGGAGAGAGAGTGAGTGTGACAGTGAGGATGGGAGAGAGAGTGTGAGAGTTCGAGTGAGTGTGAGAGTAAGGATGGGAGAGAGAGAATGTGAGAGTGAGAGTGAGGATGGGAGAGAGAGTGAGTGCGGATGGGAGAGAGAGTGAGAGTGGGAGTGAGAGTGAGGATGGGAGAGAGAGTGTGAGAGTGAGAATGAGGATGGGAGAGCGAGTGTGAGAGCGAGAGTGCAGATGGGAGAGAGAGTGAGTGTGAGAGTGAGAGTGAGAATGGGAGACTGTGTGAGAGTGAGAGTGCAGATGGCAGAGAGTGTGGGAGTGAGAGTGAGATTCAGGATGGGAGAGAGAGAGTGAGACTGAGAGTGAGGATGGGAGAGAGAGTGTGAGAGTGAGAGTGAGGATGGGAGAGAGAGTGTGAGAGTGAGATTGCGGATGGGAGAGAGAGTGAGTGTGAGATGAGAGTGAGAATGGGAGAGTGTGTGAAAGTGAGAGTGGAGATGGGAGAGAGTGTGAGAGTGAGCGTGAGAGTGAGGATGGGAGAGAGAGAGTGAGATTAAGGATGGGAGAGAGAGTGTGAGAGTGAGAGCGCAAATGGGAGAGAGAGTGAGTCTGAGAGTGAGATTGAGAATGGGAGAAAGTGCGAGAGTGAGAGTGAGGATGTGTGAAAGAGTGTGAGAGAGAGTGCGAATGGAAGAGAGAGTGTGAGAGTGACAGCGAGGATGGGAGAGTGAGTGTGAGAGTGAGCGTGCGAATTGGAGAGAGTGTGAGAGCGAGAGTGAGAGTGCGGATGGGAGCGAGTGTGAGAGTGAGAGCGAGGATGGGAGAGAGTGTGAGAGTGAGAGTGAGAAAGAGAGAGAGAGTGTGACAGTGAGAGTGAGAATGGGAGAGAGTGTGAGAGTTAGAGTGAGAATGGGAGAGAGAGTGTGAGAGTGAGAATGGGAGAGAGTGTGAGACTGAGAGTGCAGATGGGAGGGAGTATGAGAGTGACATTGAGAGTGAGAGTGCTGATGGTAGAGAGAGTGAGAGTGAGATTGAGAGTGAGGATGGGAGAGAGAGTGTGAGAGTGAGAGTGAGGATGGGAGAGAGTGTGTGAGAATGAAACTGCGGATGGGAGAGTGTGCGAGAGTGAGAGTGTGACTGAGGATGGGAGAGTGTGTGAGAGTGAGAGTGTGGATGGGAGGGAGAGTGTGAGAGTGAGAGTGAGGATGGGAGAGAGTGTGTGAGAATGAAACAACGGATGGGAGAGAGTGTGAGAGTGAGAGTGAGTGTGAGGATGGGAGAGAGTGTGTGAGAATGAAACTGCGGATGGGAGAGAGTGTGAGAGTGAGAGTGAGAGTGAGGATGGGAGAGAGTGTGAGAGTGAGAATGAGGATGGGGAGAGAGTGTGAGAGTGAGAGTGAGGATGGGAGAGAGTGTGTGAGAGTGACAGCGAGGATGGGAGAGAGAGTGTGAGAGTTAGAGTGCGGATGGGAGAGAGTGTGATAGCGAGAGTGAGATTGCGGATGGGAGAGTGTGTGAGAGTGAGTGTGAGGATGGGAGAGAGTGTGTGAGAATGAAACTGCGGATGGGAGAGAGTGTGAGAGTTAGAGTGAGAGTGAGGATGGGAGAGAGTGTGAGAGTGAGAATGAGGATGGGGAGAGAGTGTGAGAGTGAGAGTGAGGATAGGAGAGACAGTGTGAGAGTGACAGCGAGGATGGGAGAGAGAGTGTGTGAGTGACAGTGCGGATGGGAGAGAGAGTGAGAGTGAGACTGAGACTGAGGATGGGAGAGAGAGTGTGAGAGTGAGAGTGAGGATGGGAGAGAGAGTGTGAGAGTGAGAGTCCGGATGGGAGAGAGAGTGAGTGTGACAGTGAGGATGGGAGAGAGAGTGTGAGAGTTCGAGTGAGTGTGAGAGTAAGGATGGGAGAGAGAGAATGTGAGAGTGAGAGTGAGGATGGGAGAGAGAGTGAGTGCGGATGGGAGAGAGAGTGAGAGTGGGAGTGAGAGTGAGGATGGGAGAGAGAGTGTGAGAGTGAGAATGAGGATGGGAGAGCGAGTGTGAGAGCGAGAGTGCAGATGGGAGAGAGAGTGAGTGTGAGAGTGAGAGTGAGAATGGGAGACTGTGTGAGAGTGAGAGTGCAGATGGCAGAGAGTGTGGGAGTGAGAGTGAGATTCAGGATGGGAGAGAGAGAGTGAGAGTGAGAGTGTGGATGGGAGAGAGAGTGTGAGAGTGAGAGTGAGGATGGGAGAGAGAGTGTGAGATTGAGATTGCGGATGGGAGAGAGAGTGAGTGTGAGATGAGAGTGAGAATGGGAGAGTGTGTGAAAGTGAGAGTGGAGATGGGAGAGAGTGTGAGAGTGAGCGTGAGAGTGAGGATGGGAGAGAGAGAGTGAGATTAAGGATGGGAGAGAGAGTGTGAGAGTGAGAGCGCAGATGGGAGAGAGAGTGAGTCTGAGAGTGAGATTGAGAATGGGAGAAAGTGCGAGAGTGAGAGTGAGGATGTGTGAAAGAGTGTGAGAGAGTGAGTGCGAATGGAAGAGAGAGTGTGAGAGTGACAGCGAGGATGGGAGAGTGAGTGTGAGAGTGAGCGTGCGAATTGGAGAGAGTGTGAGAGCGAGAGTGAGAGTGCGGATGTGAGAGAGTGTGAGAGTGAGAGCGAGGATGGGAGAGAGTGTGAGAGTGAGAGTGAGAAAGAGAGAGAGAGTGTGACAGTGAGAGTGAGAATGGGAGAGAGTGTGAGACTGAGAGTGCAGATGGGAGGGAGTATGAGAGTGACATTGAGAGTGAGAGTGCTGATGGTAGAGAGAGTGAGAGTGAGATTGAGAGTGAGGATGGGAGAGAGAGTGTGAGAGTGAGAGTGAGGATGGGAGAGAGTGTGTGAGAATGAAACTGCGGATGGGAGAGTGTGCGAGAGTGAGAGTGTGACTGAGGATGGGAGAGTGTGTGAGAGTGAGAGTGTGGATGGGAGGGAGAGTGTGAGAGTGAGAGTGAGGATGGGAGAGAGTGTGTGAGAATGAAACAACGGATGGGAGAGAGTGTGAGAGTGAGAGTGAGTGTGAGGATGGGAGAGAGTGTGTGAGAATGAAACTGCGGATGGGAGAGAGTGTGAGAGTGAGAGTGAGAGTGAGGATGGGAGAGAGTGTGAGAGTGAGAATGAGGATGGGGAGAGAGTGTGAGAGTGAGAGTGAGGATGGGAGAGAGTGTGTGAGAGTGACAGCGAGGATGGGAGAGAGAGTGTGAGAGTTAGAGTGCGGATGGGAGAGAGTGTGATAGCGAGAGTGAGATTGCGGATGGGAGAGTGTGTGAGAGTGAGTGTGAGGATGGGAGAGAGTGTGTGAGAATGAAACTGCGGATGGGAGAGAGTGTGAGAGTTAGAGTGAGAGTGAGGATGGGAGAGAGTGTGAGAGTGAGAATGAGGATGGGGAGAGAGTGTGAGAGTGAGAGTGAGGATGGGAGAGAGAGTGTGAGAGTGACAGCGAGGATGGGAGAGAGAGTGTGAGAGTGAGAGTGCGGATGGGAGAGAGAGTGAGAGTGAGACTGAGACTGAGGATGGGAGAGAGAGTGTGAGAGTGAGAGTGAGGATGGGGGAGAGAGTGTGAGAGTGAGAGTCCGGATGGGAGAGAGAGTGAGTGTGACAGTGAGGATGGGAGAGAGAGTGTGAGAGTTCGAGTGAGTGTGAGAGTAAGGATGGGAGAGAGAGAATGTGAGAGTGAGAGTGAGGATGGGAGAGAGAGTGAGTGCGGATGGGAGAGAGAGTGAGAGTGGGAGTGAGAGTGAGGATGGGAGAGAGAGTGTGAGAGTGAGAATGAGGATGGGAGAGCGAGTGTGAGAGCGAGAGTGCAGATAGGAGAGAGAGTGAGTGTGAGAGTGTGAGTGAGAATGGGAGACTGTGTGAGAGTGAGAGTGCAGATGGCAGAGAGTGTGGGAGTGAGAGTGAGATTCAGGATGGGAGAGAGAGAGTGAGAGTGAGAGTGCGGATGGGAGAGAGAGTGTGAGAGTGAGAGTGAGGATGGGAGAGAGAGTGTGAGAGTGAGATTGCGGATGGGAGAGAGAGTGAGTGTGAGATGAGAGTGAGAATGGGAGAGTGTGTGAAAGTGAGAGTGGAGATGGGAGAGAGTGTGAGAGTGAGCGTGAGAGTGAGGATGGAAGAGAGAGAGTGAGATTAAGGATGGGAGAGAGAGTGTGAGAGTGAGAGCGCAGATGGGAGAGAGAGTGAGTCTGAGAGTGAGATTGAGAATGGGAGAAAGTGCGAGAGTGAGAGTGAGGATGTGTGAAAGAGTGTGAGAGAGTGAGTGCGAATGGAAGAGAGAGTGTGAGAGTGACAGCGAGGATGGGAGAGTGAGTGTGAGAGTGAGCGTGCGAATTGGAGAGAGTGTGAGAGCGAGAGTGAGAGTGCGGATGTGAGAGAGTGTGAGAGTGAGAGCGAGGATGGGAGAGAGTGTGAGAGTGAGAAAGAGAGAGAGAGTGTGACAGTGAGAGTGAGAATGGGAGAGAGTGTGAGACTGAGAGTGCAGATGGCAGGGAGTATGAGAGTGACATTGAGAGTGAGAGTGCTGATGGTAGAGAGAGTGAGAGTGAGATTGAGAGTGAGGATGGGAGAGAGAGTGTGAGAGTGAGAGTGAGGATGGGAGAGAGTGTGTGAGAATGAAACTGCGGATGGGAGAGTGTGCGAGAGTGAGAGTGTGACTGAGGATGGGAGAGTGTGTGAGAGTGAGAGTGTGGATGGGAGGGAGAGTGTGAGAGTGAGAGTGAGGATGGGAGAGAGTGTGTGAGAATGAAACAACGGATGGGAGAGAGTGTGAGAGTGAGAGTGAGTGTGAGGATGGGAGAGAGTGTGTGAGAATGAAACTGCGGATGGGAGAGAGTGTGAGAGTGAGAGTGAGAGTGAGGATGGGAGAGAGTGTGAGAGTGAGAATGAGGATGGGGAGAGAGTGTGAGAGTGAGAGTGAGGATGGGAGAGAGTGTGTGAGAGTGACAGCGAGGATGGGAGAGAGAGTGTGAGAGTTAGAGTGCGGATGGGAGAGAGTGTGATAGCGAGAGTGAGATTGCGGATGGGAGAGTGTGTGAGAGTGAGTGTGAGGATGGGAGAGAGTGTGTGAGAATGAAACTGCGGATGGGAGAGAGTGTGAGAGTTAGAGTGAGAGTGAGGATGGGAGAGAGTGTGAGAGTGAGAATGAGGATGGGGAGAGAGTGTGAGAGTGAGAGTGAGGATGGGAGAGAGAGTGTGAGAGTGACAGCGAGGATGGGAGAGAGAGTGTGAGAGTGAGAGTGCGGATGGGAGAGAGAGTGAGAGTGAGACTGAGACTGAGGATGGGAGAGAAGTGTGAGAGTGAGAGTGAGGATGGGGGAGAGAGTGTGAGAGTGAGAGTCCGGATGGGAGAGAGAGTGAGTGTGACAGTGAGGATGGGAGAGAGAGTGTGAGAGTTCGAGTGAGTGTGAGAGTAAGGATGGGAGAGAGAGAATGTGAGAGTGAGAGTGAGGATGGGAGAGAGAGTGAGTGCGGATGGGAGAGAGAGTGAGAGTGGGAGTGAGAGTGAGGATGGGAGAGAGAGTGTGAGAGTGAGAATGAGGATGGGAGAGCGAGTGTGAGAGCGAGAGTGCAGATAGGAGAGAGAGTGAGTGTGAGAGTGACAGCGAGGATGGGAGAGAGAGTGTGAGAGTGAGAGTGCGGATGGGAGAGAGAGTGAGAGTGAGACTGAGACTGAGGATGGGAGAGAAGTGTGAGAGTGAGAGTGAGGATGGGGGAGAGAGAGTGAGAGTGAGAGTGCGGATGGGAGAGAGAGTGAGTGTGACAGTGAGGATGGGAGAGAGTTTGTGAGAGTTCGAGTGAGAGTGAGAGTAAGGATGGGAGAGAGAGAATGTGAAAGTGAGAGTGAGGATGGGAGAGAGTGTGTGAGAATGAAACTGCGGATGGGAGAGAGTGTGAGAGTGAGAGTGAGAGTGTGGATGGGAGAGAGAGTGTGAGACTGAGAGTTATGATGGGAGAGAGTGTCTGAGAATGAAACTGCGGATGGGAGAGAGTGTGTGAGTGAGAGTGAGTGAGGATGGGAGAGAGTGTGAGAGTGAGAATGAGGATGGGGAGAGAGTGTGAGAGTGAGAGTGAGAATGGGAGAGAGAGTGTGAGAGTGACAGTGAGGATGGGAGAGAGAGAGTGTGTGAGAGTGAGAGTGAGGATGGGAGAGAGTGTGAGAGTTAGAGTGAGAATGGGAGAGAGTGTGAGAGTGAGCTTGAGAGTGAGGATGGGAGAGAGAGAGAGAGTGAGATGAAGGATGGGAGAGAGAGTGTGAGAGTGAGAGCGCAGATGGGAGAGAGAGTGAGAGTGAGAGTGAGAATGGGAGAGAGTGCGAGAGCGAGAGTGAGGATGGGTGAGAGAGTGTGAGAGAGAGAGTGCGAATGGAAGAGAGAGAGTGAGAGTGACAGCGAGGATGGGAGAGTGAGTGTGAGAGTGAGAGTGCGGATGAGAGAGAGTGTGATAGCGAGAGTGAGGATGGGAGAGAGAGTGTGAGAGTGAGAATGAGGATGGGAGAGAGTGTGTGAGAATGAAACTGCGGATGGGAGAGAGTGTGAGAGTGAGAGTGAGAGTGAGAGTAAGGATGGGAGAGAGAGAATGTGAAAGTGAGAGTGAGGATGGGAGAGAGTGTGTGAGAATGAAACTGCGGATGGGAGAGAGTGTGAGAGTGAGAGTGAGAGTGAGAGTGTGGATGGGAGAGAGAGTGTGAGACTGAGAGTTATGATGGGAGAGAGTGTCTGAGAATGAAACTGCGGATGGGAGAGAGTGTGTGAGTGAGAGTGAGGATGGGAGAGAGTGTGAGAGGTAGAGTGAGAATGGGAGCGAGAGTGTGAGAGTGAGAATGGGAGAGAGTGTGAGAGTGAGCTTGAGAGTGAGGATGGGAGAGAGAGAGAGAGTGAGATTAAGGATGGGAGAGAGAGTGTGAGAGTGAGAGCGCAGATGGGAGAGAGAGTGAGTCTGAGAGTGAGAGTGAGAGTGATGATGGGAGAGAGTGTCTGAGAATGAAACTGCTGATGGGAGAGAGTGTGAGAGTGAGAGTGAGTGAGGATGGGAGAGAGTGTGAGACTGAGAGTGATGATGGGAGAGAGTATGAGAGTGACAGTAAGAGTAAGCATGAGGATGGGAGAGAGAGAATGTGAGAGTGAGAGTGAGGATGGGAGAGAGAGTGTGAGAGTGAGAGTGCGGATGGGAGAGAGAGTGTGAGAGCGAGAGTGCGGATGGGAGAGAGAGTGAGTGTGAGAGTGAGAGTGAGAATGGGAGACTGTGTGAGAGTGAGAGTGCAGATGGGAGAGAGCGTGAGTTTAGGAGTGAAAGTGAGAATGGGAGAGAGTGCGAGAGTGAGAGTGAGGATGGGTGAGAGAGTGTGAGAGAGAGAGTGCGAATGGAAGAGAGAGAGTGAGAGTGACAGCGAGGATGGGAGAGTGAGTGTGAGAGTGAGAGTGCGGATGGGAGAGAAAGTGAGAGCGCGAGTGAGGATGGGAGAGAGAGTGTAAGAGTGAGGATGGGAGAGGGTGTGTGAGAATGAAACTGCGGATGGGTGTGAGTGTGAGAGTGAGAGTGAGAGTGAGGATGGGAGTGTGTGTGAGAGTGAGAGTAAGGATGGGAGAGAGAGTGTGAGAGTGAGAGTGAGAATGGGAGAGAGAGTGTGAGAGTGACAGCGAGGATGGGAGAGAGAGAGTGTGAGAGTGAGAGTGAGGGTGGGAGAGAGTGTGAGAGTTAGAGTGAGAATGGGAGAGAGAAGTGTGAGAGTGAGAATGGGAGAGAGTGTGATAGTGAGCGTGAGAGTGTTGGATGGGAGAGAGAGAGTGAGATTAAGGATGGGTGAGAGAGTGTGTGAGTGAGAGCGCAGATGGGAGAGAAAGTGAGTGTGAGAGTGAGAGTGAGAATGGGAGAGAGTGCGAGAGTAAGAGTGAGGATGGGTGAGAGATTGTGATAGAGAGAGTGCAAATGGTAGAGAGAGTGTGAAAGTGACAGAGAGGATGGGAGAGTGAGTGTGAGAGTGAGCGTGCGGATGGGAGAGAGTGTGAGAGCGAGAGTGAGGATGGGAGAGAGTGTGTGAGAATGAAACAGCGGATGGGAGAGAGTGTGAGAGTGAGAGTGAGAGTGAGGATGGGAGAGTGTGTGAGAGTGAGAGTGAGGATGGGAGAGAGTGTGAGAGTGAGAGTGAGGATGGGAGAGACTGTGTGAGAATGAAACTGCGGATGGGAGAGAGTGTGAGAGTGAGAGTGAGTGAGGAAGGGAGAGTGTGAGAGTGAGAATGAGGATGGGGGAGAGAGTGCGAGAGTGAGAGTGAGGATGGGAGAGAGTGTGAGAGTAAGGATGGGAGTATTAGTGTGAGAGTGAGAGCGCGGATAGGAGAGAGAGTGAGTCTGAGAGTGAGAGTGAGAATGGGAGAGAGTGTGAGAGTGAGGACGAGGATGGGTGAGAGAGTGTGTGGGTGAGAGTGCGGATGGGAGAGTGTGTGAGAGCGAGAGTGAGAGTGCGGATGGGAGAGTGTGTGAGAGCAAGAGTGAGGATGGGAGATAGTGTGTGAGAATGAAACTGCGGATGGGAGAGAGTGTGAGAGTGAGAGGGAGAGTGAGGAGGGGAGAGAGAGTTTGAGAGTAACAGCGAGGATGGGAGAGAAAGTGTGAGTTTGAGAGTGCGGATGGGAGAGAGAGTGAGAGTGAGACTGAGAGTGAGGATGGGAGAGAGAGTGTGAGAGTGAGAGTGTGGATGGGAGAGAGAGTGTGAGAGTGAGATTGCGGATGGGAGAGAGAGTGAGTGTGAGATGAGAGTGAGAATGGGAGAGTGTGTGAAAGTGAGAGTGGAGATGGGAGAGAGTGTGAGAGTGAGCGTGAGAGTGAGGATGGGAGAGAGAGAGTGAGAATAAGGATGGGAGAGAGAGAGTGAGAGTGAGAGCGCAGATGGGAGAGAGAGTGAGTCTGAGAGTGAGAGTGAGAATGGGAGAAAGTGCGAGACTGAGAGTGACGATGTGTGAAAGAGTGTGAGAGTGAGAGTGCGAATGGAAGAGTGAGTGTGAGAGTGACAGCGAGGATGGGAGAGTGAGTGTGAGAGTGAGCGTGCGAATTGGAGAGAGTGTGAGAGCGAGAGTGAGAGTGCGGATGGGAGCGAGTGTGAGAGTGAGAGCGAGGATGGGAGAGAGTGTGAGAGTGAGAGTGAGAAAGAGAGAGAGAGTGTGACAGTGAGAGTGAGAATGGGAGAGAGTGTGAGAGTTAGAGTGAGAATGGGAGAGAGAGTGTGAGAGTGAGAATGGGAGAGAGTGTGAGACTGAGAGTGCAGATGGGAGGGAGTATGAGAGTGACATTGAGAGTGAGAGTGCTGATGGGAGAGAGAGTGAGAGTGAGACTGAGAGTGAGGATGGGAGAGAGAGTGTGAGAGTGAGAGTGAGGATGGGAGAGAGTGTGTGAGAATGAAACTGCGGATGGGAGAGTGTGTGAGAGTGAGAGTGTGACTGAGGATGGGAGAGTGTGTGAGAGTGAGAGTGAGGGTGGGAGAGAGAGTGTGAGAGTGAGAGTGAGGATGGGAGAGAGTGTGTGAGAATGAAACAACGGATGGGAGAGAGTGTGAGAGTGAGAGTGAGAGCGCGGATGGGAGAGAGTGTGATAGCGAGAGTGAGATCGCGGATGGGAGAGTGTGTGAGAGTGAGTGTGAGGATGGGAGAGAATGTGTGAGAATGAAACTGCGGATGGGAGAGAGTGTGAGAGTGAGAGTGAGAGTGAGGATGGGAGAGAGTGTGAGAGAATGAAACAGCGGATGGGAGAGAGTGTGAGAGTGAGAGTGAGAGTGAGGATGGGAGAGTGTGTGAGAGTGAGAGTGAGGATGGGGGAGAGAGTGTGAGAGTGAGAGTGAGGATGGGAGAGAGTGTGTGAGAATGAAACTGCGGATGGGAGAGAGTGTGAGAGTGAGAGTGAGTGAGGAAGGGAGAGTGTGAGAGTGAGAATGAGGATGGGGGAGAGAGTGCGAGAGTGAGAGTGAGGATGGGAGAGAGTGTGAGAGTAAGGATGGGAGTATTAGTGTGAGAGTGAGAGCGCGGATAGGAGAGAGAGTGAGTCTGAGAGTGAGAGTGAGAATGGGAGAGAGTGTGAGAGTGAGGACGAGGATGGGTGAGAGAGTGTGTGGGTGAGAGTGCGGATGGGAGAGTGTGTGAGAGCGAGAGTGAGAGTGCGGATGGGAGAGTGTGTGAGAGCAAGAGTGAGGATGGGAGATAGTGTGTGAGAATGAAACTGCGGATGGGAGAGAGTGTGAGAGTGAGAGGGAGAGTGAGGAGGGGAGAGAGAGTTTGAGAGTAACAGCGAGGATGGGAGAGAAAGTGTGAGTTTGAGAGTGCGGATGGGAGAGAGAGTGAGAGTGAGACTGAGAGTGAGGATGGGAGAGAGAGTGTGAGAGTGAGAGTGTGGATGGGAGAGAGAGTGTGAGAGTGAGATTGCGGATGGGAGAGAGAGTGAGTGTGAGATGAGAGTGAGAATGGGAGAGTGTGTGAAAGTGAGAGTGGAGATGGGAGAGAGTGTGAGAGTGAGCGTGAGAGTGAGGATGGGAGAGAGAGAGTGAGAATAAGGATGGGAGAGAGAGAGTGAGAGTGAGAGCGCAGATGGGAGAGAGAGTGAGTCTGAGAGTGAGAGTGAGAATGGGAGAAAGTGCGAGACTGAGAGTGACGATGTGTGAAAGAGTGTGAGAGTGAGAGTGCGAATGGAAGAGTGAGTGTGAGAGTGACAGCGAGGATGGGAGAGTGAGTGTGAGAGTGAGCGTGCGAATTGGAGAGAGTGTGAGAGCGAGAGTGAGAGTGCGGATGGGAGCGAGTGTGAGAGTGAGAGCGAGGATGGGAGAGAGTGTGAGAGTGAGAGTGAGAAAGAGAGAGAGAGTGTGACAGTGAGAGTGAGAATGGGAGAGAGTGTGAGAGTTAGAGTGAGAATGGGAGAGAGAGTGTGAGAGTGAGAATGGGAGAGAGTGTGAGACTGAGAGTGCAGATGGGAGGGAGTATGAGAGTGACATTGAGAGTGAGAGTGCTGATGGGAGAGAGAGTGAGAGTGAGACTGAGAGTGAGGATGGGAGAGAGAGTGTGGGAGTGAGAGTGAGGATGGGAGAGAGTGTGTGAGAATGAAACTGCGGATGGGAGAGTGTGTGAGAGTGAGAGTGTGACTGAGGATGGGAGAGTGTGTGAGAGTGAGAGTGAGGGTGGGAGAGAGAGTGTGAGAGTGAGAGTGAGGATGGGAGAGAGTGTGTGAGAATGATACAACGGATGGGAGAGAGTGTGAGAGTGAGAGTGAGAGCGCGGATGGGAGAGAGTGTGATAGCGAGAGTGAGATCGCGGATGGGAGAGTGTGTGAGAGTGAGTGTGAGGATGGGAGAGAATGTGTGAGAATGAAACTGCGGATGGGAGAGAGTGTGAGAGTGAGAGTGAGAGTGAGGATGGGAGAGAGTGTGAGAGTGAGAATGAGGATGGGGAGAGAGTGTGAGAGTGAGAGTGAGGATGGGAGAGAGAGTGTGAGAGTGACAGCGAGGATGGGAGAGAGAGTGTGAGAGTTAGAGTGCGGATGTGAGAGAGTGTGATAGCGAGAGTGAGATTGCGGATGGGAGAGTGTGTGAGAGTGAGTGTGAGGATGGGAGAGAGTGTGTGAGAATGAAACTGCGGATGGGAGAGAGTGTGAGAGTGAGAGTGAGAGTGAGGATGGGAGAGAGTGTGAGAGTGAGAATGAGGATGGGGAGAGAGTGTGAGAGTGAGAGTGAGGATGGGAGAGAGAGTGAGAGTGGGAGTGAGAGTGAGGATGGGAGAGAGAGTGTGAGAGTGAGACTGAGACTGAGGATGGGAGAGAGAGTGTGAGAGTGAGAGTGAGGATGGGAGAGAGAGTGTGAGAGTGAGAGTGCGGATGGGAGAGAGAGTGAGTGTGACAGTGAGGATGGGAGAGAGAGTGTGAGAGTTCGAGTGAGAGTGAGAGTAAGGATGGGAGAGAGAGAATGTGAGAGTGAGAGTGAGGATGGGAGAGAGAGTGTGAGAGTGAGAGTGCGGATGGGAGAGAGAGTGAAAGTGGGAGTGAGAGTGAGGATGGGAGAGAGAGTGTGAGAGTGAGAGTGAGGATGGGAGAGCGAGTGTGAGAGCGAGAGTGCAGATGGGAGAGAGAGTGAGTGTGAGAGTGAGAGTGAGAATGGGAGACTGTGTGAGAGTGAGAGTGCAGATGGCAGAGAGTGTGAGAGTGAGAGTGAGATCGCGGATGGGAGAGTGTGTGAGAGTGAGTGTGAGGATGGGAGAGAATGTGTGAGAATGAAACTGCGGATGGGAGAGAGTGTGAGAGTGAGAGTGAGAACGCGGATGGGAGAGAGTGTGATAGCGAGAGTGAGATCGTGGATGGGAGAGTGTGTGAGAGTGAGTGTGAGGATGGGAGAGAATGTGTGAGAATGAAACTGCGGATGGGAGAGAGTGTGAGAGTGAGAGTGAGAGTGAGGATGGGAGAGAGTGTGAGAGTGAGAATGAGGATGGGGAGAGAGTGTGAGAGTGAGAGTGAGGATGGGAGAGAGAGTGTGAGAGTGACAGCGAGGATGGGAGAGAGAGTGTGAGAGTTAGAGTGCGGATGTGAGAGAGTGTGATAGCGAGAATGAGATTGCGGATGGGAGAGTGTGTGAGAGTGAGTGTGAGGATGGGAGAGAGTGTGTGAGAATGAAACTGCGGATGGGAGAGAGTGTGAGAGTGAGAGTGAGAGTGAGGATGGGAGAGAGTGTGAGAGTGAGAATGAGGATGGGGAGAGAGTGTGAGAGTGAGAGTGAGGATGGGAGAGAGAGTGAGAGTGGGAGTGAGAGTGAGGATGGGAGAGAGAGTGTGAGAGTGAGACTGAGACTGAGGATGGGAGAGAGA
The DNA here is from genome assembly GCF_037043375.1 of Chiloscyllium plagiosum. Taxonomy (NCBI): domain Eukaryota; kingdom Metazoa; phylum Chordata; class Chondrichthyes; order Orectolobiformes; family Hemiscylliidae; genus Chiloscyllium; species Chiloscyllium plagiosum. Next base: position 312,716 of record NW_028270247.1, on the reverse strand, counting down.
GTGTGAGAGTGAGAGTGAGGATGGGAGAGAGAGTGTGAGAGTGAGAGTGCGGATGGGAGAGAGAGTGAGTGTGACAGTGAGGATGGGAGAGAGAGTGTGAGAGTTCGAGTGAGAGTGAGAGTAAGGATGGGAGAGAGAGAATGTGAGAGTGAGAGTGAGGATGGGAGAGAGAGTGTGAGAGTGAGAGTGCGGATGGGAGAGAGAGTGAAAGTGGGAGTGAGAGTGAGGATGGGAGAGAGAGTGTGAGAGTGAGAGTGAGGATGGGAGAGCGAGTGTGAGAGCGAGAGTGCAGATGGGAGAGAGAGTGAGTGTGAGAGTGAGAGTGAGAATGGGAGACTGTGTGAGAGTGAGAGTGCAGATGGCAGAGAGTGTGAGAGTGAGAGTGAGATTCAGGATGGGAGAGAGAGAGTGAGAGTGAGAGTGCGGATGGGAGAGAGAGTGTGAGTGTGAGAGTGAGGATGGGAGAGAGAGTGTGAGAGTGAGATTGCGGATGGGAGAGAGAGTGAGTGTGAGATGAGAGTGAGAATGGGAGAGTGTGTGAAAGTGAGAGTGGAGATGGGAGAGAGTGTGAGAGTGAGCGTGAGAGTGAGGATGGGAGAGAGAGAGTGAGATTAAGGATGGGAGAGAGAGTGTGAGAGTGAGAGCGCAGATGGGAGAGAGAGTGAGTCTGAGAGTGAGATTGAGAATGGGAGAAAGTGCGAGAGTGAGAGTGAGGATGTGTGAAAGAGTGTGAGAGAGAGAGTGCGAATGGAAGAGAGAGTGTGAGAGTGACAGCGAGGATGGGAGAGTGAGTGTGAGAGTGAGCGTGCGAATTGGAGAGAGTGTGAGAGCGAGAGTGAGAGTGCGGATGGGAGAGAGTGTGAGAGTGAGAGCGAGGATGGGAGAGAGTGTGAGAGTGAGAGTGAGAAAGAGAGAGAGAGTGTGACAGTGAGAGTGAGAATGGGAGACAGTGTGAGAGTTAGAGTGAGAATGGGAGAGAGAGTGTGAGAGTGAGAATGGGAGAGAGTGTGAGACTGAGAGTGCAGATGGGAGGGAGTATGAGAGTGACATTGAGAGTGAGAGTGCTGATGGAAGAGAGAGTGAGAGTGAGATTGAGAGTGAGGATGGGAGAGAGAGTGTGAGAGTGAGAGTGAGGATGGGAGAGAGTGTGTGAGAATGAAACTGCGGATGGGAGAGTGTGCGAGAGTGAGAGTGTGACTGAGGATGGGAGAGTGTGTGAGAGTGAGAGTGTGGATGGGAGGGAGAGTGTGAGAGTGAGAGTGAGGATGGGAGAGAGTGTGTGAGAATGAAACAACGGATGGGAGAGAGTGTGAGAGTGAGAGTGAGTGTGAGGATGGGAGAGAGTGTGTGAGAATGAAACTGCGGATGGGAGAGAGTGTGAGAGTGAGAGTGAGAGTGAGGATGGGAGAGAGTGTGAGAGTGAGAATGAGGATGGGGAGAGAGTGTGAGAGTGAGAGTGAGGATGGGAGAGAGTGTGTGAGGGTGACAGCGAGGATGGGAGAGAGAGTGTGAGAGTTAGAGTGCGGATGGGAGAGAGTGTGATAGCGAGAGTGAGATTGCGGATGGGAGAGTGTGTGAGTGTGAGTGTGAGGTTGGGAGAGAGTGTGTGAGAATGAAACTGCGGATGGGAGAGAGTGTGAGAGTGATAGTGAGAGTGAGGATGGGAGAGAGTGTGAGAGTGAGAATGAGGATGGGGAGAGAGTGTGAGAGTGAGAGTGAGGATGGGAGAGAGAGTGTGAGAGTGACAGCGAGGATGGGAGAGAGAGTGTGAGAGTGAGAGTGCGGATGGGAGAGAGAGTGAGAGTGAGACTGAGAGTGAGGATGGGAGAGAGAGTGTGAGAGTGAGAGTGAGGATGGGAGAGAGTGTGAAAGTGAGAGTGCGGATGGGAGAGAGAGTGAGTGTGACAGTGAGGATGGGAGAGAGAGTGTGAGAGCGAGAGTGCAGATGGGAGAGAGAGTGAGTGTGAGAGTGAGAATGGGAGACTGTGTGAGAGTGAGAGTGCAGATGGCAGAGAGTGTGGGAGTGAGAGTGAGATTCAGGATGGGAGAGAGAGAGTGAGAGTGAGAGTGCGGATGGGAGAGAGAGTGTGAGTGTGAGAGTGAGGATGGGAGAGAGAGTGTGAGTGTGAGAGTGAGGATGGGAGAGAGAGTGTGAGAGTGAGATTGCGGATGGGAGAGAGAGTGAGTGTGAGATGAGAGTGAGAATGGGAGAGTGTGTGAAAGTGAGAGTGGAGATGGAAGAGAGTGTGAGAGTGAGCGTGAGAGTGAGGATGGGAGAGAGAGAGTGAGATTAAGGATGGGAGAGAGAGTGTGAGAGTGAGAGCGCAGATGGGAGGGAGAGTGAGTCTGAGAGTGAGATTGAGAATGGGAGAAAGTGCGAGAGTGAGAGTGAGGATGTGTGAAAGAGTGTGAGAGAGAGAGTGCGAATGGAAGAGAGAGTGTGAGAGTGACAGCGCGGATGGGAGAGTGAGTGTGAGAGTGAGCGTGCGAATTGGAGAGAGTGTGAGAGCGAGAGTGAGAGTGCGGATGGGAGAGAGTGTGAGAGTGAGAGCGAGGATGGGAGAGAGTGTGAGAGTGAGAGTGAGAAAGAGAGAGAGAGTGTGACAGTGAGAGTGAGAATGGGAGACAGTGTGAGAGTTAGAGTGAGAATGGGAGAGAGAGTGTGAGAGTGAGAATGGGAGAGAGTGTGAGACTGAGAGTGCAGATGGGAGGGAGTATGAGAGTGACATTGAGAGTGAGAGTGCTGATGGAAGAGAGAGTGAGAGTGAGATTGAGAGTGAGGATGGGAGAGAGAGTGTGAGAGTGAGAGTGAGGATGGGAGAGAGTGTGTGAGAATGAAACTGCGGATGGGAGAGTGTGCGAGAGTGAGAGTGTGACTGAGGATGGGAGAGTGTGTGAGAGTGAGAGTGTGGATGGGAGGGAGAGTGTGAGAGTGAGAATGAGGATGGGAGAGAGTGTGTGAGAATGAAACAACGGATGGGAGAGAGTGTGAGAGTGAGAGTGAGTGTGAGGATGGGAGAGAGTGTGTGAGAATGAAACTGCGGATGGGAGAGAGTGTGAGAGTGAGAGTGAGAGTGAGGATGGGAGAGAGTGTGAGAGTGAGAATGAGGATGGAGAGAGAGTGTGAGAGTGAGAGTGAGGATGGGAGAGAGTGTGTGAGAGTGACAGCGACGATGGGAGAGAGAGTGTGAGAGTTAGAGTGCGAATGGGAGAGAGTGTGATAGCGAGAGTGAGATTGCGGATGGGAGAGTGTGTGAGAGTGAAACTGCGGATGGGAGAGAGTGTGAGAGTTAGAGTGAGAGTGAGGATGGGAGAGAGTGTGAGAGTGAGAATGAGGATGGGGAGAGAGTGTGAGAGTGAGAGTGAGGATGGGAGAGAGAGTGTGAGAGTGACAGCGAGGATGGGAGAGAGAGTGTGAGAGTGAGAGTGCGGATGGGAGAGAGAGTGAGAGTGAGACTGAGACTGAGGATGGGAGAGAGAGTGTGAGAGTGAGAGTGAGGATGGGAGAGAGAGTGTGAGAGTGAGAGTCCGGATGGGAGAGAGAGTGAGTGTGACAGTGAGGATGGGAGAGAGAGTGTGAGAGTTCGAGTGAGTGTGAGAGTAAGGATGGGAGAGAGAGAATGTGAGAGTGAGAGTGAGGATGGGAGAGAGAGTGAGTGCGGATGGGAGAGAGAGTGAGAGTGGGAGTGAGAGTGAGGATGGGAGAGAGAGTGTGAGAGTGAGAATGAGGATGGGAGAGCGAGTGTGAGAGCGAGAGTGCAGATGGGAGAGAGAGTGAGTGTGAGAGTGAGAGTGAGAATGGGAGACTGTGTGATAGTGAGAGTGCAGATGGCAGAGAGTGTGGGAGTGAGAGTGAGATTCAGGATGGGAGAGAGAGAGTGAGAGTGAGAGTGCGGATGGGAGAGAGAGTGTGAGTGTGACAGTGAGGATGGGAGAGAGAGTGTGAGAGTTCGAGTGAGAGTGAGAGTAAGGATGGGAGAGAGAGAATGTGAAAGTGAGAGTGAGGATGGGAGAGAGTGTGTGAGAATGAAACTGCGGATGGGAGAGAGTGTGAGAGTGAGAGTGAGAGTGAGAGTGTGGATGGGAGAGAGAGTGTGAGACTGAGAGTTATGATGGGAGAGAGTGTCTGAGAATGAAACTGCGGATGGGAGAGAGTGTGTGAGTGAGAGTGAGTGAGGATGGGAGAGAGTGTGAGAGTGAGAATGAGGATGGGTGAGAGAGTGTGAGAGTGAGAGTGAGAATGGGAGAGAGAGTGTGAGAGTGACAGTGAGGATGGGAGAGAGAGAGTGTGTGAGAGTGAGAGTGAGGATGGGAGAGAGTGAGAGTTAGAGTGAAAATGGGAGAGAGTGTGAGAGTGAGCTTGAGAGTGAGGATGGGAGAGAGAGAGTGAGATGAAGGATGGGAGAGAGAGTGTGAGAGTGAGAGCGCAGATGGGAGAGAGAGTGAGAGTGAGAGTGAGAATGGGAGAGAGTGCGAGAGTGAGAGTGAGGATGGGAGGGAGAGTGTGAGAGAGAGAGAGTGCGAATGGAAGAGAGAGAGTGAGAGTGACAGCGAGGATGGGAGAGTGAGTGTGAGAGTGAGAATGAGGATGGGAGAGAGTGTGTGAGAATGAAACTGCGGATGGGAGAGAGTGTGAGAGTGAGAGTGAGAGTAAGGATGGGAGAGAGAGAATGTGAAAGTGAGAGTGAGGATGGGAGAGAGTGTGTGAGAATGAAACTGCGGATGGGAGAGAGTGTGAGAGTGAGAGTGAGAGTGAGAGTGTGGATGGGAGAGAGAGTGTGAGACTGAGAGTTATGATGGGAGAGAGTGTCTGAGAATGAAACTGCGGATGGGAGAGAGTGTGTGAGTGAGAGTGAGGATGGGAGAGAGTGTGAGAGGTAGAGTGAGAATGGGAGCGAGAGTGTGAGAGTGAGAATGGGAGAGAGTGTGAGAGTGAGCTTGAGAGTGAGGATGGGAGAGAGAGAGAGAGTGAGATTAAGGATGGGAGAGAGAGTGTGAGAGTGAGAGCGCAGATGGGAGAGAGAGTGAGTCTGAGAGTGAGAGTGAGAGTGATGATGGGAGAGAGTGTCTGAGAATGAAACTGCTGATGGGAGAGAGTGTGAGAGTGAGAGTGAGTGAGGATGGGAGAGAGTGTGAGACTGAGAGTGATGATGGGAGAGAGTATGAGAGTAACAGTAAGAGTAAGCATGAGGATGGGAGAGAGAGAATGTGAGAGTGAGAGTGAGGATGGGAGAGAGAGTGTGAGAGTGAGAGTGCGGATGGGAGAGAGAGTGTGAGAGCGAGAGTGCGGATGGGAGAGAGAGTGAGTGTGAGAGTGAGAGTGAGAATGGGAGACTGTGTGAGAGTGAGAGTGCAGATGGGAGAGAGCGTGAGTTTGAGAGTGAAAGTGAGAATGGGAGAGAGTGCGAGAGTGAGAGTGAGGATGGGTGAGAGAGTGTGAGAGAGAGAGTGCGAATGGAAGAGAGAGTGAGAGTGACAGCGAGGATGGGAGAGTGAGTGTGAGAGTAAGAGTGCGGATGGGAGAGAAAGTGAGAGCGCGAGTGAGGATGGGAGAGAGAGTGTAAGAGTGAGGATGGGAGAGAGTGTGTGAGAATGAAACTGCGGATGGGAGAGAGTGTGAGAGTGAGAGTGAGGATGGGAGAGAGAGTGTGAGAGTGAGAGTGAGAATGGGAGAGAGAGTGTGAGAGTGACAGCGAGGATGGGAGAGAGAGAGTGTGAGAGTGAGAGTGAGGGTGGGAGAGAGTGTGAGAGTTAGAGTGAGAATGGGAGAGAGAAGTGTGAGAGTGAGAATGGGAGAGAGTGTGAGAGTGAGCGTGAGAGTGTTGGATGGGAGAGAGAGAGTGAGATTAAGGATGGGAGAGAGAGTGTGTGAGTGAGAGCGCAGATGGGAGAGAAAGTGAGTGTGAGAGTGAGAGTGAGAATGGGAGAGAGTGCGAGAGTGAGAGTGTGGATGGGTGAGAGATTGTGACAGAGAGAGTGCAAATGGTAGAGAGAGTGTGAGAGTGACAGCGAGGATGGGAGAGTGAGTGTGAGAGTGAGCGTGCGGATGGGAGAGAGTGTGAGAGCGAGAGTGAGGATGGGAGAGAGTGTGTGAGAATGAAACAGCGGATGGGAGAGAGTGTGAGAGTGAGAGTGAGAGTGAGGATGGGAGAGTGTGTGAGAGTGAGAGTGAGGATGGGAGAGAGAGTAAGAGAGTGAGAGTGAGGATGGGAGAGAGTGTGTGAGAATGAAACTGCGGATGGGAGAGAGTGTGAGAGTGAGAGTGAGTGAGGAAGGGAGAGAGTGTGAGAGTGAGAATGAGGATGGGGGAGAGAGTGTGAGAGTGAGAGTGAGGATGGTATAGAGTGTGAGAGTAAGGATGGGAGTATGAGTGTGAGAGTGAGAGCGCGGATAGGAGAGAGAGTGAGTCTGAGAGTGAGAGTGAGAATGGGAGAGAGTGTGAGAGTGAGGACGAGGATGGGTGAGAGAGTGTGTGGGTGAGAGTGCGGATGGGAGAGTGTGTGAGAGCGAGAGTGACAGTGCGGATGGGAGAGTTTGTGAGAGCGAGAGTGAGGATGGGAGATAGTGTGTGAGAATGAAACTGCGGATGGGAGAGAGTGTGAGAGTAACAGCGAGGATGGGAGAGAAAGTGTGAGTTTGAGAGTGCGGATGGGAGAGAGAGTGAGAGTGAGACTGAGAGTGAGGATGGGAGAGAGAGTGTGAGAGTGAGAGTGTGGATGGGAGAGAGAGTGTGAGAGTGAGATTGCGGATGGGAGAGAGAGTGAGTGTGAGATGAGAGTGAGAATGGGAGAGTGTGTGAAAGTGAGAGTGGAGATGGGAGAGAGTGTGAGAGTGAGCGTGAGAGTGAGGATGGGAGAGAGAGAGTGAGAATAAGGATGGGAGAGAGAGAGTGAGAGTGAGAGCGCAGATTGGAGAGAGAGTGAGTCTGAGAGTGAGAGTGAGAATGGGAGAAAGTGCGAGAGTGAGAGTGACGATGTGTGAAAGAGTGTGAGAGTGAGAGTGCGAATGGAAGAGAGAGTGTGAGAGTGACAGCGAGGATGGGAGAGTGAGTGTGAGAGTGAGCGTGCGAATTGGAGAGAGTGTGAGAGCGAGAGTGAGAGTGCGGATGGGAGAGAGTGTGAGAGTGAGAGCGAGGATGGGAGAGAGTGTGAGAGTGAGAGTGAGAAAGAGAGAGAGAGTGTGACAGTGAGAGTGAGAATGGGAGAGAGTGTGAGAGTTAGAGTGAGAATGGGAGAGAGAGTGTGAGAGTGAGAATGGGAGAGAGTGTGAGACTGAGAGTGCAGATGGGAGGGAGTATGAGAGTGACATTGAGAGTGAGAGTGCTGATGGGAGAGAGAGTGAGAGTGAGACTGAGAGTGAGGATGGGAGAGAGAGTGTGAGAGTGAGAGTGAGGATGGGAGAGAGTGTGTGAGAATGAAACAACGGATGGGAGAGAGTGTGAGAGTGAGAGTGAGAGCGCGGATGGGAGAGAGTGTGATAGCGAGAGTGAGATCGCGGATGGGAGAGTGTGTGAGAGTGAGTGTGAGGATGGGAGAGAATGTGTGAGAATGAAACTGCGGATGGGAGAGAGTGTGAGAGTGAGAGTGAGAGTGAGGATGGGAGAGAGTGTGAGAGTGAGAATGAGGATGGGGAGAGAGTGTGAGAGTGAGAGTGAGGATGGGAGAGAGAGTGTGAGAGTGACAGCGAGGATGGGAGAGAGAGTGTGAGAGTTAGAGTGCGGATGTGAGAGAGTGTGATAGCGAGAGTGAGATTGCGGATGGGAGAGTGTGTGAGAGTGAGTGTGAGGATGGGAGAGAGTGTGTGAGAATGAAACTGCGGATGGGAGAGAGTGTGAGAGTGAGAGTGAGAGTGAGGATGGGAGAGAGTGTGAGAGTGAGAATGAGGATGGGGAGAGAGTGTGAGAGTGAGAGTGAGGATGGGAGAGAGAGTGAGAGTGGGAGTGAGAGTGAGGATGGGAGAGAGAGTGTGAGAGTGAGACTGAGACTGAGGATGGGAGAGAGAGTGTGAGAGTGAGAGTGAGGATGGGAGAGAGAGTGTGAGAGTGAGAGTGCGGATGGGAGAGAGAGTGAGTGTGACAGTGAGGATGGGAGAGAGAGTGTGAGAGTTCGAGTGAGAGTGAGGATGGGAGAGAGAGTGTGAGAGTGAGAGTGCGGATGGGAGAGAGAGTGAAAGTGGGAGTGAGAGTGAGGATGGGAGAGAGAGTGTGAGAGTGAGAGTGAGGATGGGAGAGCGAGTGTGAGAGCGAGAGTGCAGATGGGAGAGAGAGTGAGTGTGAGAGTGAGAGTGAGAATGGGAGACTGTGTGAGAGTGAGAGTGCAGATGGCAGAGAGTGTGAGAGTGAGAGTGTGATTCAGTATGGGAGAGAGAGTGAGAGTGAGAGTGCGAATGGGAGAGAGAGTGGGAGTGGGAGTGAGAGTGAAGATTGGAGAGCGAGTGTGAGAGCGAGAGTGCGGATGGGAGAGAGAGTGAGTGTGAGAGTGAGAGTGAGAATGGCAGACTGTGTGAGAGTGAAAATGCAGATGACAGAGAGTGTGAGAGTGAGAGTGAGAATGGTAGACTGTGTGAGAGTGAGAGTGCAGATGGCAGAGAGTGTGAGAGAGAGAGTGAGATTAAGGATGGGGGAGAGAGAGTGAGAGTAAGGATGGTAGAGTGATTGTGAGAGTGAGAGCGCGGATGGGAGAGAGAGTGAGTGTAAGAGTGAGAGTGAGAATTGGAGAGAGAGTGAAAGTGAGGATGAGGATGGGTGAGAGCGTGTGAGAGAGAGAGAGTGCGAATAGAAGAGAGAGTGTGAGAGTGACGATGAGGATGTGTGAGAGAGTGTGAGAGTGAGAGTGCGGATGGGAGAGAGAATGAGTGTGAGAGTGACAGCGAGGATGGGAGAGAGAGTGTGAGAGTTAGAGTGCGGATGGGAGAGAGTGTGATAGCGAGAGTGAGATTGCGGATGGGAGAGTGTGTGAGAGTGAGTGTGAGGTTGGGAGAGAGTGTGTGAGAATGAAACTGCGGATGGGAGAGAGTGTGAGAGTGATAGTGAGAGTGAGGATGGGAGAGAGTGTGAGAGTGAGAATGAGGATGGGGAGAGAGTGTGAGAGTGAGAGTGAGGATGGGAGAGAGAGTGTGAGAGTGACAGCGAGGATGGGAGAGAGAGTGTGAGAGTGAGAGTGCGGATGGGAGAGAGAGTGAGAGTGAGACTGAGAGTGAGGATGGGAGAGAGAGTGTGAGAGTGAGAGTGAGGATGGGAGAGAGTGTGAGAGTGAGAGTGCGGATGGGAGAGAGAGTGAGTGTGACAGTGAGGATGGGAGAGCGAGTGTGAGAGTGAGAGTGCAGATGGCAGAGAGTGTGAGAGTGAGAGTGAGATTCAGGATGGGAGAGAGAGAGTGAGAGTGAGAGTGCGGATGGGAGAGAGAGTGAGTGTGACAGTGAGGATGGGAGAGAGAGTGTGAGAGTTCGAGTGAGAGTGAGAGTAAGGATGGGAGAGAGAGAATGTGAGAGTGACAGTGAGGATGGGAGAGAGAGTGTGAGAGTGAGAGTGCGGATGGGAGAGGGAGTGAGAGTGGGAGTGAGAGTGAGGATGGGAGAGTGAGTGTGAGAGCGAGAGTGCAGATGGGAGAGAGAGTGAGTGTGAGAGTGAGAGTGAGAATGGGAGAATGTGTGAGAGTGAGAGTGCAGATGGCAGAGAGTGTGGGAGTGAGAGTGAGATTCAGTATGGGAGAGAGAGAGTGAGAGTGAGAGTGCGGATGGGAGAGAGAGTGAGAGTGGGTGTCAGAGTGAAGATTGGAGAGAGAGTGTGAGAGTGAGAGTGAGGATGGGAGAGCGAGTGTGAGAGCGAGAGTGCGGATGGGAGAGAGAGTGAGTGTGAGAGTGAGAGTGAGAATGGGAGACTGTGTGAGAGTGAGAGTGCAAATGGCAGCGAGTGTGAGTGTGAGAGTGAGATTGAGGAAGGGAGAGAGAGAGTGAGAGTAAGAATGGGAGAGTGAGTGTGAGAGTGAGAGCATGGATAGGAGAGAGAGTGAGTGTGAGAGTGAGAGTGAGAATGGGAGAGAGTGTGAGAGTGAGGACGAGGATGGGTGAGAGAGTGTGAGAGAGAGAGTGCGAATGGAAGAGAGAGTGTGAGAGTCACAGAAAGGATTGGAGAGTGAGTGTGAGACTGAGAGTGCGGATGGGAGAGAGTGTGAGAGCCAGAGTGAGAGCGCGGATGGGAGAGAGAGTGAATGTGAGAGTGAGAGTGAGAATGGGAGAGAGTGTGAGAGTGAGGATGAGGATGGGTGAGAGAGTGTGAGAGAGAGAGTGCGGATGGGAGAGAGTGTGAGAGTGAGAGTGAGGATGGGAGAGAGTGTGTGAGAATGAAACTGCGGATGGGAGAGAGTGTGAGAGTGAGAGTGAGAGTGAGGAAGGGAGAGAGTGTGAGAGTGAGAATGCGGATTGGGGAGAGTGAGAGTGAGATTGAGGATGGGAGAGAGAGTGTGAGAGTGACAGCGAGGATGGGAGAGAGAGTGTGAGAGTTGAGTGCGGATGGGAGATAGTGTGTGAGAATGAAACTGCGGATGGGAGAGAGTGTGAGAGTAACAGCGAGGATGGGAGAGAAAGTGTGAGTTTGAGAGTGCGGATGGGAGAGAGAGTGAGAGTGAGACTGAGAGTGAGGATGGGAGAGAGAGTGTGAGAGTGAGAGTGTGGATGGGAGAGAGAGTGTGAGAGTGAGATTGCGGATGGGAGAGAGAGTGAGTGTGAGATGAGAGTGAGAATGGGAGAGTGTGTGAAAGTGAGAGTGGAGATGGGAGAGAGTGTGAGAGTGAGCGTGAGAGTGAGGATGGGAGAGAGAGAGTGAGAATAAGGATGGGAGAGAGAGAGTGAGAGTGAGAGCGCAGATGGGAGAGAGAGTGAGTCTGAGAGTGAGAATGGGAGAAAGTGCGAGAGTGAGAGTGACGATGTGTGAAAGAGTGTGAGAGTGAGAGTGCGAATGCAAGAGAGAGTGTGAGAGTGACAGCGAGGATGGGAGAGTGAGTGTGAGAGTGAGCGTGCGAATTGGAGAGAGTGTGAGAGCGAGAGTGAGAGTGCGGATGGGAGAGAGTGTGAGAGTGAGAGCGAGGATGGGAGAGAGTGTGAGAGTGAGAGTGAGAAAGAGAGAGAGAGTGTGACAGTGAGAGTGAGAATGGGAGAGAGTGTGAGAGTTAGAGTGAGAATGGGAGAGAGAGTGTGAGAGTGAGAATGGGAGAGAGTGTGAGACTGAGAGTGCAGATGGGAGGGAGTATGAGAGTGACATTGAGAGTGAGAGTGCTGATGGGAGAGAGAGTGAGAGTGAGACTGAGAGTGAGGATGGGAGAGAGAGTGTGAGAGTGAGAGTGAGGATGGGAGAGAGTGTGTGAGAATGAAACAACGGATGGGAGAGAGTGTGAGAGTGAGAGTGAGAGCGCGGATGGGAGAGAGTGTGATAGCGAGAGTGAGATCGCGGATGGGAGAGTGTGTGAGAGTGAGTGTGAGGATGGGAGAGAATGTGTGAGAATGAAACTGCGGATGGGAGAGAGTGTGAGAGTGAGAGTGAGAGTGAGGATGGGAGAGAGTGTGAGAGTGAGAATGAGGATGGGGAGAGAGTGTGAGAGTGAGAGTGAGGATGGGAGAGAGAGTGTGAGAGTGACAGCGAGGATGGGAGAGAGAGTGTGAGAGTTAGAGTGCGGATGTGAGAGAGTGTGATAGCGAGAGTGAGATTGCGGATGGGAGAGTGTGTGAGAGTGAGTGTGAGGATGGGAGAGAGTGTGTGAGAATGAAACTGCGGATGGGAGAGAGTGTGAGAGTGAGAGTGAGAGTGAGGATGGGAGAGAGTGTGAGAGTGAGAATGAGGATGGGGAGAGAGTGTGAGAGTGAGAGTGAGGATGGGAGAGAGAGTGAGAGTGGGAGTGAGAGTGAGGATGGGAGAGAGAGTGTGAGAGTGAGACTGAGACTGAGGATGGGAGAGAGAGTGTGAGAGTGAGAGTGAGGATGGGAGAGAGAGTGTGAGAGTGAGAGTGCGGATGGGAGAGAGAGTGAGTGTGACAGTGAGGATGGGAGAGAGAGTGTGAGAGTTCGAGTGAGAGTGAGAGTGAGGATGGGAGAGAGAGTGTGAGAGTGAGAGTGCGGATGGGAGAGAGAGTGAAAGTGGGAGTGAGAGTGAGGATGGGAGAGAGAGTGTGAGAGTGAGAGTGAGGATGGGAGAGCGAGTGTGAGAGCGAGAGTGCAGATGGGAGAGAGAGTGAGTGTGAGAGTGAGAGTGAGAATGGGAGACTGTGTGAGAGTGAGAGTGCAGATGGCAGAGAGTGTGAGAGTGAGAGTGTGATTCAGTATGGGAGAGAGAGTGAGAGTGAGAGTGCGAATGGGAGAGAGAGTGGGAGTGGGAGTGAGAGTGAAGATTGGAGAGAGAGTGTGAGAGTGAGAGTGCGGATGGGAGAGCGAGTGTGAGAGCGAGAGTGCGGATGGGAGAGAGAGTGAGTGTGAGAGTGAGAGTGAGAATGGCAGAATGTGTGAGAGTGAAAATGCAGATGACAGAGAGTGTGAGAGTGAGAGTGAGAATGGTAGACTGTGTGAGAGTGAGAGTGCAGATGGCAGAGAGTGTGAGAGAGAAAGTGAGATTGAGGATGGGGGAGAGAGAGTGAGAGTAAGGATGGTAGAGTGATTGTGAGAGTGAGAGCGCGGATGGGAGAGAGAGTGAGTGTAAGAGTGAGAGTGAGAATTGGAGAGAGAGTGAAAGT